>NC_045985.1:16454255-16754255 GCF_010909765.2 Amblyraja radiata | reverse complement strand
AGACATACCCCCATCCATATAAACGGGACTGAGGTGGAGCGCGTCTCCAACTACAAATTCCTCGGGGTACATATCTCGGAGGATCTGTCCTGGCCCCTCAACACCTCCAAGCTGATCAAAAAGGCGCAGCAGCGCCTTTACTTCCTGAGGAGGCTCAAGAAAGCTCACCTGTCCCCCCAGATCCTGACCAACTTCTACCGCTGTACCATCGAAAGCATCCTGACCACCTGCTTCACGGTATGGTACAGCAGCTGCACTGTTGCGTACAGGAAGGCACTACAACGGGTGGTGAAAACCGTGCAGTACATCATCGGTGCCCCGCTCCCTGCCATGGATGCCCTCCACCGCACACGGTGTCTGAGACCATCAAAGACCCCTCCCACCCCAACCATGGACTGTTTGCCCTCCTCCCATCGGGGAGGCGGTACAGGAGCCTCAGGTCTCGTACTAGTAGGATGAGGAACAGCTTCTACAATAATACCATCACATTGCTGAACTCGGAGTCCCGCTGATAGATTTCTCCAGTCTCTCCATCCACATTGTTTGATTATTCTGTATTTTTATTTCTATATTGCACTATTACTACGGACTGACGCTAAACTGCATTTCGTTGTACCCATACTTGTATCTGTGCAATGACAATTGAATTGAATTGAATTGAATGTAGCCCTCACTCAGAGGACGTCAGGAAAGGCTTGGGAGTATAGATAAGTCTTTAGTGTTGACTTAAAGGAGTCGATGGAGGAGGCAGTTCTGATGGGAAGGGGGATGCTGTTCCACAGTCTAGGGGCTGCAACCGCAAAGGCACGGTCGCCCCTGAGCTTATGCCTAGACCGCGGGATATTCAGCAACCCCAAGTCGGCCGATCTGAGGGGCCTGGAGGTGGAGTGGTGGGTGAGAAGACTTTTTATGTAGGTGGGGACAAGCCCATTGAGGGCTTTGTAGACATGGAGGAGGATCTTGAAGTTTATACGGAACCGCACAGGGAGCCAGTGGAGAGAGGCCAGGATCGGGGTGATGTGGTCCCTTTTTCGGGTGCCCGTCAGGAGTCTCGCACACTGCGGCGTTTGGGACCAGTTGCAGGCGGGACAGGGAAGATTGGCTGATGCCAGTGTAAAGAGAGTTGCAGTAATCTAGGCGGGAGGAGATGAATGTGTGGATGGTCTTTTCCAGGTCATCAAAGTGGAGGAATTGTTTTATTTTAGCTATCGTCCGAAGCTGAAAGAAGCTAACTTTTACCACGGCATTGACTTGTTTGTCAAATTTCAGTGCTGAGTCAAATATCACGCCAAGGTTTTTGACGTGAGGTTTGAGTAGTGGGGTAAGGCTTCCAAGGCTGCCTGCTATCATTTTGATTGAGTCCGAGGGGCCGAGAAGGATGACCTCAGACTTACTCTCGTTTAGTTGGAGGAAGTTCTTTATATCCTCGAGGCAGTGGGTAAGATTAAACAGATTATTCTGATTCTCTCCACAGATCAAAAACAAAGAACATCTTTCACATGACTCATGTTTTATTCAGAGTAACAATATCGCCTTCACCTCGACAGACGGACAGGGTGGGATGTACGGGCCTGGGTGCGAGGTGAGGTACAAGGAAGGGGTCACCATCAGGGGAGATGTTCTTCAGATGCCCAGAGTTGTGAGTCTCAGCGAGTCCCCCTTGTGGGCGATATAGAAATAGGGAAAGATCTCCTCGATGAACTTGTCGGTGAAGGTGTAGAGATGGGAGACATCGTCAGCATTGTAGAAGGATACCTGTCCCGCAGTATAGTCCAGGTAGACGCCCAGCTTCCTCAGCCTTCCCTTCAGCCTCAGCTCGATGGGGGGTGAGGTCAGGGCAGTGTAATCCCCATCCTGTAGGGCCAGTGCCCAGACACCAGCCTGAGGTTCAGGCGTGAAGAACTTGCGGCTCTCCTGCCAGTGGAACGGGGCGAAGCCTCTCTTCCTTGGCACGGAGGCCTTGGCCACCCCAACCTGCCACACGGTGCTCTCCATCACCTCCACCTCCCAGCAATGCTTGCCCCCCGTGAAGCCCTCCGAGCCCAGCACGCTCAGCCAGCGGCTGAACCTCTCCGGGTTGTCCGGGATGTCATCCTGCTTGTCCGCCACACGCACCTCCGTGCCGTCCCGGGACAGGATGAGGTGAGAGTTGGCCGTCTTCGGGTCCAGAGTCAGGAGGGTGGGAACTGAAAACGGGAAAGACATGGCGTCAGGGATCGGTGTGGGCAGTGGGGGGGGATAGGACAGGTTTGGAGGAATATGGGCCAAACGCGGGCAGGTGGGACAAGTGTCGCTGGGACATGTTGGCCGTTGTTGGCAAGTTGGGCTGAAACGGTATCACTCTATGACTATAACTCTAAACAGGATTGTCCTGACAAGCCAAGTATCTGCCTGCTCCTGTCCAAGGAACTCATATCCAAATATCAGGGATGGAATGCTGAGGTTTTACAAGATGCTGGTCAGACCGTATTTAGAGTATAGTGAGCAATTTTGGGCCCCATATCTGAGGAAGGATGTCCTGTTTCTGGAGAGGGTCCAGAGGAGGTTTATGAGAACCTACCCGGGAATGAGTGGGTTAACCTATGATGAGCGTTTGACGGGGGACCTCATTGAAACGTACAGAATAGTGAAAGGTCTGGATAGAGTGGATGTGGAGAGGATGTTTCCACTGGTGGGAGAGTCTAGGACCAGAGGTCACAGCCTCAGAATTAAAGGACCTTCTTTTCGGAAGGAGATGAGGAGGAATTTCTGCTGTCAAACTCTCATCACATGCCAACCAAATCATTCCAGGGATCGATCTCGTAAACCTCCTCTGGACGCTCTCCAGCACCAGCACATCCTTCCTCAGATATGGGAACCAAAAATTGCTCACAATACTCTAAATACGGTCTGACCAGCGCCTTGTAGAGCCTCAGCATTACATCCCTGGTATTTGGTTATGAGTTCCCTGGGACAGGAGCAGGCAGATACTTGGCTTGTCACTGCAGTCCTGTTTAGAGTATTAGTCATAGAGTGATACCGTTTCAGACCAACTTGCCCACACCGGCCAACATGTCCCAGCGACACTAGTCCCACCTGCCCGCGTTTGGCCCATATTCCTACTAACCTGTCCTATCCATGTACCTGTCCAAATGTTTCTTAAACCCTGGGATAGTCTCAGCTCTGTCTGTAACTCATTCTCACCTAGCCCACAGCTAGCAATGGCCTGTTTCCTTCATCATAGTTTCATGTTTGCACATCTTTCATTCATTTGCTCGATATCTCTCTATATGCAGGCTCGAAGGGTCGAATGGCCTACTCCTGCACCTATTTTCTGTTATTTTCTATCACCATCTGTATCTCTCATCTCCCTTTCCTTTGACCCTGTCTGATGGATCACCCATTCCTTCTCTCCAGAGGTGCTGGCTGTCCCGCTGAGTTACTCCAGCATTTTGTGTCTATCTTCTCTCTACATCAACTATATCCCTCGTTTCCCTTTCCCCTCTCAGTCTGAAGAAGGATCTCCACATGAAACGTCACCCATCCCTTCTTTCCAGAGATGCTACCTGACCCGCCGAGTTGCTCCAGTTTTTACCCAAAGGAACATCACCTGGTTTGATGTGTTTAAACATCCGTTTCCAAACAGCGTACTGCAGAGGAACATTGAATCCACCTTGACTTAGATCCAGAGGCAGTTCCTTGGGTTTCCGTAAAAGGTGACCAGACCTGTGAGGACCAAAGTGTCAGAGTCAAGACTTAGAAACATAGACATAGAAACATAGAAATTAGGTGCAGGAGTAGGCCATTCGGCCCTTCGAGCCTGCACCGCCATTCAATATGATCATGGCTAATCATCCAACTCAGTATCCCGTACCTGCCCTCTCTCCACACCCCCCGATCCCCCCAGCCACAAGGGCCACATCCTACTCCCTCTCAAATATAGCCAATGAACTGGCCCCAACCACCCTCCGTGGCAGAGAGTTCCAGAGATTCACCACTCTCTGTGTGAAAAAAGTTTTTCTCATCTCGGTTTTAAAGGATTTCCCCCTTATCCTTAAGCTGTGACCCCTTGTCCCGGACCCCCCCAACATCGGGAACAATCCTCCTGCACCTAGCCTGTCCAACCCCCCAAGAACTTTGCAAGTTTCCACAAGATCCCCTCTCAATCTCCCAAATTCTAGAGAGCACAAACCAAGTCCATCCAGTCCTCCTCCACAAGACAGTCCTAACATCCCAGGAATCAGTCCGGCGAACCTTCTCTGCACTCCCTCCATGGCAATAATGTTCTTCCTCAGATTTGGAGACCAAAACTGTACGCAATACTCCAGGTGTGGTCTCACCAAGACCCTGTACAACCGCAGTAGATTGACTGGCAATAGAAATCTATCCAAGATTGACTGGCAATTAATTCTAAAAGGGTTGACGGTGGATATGCAATGGAAGACATTTAAAGACTGCATGGATGAACTACAAAAATTGTTCATCCCAGTTTGGCAAAAGAATAAATCAGGGAAGGTAGTACATCCGTGGATAACAAGGGAAATCAGGGATAGTATCAAAGCGAAGGATGATGCGTACAAATTAGCCAGAAAAAGCAGCATACCGGAGGACTGGGAGAAATTCAGAGACCAGCAGAGGAGGACAAAGGGCTAAATTAGGAAAGGAAAAATAGATTATGAATGAAAACTGGCAGGGAACATAAAAACTGACTGCAAACGTTTTTATAGATATGTGAAAAGAAAGAGATTAGTTAAAACAAATGTAGGTCCCTTGCAGTCAGAAACAGGTGAGTTGATCATGGGGAACAAGGATATGGCGGTCCAATTGAATAACTACTTTGGTTCCGTCTTCACTAAGGAAGACATAAATAATCTGCCGGAAATAGCAGGGGACCGCGGGTCAAAGGAGTTGGAGGAATTGAGTGAAATCCAGGTTAGCCGGGAAGTGGTGTTGGGTAAATTGAATGGATTAAAGGCCGATAAATCCCCAGGGCCAGATCGGCTGCATCCCAGAGTACTTAAGGAAGTAGCTCCAGAAATAGTGGATGCATTAGTAATAATCTTTCAAAACTCTTTAGATTCTGGAGTAGTTCCTGAGGATTGGCGGGTAGCAAACGTAACCCCACATTTTAAGAAGGGAGGGAGAGAGAAAACGGGGAATTACAGACCAGTTAGTCTAACATCGGTAGTGGGGAAACTGCTAGAGTCAGTTATTAAAGATGGGATAGCAGCACATTTGGAAAGTGGTGAAATCATTGGACAAAGTCAGCATGGATTTACAAAAGGTAAATCATGTCTGACGAATCTTATAGAATTTTTCGAGGATGTAACTAGTAGCGTGGATAGGGGAGAACCAGTGGATGTGGTGTATCTGGACTTCCAGAAGGCTTTCGACAAGGTCCCACATAAGAGATTAGTATACAAACTTAAAGCACACGGCATTGGGGGTTCAGTATTGATGTGGATAGAGAACTGTCTGGCAAACAGGAAGCAAAGAGTAGGAGTAAACGGGTCATTTTCACAATGGCAGGCAGTGACTAGTGGGGTACCGCAAGGCTCAGTGCTGGGACCCCAGCTATTTACAATATATATTAATGATCTGGATGAGGGAATTGAAGGCAATATCTCCAAGTTTGCGGATGACACTAAGCTGGGGGGCAGTGTTAGCTGTGAGGAGGATGCTAGGAGACTGCAAGGTGACTTGGATAGGCTGGGTGAGTGGGCAAATGTTTGGCAGATGCAGTATAATGTGGATAAATGTGAGGTTATCCATTTTGGTGGCAAAAACAGGAAAGCAAACTATTATCTAAATGGTGGCCGACTAGGAAAAGGGGAGATGCAGCGAGACCTGGGTGTCATGGTACACCAGTCATTGAAAGTGGGCATGCAGGTGCAGCAGGCAGTGAAGAAAGCGAATGGTATGTTAGCTTTCATAGCAAAAGGATTTGAGTATAGGAGCAGGGAGGTTCTACTGCAGTTGTACAGGGTCTTGGTGAGACCACACCTGGAGTATTGCGTACAGTTTTGGTCTCCAAATCTGAGGAAGGACATTATTGCCATAGAGGGAGTACAGAGAAGGTTCACCAGACTGATTCCTGGGATGTCAGGACTGTCTTATGAAGAAAGACTGGATAGACTTGGTTTATACTCTCTAGAATTTAGGAGATTGAGAGGGGATCTTATAGAAACTTATAAAATTCTTAAGGGGTTGGACAGGCTAGATGCAGGAAGATTGCTCCCGATGTTGGGGAAGTCCAGGACAAGGGGTCACAGCTTAAGGATAAGGGGGAAATCCTTTAAAACCGAGATGAGAAGAACTTTTTTCACACAGAGAGTGGTGAATCTCTGGAACTCTCTGCCACAGAGGGTAGTCAAGGCCAGTTCATTGGCTATATTTAAGAGGGAGTTAGATGTGGCCCTTGTGGCTAAGGGGATCAGAGGGTATGGAGAGAAGGCAGGTACGGGATACTGAGTTGGATGATCAGCCATGATCATATTGAATGGCAGTGCAGGCTCGAAGGGCCGAATGGCCTACTCCTGCACCTAATTTCTATGTTTCTATGTTTCTAATGTTTCCATTTATCAAGCCAATTAACCTACAAACCAGTACATCTTTGGAGTGTGGGAGGAAACCGAAGATCTCGGAGAAAACCCCTCGCAGGTCACGGGGAGAACGTGCAAACTCCGTACAGACAGCACCCGTAGTCAGGATCGAACCCGGGTCTCCGGCGCTGCATTCGCTGTAAGGCAGCAACTCTACCACTGCGCCACCGTGACCGCCCTTCCACTGGATGAGAACATGAAGTCTCGGTCGGCAATATCTTACAAAATGGGGACATTGATAAGAATCTATCTGTGAATCGCAGTGTCAGTCTGAGTAATGTTCGAGTCTCTGCAGGTTGTGGATTAATTGGGTCACGGTTAACAACACAAGACAGGAGATGGAGGCCGACAAAACTGTGGAAATGCCCCGCAGAATGGT
The DNA here is from genome assembly GCF_010909765.2 of Amblyraja radiata. Lineage (NCBI taxonomy): Eukaryota > Metazoa > Chordata > Chondrichthyes > Rajiformes > Rajidae > Amblyraja > Amblyraja radiata. Next base: position 16,747,295 of record NC_045985.1, on the reverse strand, counting down.
GGGCTGCACGGTGGTGCAGCGTTCGAGTTGCTGCCTCACAGCGCCAGAGACCCCCGGTTCGATCCTGACCACGGGCGCTGTCTGTACGGAGTTTGCACGTTCTCCCCGTTGACGGATCAGATCACTCGTTCTTGCGATTTGGGTTTGGTTCAGTACTGTACGTTCTCACATCTTCCTGCACCACCCTTCCCTGGGCAAGAGTTACTGAGTTCTTCTTCTTGTGAAACCACCTCAAAGACAAACTGAAGTCTTGAAATATCTTTCAAAAGTAGCACTGATAAGAATCTAACTCTGCTACCCTCACTACAGTGAGCTGCAGTGTTCAAGCCTCTGCAGGATGTGAATTATTTGTGATGAACACCAAAAGACAACAAATCGAGGTGTACATGCGTTGGAAAGTCCCCTGGAGCCCATGTAAATTGTCCCTAGTGTGTGTGGGATAGTGTTAGTGTGCGGGGATCGCTGGTCGGCACGGACTAGGTGTGTCGAAGGCCCTGTTTCCACACTGTATCTCTAAACTAAACACACTATGTTTTTATCTCTTAAAATATTTTTGCAGAGAATGTATAAAAGGACTGGACAAGCTAGATGCAGGAAAAATGTTCTCAATGTTGGGCGAGTCCAGAACCAGGGGCCGCAGTCTTAGAATAAAGGGAAGGCCATTTAAGACTGAGGTGAGAAAAAAAATTTTCACCCAGAGAGTTGTGAATGTGTGGAATTCCCTGCCACAGGGGGCAGTGGAGGCCAAATCACTGGATGGATTTAAGAGAGAGTTAAATAGAGCTCTAGGGGCTAGTGGAGTCAAGGGATATGGGGAGAAGGCAGGCACGGGTTACTGATTGGGGATGATCGGTCATGATCACAGTGAATGGCGGTGCTGGCTCGAAGGGCCGAATGGCCTCTTCCTGCACCTATTGTGTGACGTGTAACTTTGACAACATGTTACACCCTGGTCAACCTGAGGAGCAACTGACTGGTTCCACCAAGATGCAGCACAGAACGCCACAGGAGATCCTTCTTCCCTGTGGCTATCAAACTGTACAATTCCTCCCCCTTCTGTTGTAGAAACAGAGAAACATAGAAACAGCATAATAGGTGCAAGAGGAAGCTATTCGGCCCATTCATTGTGATCATGGCTAATCATTCACAATCAGTAACCCGTGCCTGCCTTCTCCCCATATCCCTTGATACCGCCAGCCTCTATCTAACTCTCTTTTAAATGCATCCAGTGAATTGGCTTCCACTGCCCTCTGTGGCAGAGAATTCCACAAATTCACAACTCTCTGGGTGAAAAAGTTTTTTTCTCAGTTTTAAATGGCCTCCCCTTTATTCTTAGACTGTGGCCCCTGGTTCTGGACTCCCACAACATTGGGAACATTCTTCCTGCATCTAGCCTGTCCAAAACCTTTATAATTTTATATGTTCCTATAAGATCCCATCTCATCCTTCTAAATTCGAGTGAAAACAAGTCCAGTCTTTCCAATCTTTCCTCATATGACAGTCCCGCCATCCCGGGGATTAACTTCGTGAAACTACGCTGCACTGCCTCAATAGCAAGGATGTCCTTCCTCAAATTAGGAGACAAAAACTGAACACAATGCTCCAGGTGTGGTCTCACCAGGGCCCTGTACAACTGCAGAACCTCTTTATTCCTATATTCAAATCCTCTCATTATGAAGGCGAACATACCATGAGCTTTCTTCACTGCCTGCTGTACCTGCATGTTTACTTTCAGTGACTGATGTACAAGGACACCCAGGTCTCGCTGCACTTCCCTTTTTCCTAATCTGACACCATTGAGATAATAATCTGCCTTCTTGTTCTTGCCACCAAAGTGGATAACCTCACATTTATCTACATTGTACTGCATCTGCCATGCATCTGCCCACTCACTCAACCTGTCCAAGTCACCCTGCAACCTCCTAGCATCCTCTTTGTAGTTCACACTACTTTGTGTCATCTGCAAATTTGCTAGTGTTACTTTTAATTCCATCATACAAATCATTAATATAAATTGTAAATAGTTGCGGCCCCAGCACCGAGCCTTGCGGCACTCCACTCGCCACTGGGGCCCGTTTGACTCCCCTCCCTCGCCCAAACCCCCCCCCCCCCCACCCAATCTTTGCACACCTACAATCCTGGACTGTCAACTCGTCACTTTAATTTCACGACATGTATATCTTGCACAGATTTGTCACAAACACTTTAGATGATTTACAAAGTTAAATTTTACTTTTCCTTTATTCAAAATATTTGATATTCTGTCAGAGACTAAACGACAAAGTAATCTCGGCATAATCTGCCCAAAAGATGTACCGCACCTACTTTATATGTAAAGCACTTTGGCCAACGAGAGTTGATTTTTAAATGTGCTATATAAATAAATGTGACTTGACTTGACTTGTGACTTATATGATACCATACACTAGAACCTTATTTATCCAAGCTGGGAAATTGGTCTGCTAATAGTCACAAACCACAACATACATGATACATGGATTATGAAGTTGAAGTTAAACATACATGATTCAAGATACATGAAACATGAAGCTATAGTCGTGAGTGGAAAGGATTGTGGATGTGCAAAGATTGGGGGGAGGAGCAGGGGAGTCAGTCTCAGTCTACCCCACAACAGAAGGGGGAAGAGTTGTACAGTTTGATAGCCACAGGGAAGTAGGATCTCCTGTGGCGTTCTGTGCTGCATCTTGGTGGGACCAGTCTGTTGCTGAAGGTACTCCTCATGTTGACCAGTGTATAACGTGCGGGCAAAGTTACCCAGTCAGACTTCAGGTCACGTGATTTACAAGAACCTTCCTTTCAATTTCTCAGAACCTGGGTCGCTGACTTTGGGTTGAGCAACATTTCTGTTCACCTCATTGTGTTTATTCAGTGGGATTTCTAATCAGTTCCTCATTTTATACAATGATTAATATCCTCATCTGCCATATAGGGCGTCGAAATCTTCGAAATGTTTCTGTGGATAGTTCAGTTCAGTTTAGTTTAGTTTAATTTAGTTTAGTTTAGAGACACAGAGCAGAAACAGGCCCTTCGGCCCATCGAGTCCGCGCCGACCAGCGATCCCCGCACACTAACACTACCCCACACACACTAGGGACAATTTACAATTTCTACCAAGCCAATTAACCTACAAACCTGCACGCCTTTGGAGTGCGGGAGGAAACCGGAGCACCCGGAGAAATCCCACGTGGTCACAGGGAGAACGTGCAAACTCCGTACAGACAGCACCCATAGTCAGGATCGAACCCGGGTCTCTGGCGCTGTATCCGTGCTGGCTCGAAGGGCCGAATGGCCTCCTCCTGCATCTATTTTTTATGTTTTCTATCCATGCTTTATCTCTAAACTAAACTACTATCTTACTTTCTAAGCCTTAGTTTGATGTTAAGCTCAAAGATAGACACAAAATATTGCAGTAACTCAGCAACCCTGGATAAGATTCCTTCTGTCCAGAGATGCTGCCTGTCCCACTGAGTTACTCCAGCATTTTGTGTCCATCTTTGATGTAAACCAGATTCTGCTGTTCCTTCCTGCTCAGTGTTGTTTGCTGCACTTTGTCTGAAACAACCAGCACGATGATCTTTATCAACTCTTTGTGTCTCTGTAACCACACTTGGGGTGAATATATCACTCGGAACACATACAAGCAGACTGAACCACATAACGTGTAAACTCTCTACCTAATCCCTTGCATTATTCACACCACAACATCTTCACCTCAACTCAAAACAAAATCAATTTACTGACATTTCTTCCCTTTCAAGCTGCATTCTTGGTCATTATTGCTCTGTATTTTACAAGGGCAGCTCGTTGGCACAGCGGTAGAGTTGCTGCCTCACTGCGCCAGAGACCCGGGTTCGACCATGACTGCAGGTGCTGTTTGTGTGGAGTTTGTACGTTCTCCCCGTGACCTACATGGGTTTTCTCCAGGTGCTCCGGTTTCCTCCCACACTCCAAAAATGTGCAGGATTGTAGGTTCATTGGCTTCGGTTAAAAAAAATTGTAAGCTGTCTCTGGTGTGTGTAGGATAGTGTTAATGTGCGGAGATCGCTGGTCGGCACGGACTCGGTGGGCCGAAGGGCCTGTTTCAGCCCTTTTTCTCCAAACTATATCAAACTGATCTAAGAAAAATTCAGGCTCTGCCAAAAATCGTTTTGGTTTAGTTAGTTTAGTTAGTTAGTTACTTTTAGTTAGTTATTTTCTAGCAAAACAAATGTGCATCTTTGCATAACTTGCAAACTTCGTTCATTCGAAACCAATGGTGGAGTTGAACAAGGTACTGGACTTGCAGTCTGATTCCACCACAAACAAATCATAAACTGCTTATGCCAGCCGGCAACAAGAAAAACGTACATGAGAGTTTTAGTTTAGTTTCGTTTCGTTTAGAGACTCAGCGCGAAAACAGGCCCTTTGGCCCATCGACTCCCCACCAACCAGCAATACCCACACACTAGCACTAACCTACACGCACACTAGGGACAATTTACAATTTTTACCGAAGTTAGTTAACTTACAAACCTGCACATCTTTGGAGTGTGGGAGGAAACCGGAGCACCCGGAGAACAAAGTTTGCAGGTTAATAGTAAGATTAAACGAGAACTTACCAGTTTGAAGTTTGATCTGTATTTTATGAGGAGTTACGATGAGGGATTTATTTATTTTATTTATTTATTTATTTATTTATTCCGAACAAGTAAAGACATTAAAGACATTAATAGTAACAAAATCGAAATTATCAAACAATTGGACATTACAATCAATATTTACAAAGCAATGAAAAGAACAAAAGCAAAGTTCCAATGTGTCTGTACAAGCTCGAAAAGGAGTGAGGAGAAGAATAACTTATTAAATCTCACCCCTTTTCCCCAACACTTCTACCATGTTTAAAAATCAATTAATTAATAATAATAATACTACCCTAGGCAATTTCCCATAATACCTACAGACATATATATACATACAACTATTATGCACATACAAACTTCATATCTGAAGTACCCAAACATAAGTAAACAATAGTAAAGCAATAGATAAACATCAACCCCCACTTGTCAACCATCCCCTCCATCCCTGTACCCCTTGAAAATTATTTTTTTATATATCATTTTAAAATGATTCATGTTTGTGCATTGCTTCAATTCCCCGTTCAATTTATTCCACACTCCTACTCCACAAACCGAAATACAAAAGGTTTTTCTAGTCGTACGGACTTTTGTTTCTTAAAGTTAAATATTCCTCTTAAATTGTAACCCCCCACACGCTCGTTAAATAATTTTTGAATGTTTCCAGGTAAATTTTTATTTTTGGCCCTAAACATTATCTGAGCTGTTTTGAATGTAACCAAATCTTCTAATTTTAATAATTTTGACTCTAAAAATAATGGATTCGTATGACCCAGATACTTAGCATTATGGATAATACGAATTGCTCTTTTTTGCATCATGGTTAATGAGTGTATCGAATTTTTATAGTTATTACCCCAGACTTCTGCACAATAATTTAAGTAGGGTAAAATTAATGAACAATAAAGAATACGGAGTGATTTGTAATCCAGAGCTTGCTTGGCTTTGTATAATACAGAGATACTTTTTGACAATTTTAATTTTACATGTTTAATATGTGATTTCCAGCTTATTTTATCGTCAATTATAACCCCAAGAAATTCATTTTCATGCACTCTTTCAACTTCCACCCCATTTATCTTTATACTTACTAGTGTATTTATTCTACAATTACCAAATAACATTATTTTAGTTTTACTCAGATTTAATGAAATTTTATTCCTATCAAACCATATTTTCAATTTACCCATTTCTTTTATTATTTTATCCAATAGCTGTTTAAAATTTTCCCCAGAACAAAAAATATTTGTATCATCTGCAAACAAAACCAGCCTCAAGACATTGGACACATTACAAATATCGTTTATGTACATGATAAATAATTTTGGGCCCAGTACTGACCCCTGTGGTACACCACACACAATGTCCAAGCATGTAGAATTATGATTACCCAGATTTACAAACTGTTGCCTGTTACTTAAGTAGCTTTTAATCCAGTCCAGTACTATTCCTCTAATTCCATACCTCTCCAATTTTTTTAATAAGATATCGTGATTAATTGTATCAAATGCTTTTTTTATGTCAATGAATATCCCAGCTGAATATAATTTATTATCAATGGCGTTTGTGATGTCTTCAGTTAATTCTAGTATTGCAAGTGATGTTGATCTATTTGTTCTGAATCCATATTGACTTTCTGTGATTAATTTATTCTTTTCTACAAATTTGTCTAATCTATTATTAAACATTTTTTCTAGTATTTTGGAAAATTGTGGGAGTAAGGAAACAGGTCTATAGTTTGTAAAATGATGCTTGTTCCCAGTTTTGTATATTGGTATTATTTTTGCTATTTTCATTTGAATTGGAAAAGTTTGGAAGGATAAATTACAGATGAATGTTAAAGGTTTTGAGATCCCCTCAATGACCATCTTAACTAGCGACATGTCAATGTCGTTGAAATCGGTAGACTTTTTATTTTTACATGTTTTGACAATATCCAACAGTTCTTTTTCTTCTACTGCCGTAAGAAACATAGAGCAGGGATTTCTCTCCACTAAATTCTCAGGAGTTTCTCCAGATGTCCCTGAATCAGGGATTTGTTTAGCCAGGGTACACACAATTGCTGGGGAAACTCAGCGGGTGCAGCAGCATCTATGGAGCGAAGGAAATAGGCGACGTTTCGGGCCGAAACCCTTCTTCAGACTGATGGGGGGTGGGGAAAGAAAGAAGGAAAAGGGGAGGAGGAGGAGGAGCCCGAGGGCGGGCGGATGGGAGGGTGGGAGGAGACAGCTAGAGGGTTAAGGAAGGGGAGGAGACAGCACGGGCTAGCAAAATTATAGGGCATTTGTTTAGGGCATTTGTTTAGCCAGGTCAGGTCCAATATTTACAAAAAAATTATTAAAGCTATTAGCTATATCTTCCATATTATAATTTTCCTTATCCTTATCAATAAAATAGTTCGGGTAATTTGTTCTCCCCGGACCATTTCTGATAATGCTATTAAGTATGCTCCATATTCTTTTTATGTTGTCTTTGTTATCATCTAATTTCTTCTTGTAATAATCTTTCTTGCTTTTTCTTATGATGTAAGTTAAGTTATTTTTATACTTTTTATATTTATTTTCTGTATCTTTAGTTCTCTTTCTTATAAAATCTCTGTATAGGGCATTTTTTTTTACAAGCATTTTGTAATCCCTTTGTGATCCATGGACATTTAGTATATTTTGATTTTCTATTATATTCTTTAATTGGACAATTTTTATCATATAATGACTTAAACATAGCAATAAATGTTTCATAAGCACTATCAATGTCTCTTTTCTGGTATATTATATCCCAGTTTTGTACCAATAGATCCTTTTTTAGTGCATTGATAGCTTCCTCCGATCTCACTCGTCTATATTCTATTAATTTGTTTGGTTTGTTGTTCCTGTGGATATTATCATAAACTATAAAAACTGGCAGATGGTCACATATCATTAATTAATAATCCACTTACTATTTTATTTTCCACATCATTATTAAATATATTGTCAATGAGTGTAGCGCAATGGGAAGTAATTCTACTCGGTCTAGTGATTTTAGGAAATAGACTCATACTGTACATTGTATTGATAAAATCTTCTGTACGGTTGTGTTGATTAGGATTTAGTAGGTCAATATTGAAATCTCCACATAAAAACACTGATTTACTACTTGTTGTTGAAAACATACTCTCCATCCAGCCCCTGAAGATTTCAATACTTGACCCCGGTGCCCTATATATACAACTAATGATTACATTTTTATTTCCACCATTAATTATTTCTATAGTTATACATTCATGCAGATTGTCAACCACAATTGTCATATTATCTACTACCTTATAATTCAGAGTTGTATCCACATATAGTGCTACCCCTCCTCCCCCCTTATTTTTTCTATTAATGTAATTGAAATCATATCCGTCCATCTCAAAATCAATTCCTTTTTCCTGATTAATCCATGTTTCAGATATTGCGATAACATTGAATGGTTGTAAAAATTTATGTAAATACTCTTTAATGCTATTGAAATTCGCATAGAGGCTCCTGCTATTAAAGTGGATAATCGATAATTTGCCTTTTACATTAATACTCTGATTATACTGATCATCTGTGTAGTAGCAGCAGATATTTTTGTCGTTAGAATTAAAGTAAAAATGATTGTCCGGGTCTATATCGTATTCCAAATCCTGTAAATTGTGATCGGTATATTCAAATGGTTGTATCTTCAGTTGTTTCTTTTCGCTTATTATTTTAATTACTTGACTGCCATTTCCAGATGTAAATGACTGCATTCCTTCAGTGTATGGCATAGTTGTGTGTGTAAATAAATTTCACCTCACAATCCCGTTTTATGATCATTGATATTTATCCAGGTCTGCAATATCTCTAATGACCAGCACTTTGGCTTCCTCTGATGTTCCATTTAATTTAATAAAGATTTTACAGTTTGCAGTCCAGGTATTTTGTATTTTTTTCTGTTTCTTAAGGTATCGTGCTTGTTGGGCTATGTCGGCATTTTGTTTTGTTAGGTGTTCATTCATGTATACTTTTGTTCCCTTCAAATGTCTTCCTTGTTTTAGTAGGCTAACTTTATATTTCCTGTTGACAAACCTTATTATGATGGCTGGTTTGTCATCGCTATTTTTATCATCGCTGGATTTTCTCCTGGGCAGGGGGTGACAAGCCTCGATGTTATCGCAGTCCAAGTGTATTCCCTTTGACTGCAGGAAGGCCGCCACCTGTTGCTCCGTGGAGCTAGTATCCATTGCCCCGGGCCCCCACCCCGCTGTCGTCAGTCACCGCCCGCGCGTATGACCGGGGCTTTATACTGAGCCCGGTAATGGATTACGTGAAGAACCCGCTCAGTGCGCAGGCGCGGCATACTTCCAAGCAGCGGTGTGGAATCACAGATAGACACAAGTATTTGAAGTAAACATAGTAAAGAAAAAGAGACATCAATTTATCAGTTTGATCCATATAATGAGGGTGGGAGCGGAGGGCACGTAATCCCTCATCGTAACTCCTCATAAAATACAGATCAAACTTCAAACTGGTAAGTTCTCGTTTAATCTTACTATTTTACTTCGGAGTCACGTGAGTGACTACGTGAAGATTTCAAAGCTCTGTGATTTCAAACCGTGTAACAGTTTTATTCACTCACTGCCGAAGTTCTTGAGGGAGGAAGTGTTATCGTAATTAACCAATGAATCTGTTTTTCAAGAAACAAAAAGGTATTTATTAACAATAACAAAAATAAATTGCTCCCGCGGGCTTAAATTAAATATTTGCAGCTTCTAATATCTTTGCTGCAAATAAATCAGGTTTCATCAATGGCTTGTTGTAAAACGTTCTGAATGTTGATTCCCTTGACCATCCTGCTGTATTCAGAATGAGGTCAATAGGTACATCCATTCTTGCTGCCGTTGATGTGGACGCTGCCCTAGTGGAATGAGATTTAAAGATATTAATATCTATGCCGGCAGCTGTCAGTACCTGTTTTAGCCATCTTGAGATGGTTTGGCTTGTTACCCGGCCATGAGGTTTTTTGTGGCTGACCCATAAGGCTTGTTCACTCCCTCTGATGTTGTGGGTTGTGTCTATATACTGTAGTAGATGGGTCACCACACACAAACGTGGCTCTGGTGGGTAGGCCCGGAATACCACTAGTGGATTGGATGTTCCTGGCCTGCTTTGTTTCACCAGACCTTGTAGAATGAATGTGATCTGATCTGGGGCTGTCACCATGTTGTCCAGTCTTAATTTGTGTAGTGACTGGACCCTCTGAGCGGATACGAGTGCCATCAGCATGAGCATTTTCAGTGTTGACTGCTCGAGGCTGAGGGATCTAGCTGGTGGCCATTCCCTGAGGTATGTCAGGACGACACTGATGTCCCAAATATGGGTATACCTGGGCTTGGGGGGCTTAATATTATAAATGCCCCTCATAAGTTTTACCACCAGTGGATGGGATCCCATTGCCTGATGTCCTGCTGGTTTGAGGTAAGCAGAAAGCGCACTACATGCTGTGTTGATGGCACTGTAGCTGATCCCTTCATGATGGTGTAGATAGGCTAGGAACTCCAATACGTTGGTTACTGTGGCTGTTTCATATGTTGTCCCTGTTTCCTGGCAGTACTTTTCCCATTTTTTGATGTTGGTTAAGTACTGCCTTTTGGTGGATGTTCGAAGGGATGCTGACATGGTGGTGATGGTTTGTTCGGACAATCCCAGGTCCAGGTAAGGTCTGTTCAGAACCTGCAACCCAGGAGTTTAATGTCTTCATGGCATGGGTGGCTTATGCCTAATACTGGGTGAGTTAATAGTCCTGGATCACTGGGAAACACCATAGGTGATTCTACCACCATGTCATGTAGTACTGGGAACTATGGCTGTGTAGGCCAGTCGGGCACCATCAAAATACCAGAAGCATCCAATACATGGTCATATTGGACCTTTACTATCATTATTCTTGGTCGGTCGCCCACCTTTGGGCGACCCACTCTGTGCGCTCGGGCAAGTAATGGCGCCTGATCCAGGTTCAAAATTGTTTTCAGTACTTCTGCAGCAAATTCACGGGGGTCACGAGTCCCCTCTCTGCCTTCCTGGATGCCCACGATTCTTAAATTCTGACGCCTCTGTCGTCCCTCCAAGTCTGTACATTTTTCAGTTATTTGATACAATAATTTTGATAGGCGTTGGTTCTCAGTGATGAGTTGTTTTGTAGTTGCGGTGCTTGTCTCAGCAAGTTCCTCAAGTTCTTTTACAATCTTGTAGTGTTGGTCTAATGTCAGGAGAATAGGTTCAAGTTTAGAATCAAATCTGGATTCCATCTTATTCAGTTTTTCATTTACTTCTTCAACATTTTGGGTCATATCTCTTTCCATATCTAATTTCCAGTCTTCAAGGACTTCGTGTACCATCTCTGTAACTTCTTCTTTAATTTGGTCTTTCATTTCTTTTTTAAAAGATGCTAGATCCTCTTTAAAGTCCTGTCTAAGATTTTTAAGTTCCTCCTTAAGGAACGTTTTTAATTCTTCCATCTCAGTCTTTTTCTTCTTCTTTGAGATGTCTTCTCGGGATGCTGTTAAACCTGAGGCCGAGGCTTCAGTTGGGCCTACCTCTTTAGTCTTGCCGTTTTTTGCCTTGTGGGGGGGAGTATGTTGAGTCGACATACTGCCGGTGTCGCGCGCCTGATGACGTCACGGGCTTAGTTCAAAACAATCGGTCCCGGGTTCTGCAGGTAGGATCTGTCTTTTCCTCCCGTTTTTTCGGATTTTTCACGGAGCTAGTTGGCGCGAGTCTCTCCTACTCCATAGCGCCACCGGAAGTGGCGCTATGTATTGGATGACATGATGAGGAAAATTGGTAAAAGCAGAAATCTTGTATATGAAGGAGACAAGATTAGCGTATTCAGAGATTACCCCGTGGAAGTTGCTAAGAAAAGAGCGTTGTTCACAGAAACAAGAAGAATACTGAAGAACATAAAGAATCTGAGATATGGACTGTTATACCCCGCAACACTGAGAGTCAGTTACGAGAAGAAGGAATACTTCTTCATCAAGCACACGGAAGCATTTGAATTTGCCAAGAACGTCGAGGACAAGATCGAAGATTGAAAAATATTCAACTCTTAACACCTACTCGGACACTGCTATCTCGCAGAGAAGATATGGAACTCTAAACTTTAAACTATTATATTTAAGAGTTGCCTAAAATTCGCAATAAGAATTGGGTATATTTCCTACAACGGATATATATAAAACTAACATTCTAGTACTAACCTCTAACCTCTAACAACTATTAATAATCAAGAATATTAACTAACACTAACTAATGATAACAAGATTATTTAGATTATTTAAGAATTAATTAAAAGTATGAAATATAAGTAAAGTATGATTCAGGTATTTTATAATGAGAAATGTCTGATGGCCCTTGCCCTAATGTTTTCGTTTTTGATTATTCTTTGATAAATGTTTAGATTATACAAAACTAATATCTCAATTTGAGACTACTAATTATACCATTAATGGAATATAATCAATATTTTTTTCCCCCCCACAAATTGTATGCATCGAATTGGAAACTTTCCTTTTAAGGAAAGCACGGAGCTAGTATTTTTATAAACCAAAAGCTACGGAAGTCCATAGATGCTTAGCCACATTAGGGTGGCTATCACTAACTGCACTAATTGTAGTTGTAGTTGCTTTTCTTTCTTACTTTCCACACTTTACTAACCCTATTAGCTATCACCTTTTTTATCTTATATCACATTATATTTTGTATATGGAATGGAATTGCATATTTTATTTAAGGAGATACGTTCGGATGGAAAACAGACGTGACCTAAAATTCATCTACCTGAAGTTCAAGTATAAGGTAGGGTTGAGTGTGCTGAATCATCTGCTCTACCACTTAATCACAAGATGCAAGACATGAATATAAAAATTGGGGGTGAGGGAATTAAATTCTGTAGTTGGAATGTTAAGGGAATTAATGAACCTATCAAGAGAGGCAAAGTGTTAGCACATTTAAAATCATTGAAAACAGATATAATATTTCTCCAGGAGACACATCTTAAAAAGGAAGCACAACATAGACTGAAAGCAAAATGGATTGCTAAAGCGTACCATTCTTCATTCTCACATAAATCAAGAGGTGTGGCAATATTAATTCGTAAAGGTATACCCTTTAAACATATATCAACGATAGAAGACATTGAAGGCAGATATATTATAATAATAGGGGAGTTATACTTAAAAAAGGTCTCTCCTCAATGTGTATGGACCAAATTTTGATAGCCCTCTGTTTTTTAAGAGAATTCTTAACAATATCCCGGAAGGTACACAACAAAACTTAATAATTGGTGGAGATTTAAATTGTACATTGGATGCTTGTTTGGACAGATCATCAACTCAAAGAAAACTAAAATCTCGATCAAGTGAATTTTTAAATTCATAAATTAATACCACTAATATTAAGGACGTTTGGAGAATTGAAAATCCATCGGGCCGAGAATATTCATTTTACTCACCAGTACATAAAACTTACTCAAGGATAGACTATTTTTTGGTAGATTCAAAACTTATCCCATTCACCTATAACTCACAATATCACAACATCATAATCTCAGACCATGCCCCATTAACATTTATGATCAAAGTAAACGGAATGGCAAAGACACAGTCACAATGGAGATTTAATCCCCAAATCTTAAAAGATAAGTCATGTAATGAATATCTAGTAAAACAGATTAAAATGTTTTTTGAGGCTAACGATAGCCCTGAAATCTCTGCCTCGCTTCTTTGGGAAACATTTAAAGCATTTGTACGAGGAGCATTAATTTCTTCCCAATCATTTTTTAATAAAGAGAATAGGGCCAAACAAAAGAAACTGGAAATGGAAATAAAGCAATTAGACACAGAAAATGCAGCAGCACCATCCACGATAAAACACAATAAAATTGCAGTATTGAAATATAAATTAAACAAGATTTATTCAGACCAAGTTATAAAACTTTATCAACATACAAAACAATTAAATTTTGAATTTGGTGACAAACCACAAAAACTATTAGCGCGTCAACTTCGCAAATTGGACGGGGAAAAAACAATATACAAAATTAGAACAGATAAGGGAGAAACATTAACACTGCCTAAAGATATTAATGATAGATTTCTACAAAACTACCAAAAATTGTATTCATCTAAAATAACAGAACAATCAACGGGAATGGAAAAAATTTTACAGAATTGTAAGTTTGCGGGTCTAGATCAGAAAGAGAGAGAATTGCTAGGGGCTGAAATTACGATAAAAGACATTGAAGAATCAATAAAGTCCTTAAAAAACGGAAAGTCGGCAGGACCCGATGGTCTAAATTCGGAATTTTATTAAAAAATTTATGATTTGCTTTCCCCACGCCTACAGACAATGTACAAATACGCATATACTCAACAGAAACTCCCAGAAACTCTAAATGAATCAACAATCATACTTATACCAAAAACGGTCAAGGATCTTGAAGACCCAGGTTCATACAGAGCTATAGCCCTCTTAAATACTGATCAGAAAATATTAACTAAGATTCTATCTAATAGATTGAGCTTAGTGATCAGTAAATTAATACATCCTGACCAAACAGGGTTTATCCCCAAACGGTATTCATTTTTTAATCTGAGAAGATTATTTAATATTATATACTCCAATAGAATCCCCAACGCAGAGCTAGCAATTATCTCGTTAGATGCTGAAAAAGCATTTGAGCAGGTAGAATGGCCATATTTATTTTCGGTGATGGAAAAATTTCAACTAGGAGAGAAGTACTGTACATGGGTTAAATTGTTATATTCTAACCCAACAGCTAGAATATTAACAAACAAAATGTTATCAACTAAATTTAATCTCTCTAGAGGCTGTAGACAAGGATGCTCACTATCCCCACTATTATTTGCTCTTGCAATCGAACCCCTAGCAGAAAGCGTTAGAAACCATCCAGGAATATTTGGATACAATACTAGAGACACAAGGAATAAAATCTCCTTATATGCAGATGATATACTAATATATATTACAAAATTAGAAACTAGTATTCCAAACCTATTAAATCTAATAACTCAATTTGGTCAGTTTTCGGGATATAGAATCAATTGGAATAAAAGCGAAATCATGCCAATAACAAAATTCAATTTACATACAATACAACAATCCCCTTTTAAAATAGTTAAAGATAAATTTAAATACTTAGGAATCTGGGTAACTAAGACATATACCTCTTTATTTAAACTAAATTTCCCACCCTTACTGAATAAACTACATAAGAATATTCAATACTGGAAAACACTCCCCATTTCAATGCTTGGGAGAATTAATGCTATAAAAATGATTTTTTTACCGCAACTACTGTACCTACTTCAATTAATTCCGATATATATCCCAAAAACCTTTTTCAAAAAAGTCGACTCCATTGTTACAAGTTTTGTCTGGGATTATAAGAATCATAGAATAAGTAAAAAACATTTATGTAAATCAAAGATAAATGGAGGTCTGGCTTTGCCAAATTTCTTATTTTATTTTTGGGCAGTCCATATTAAAAACATGAATTTTTGGCTGGAAGAAATGGACCAACAACCAGATTGGCTAATGATGGAAAAGGAAGACTGTCTACCTTTTGAAATTGGACCGATCATATTTGCCCCCACAAAACAGCACAAAAAAACCTATAAAGAAAACCCCATAATACATAGTGGAATACGAATTTGGAAACAAATAAAAAAAGATTTAAAATTGAATAATATACCACTCTGCCTTCCCATTGTAAATAATCCTTTGTTCAAATCATCCTTTATGGACAAAGGTTTCACACAATGGAAAAATCATGGAATCAAAAATATAGGACATCTTTATGGGAAAGGTACTTTTCTTTCATTTCAAGAGTTACAACTGAATTATGGACTGCACTCAAATAATTTTTTCAGATATCTACAAATTAGAGATTATGTTAAATCTAATACACAAGTTTACAGGAATAGGGAATCAGAAATTCTTGATGAGTGTCTGAACAAGCATCCTAATACTGAAAAACTAATAGCTTATATTTATAACACCCTACTAAATAACGAGGTACCACCGACCGAACCACATAGATACAAATGGGAAATTGAAATAGGTCATCCTATCACGAAAGATATGTGGGACGAAAGTTTACAACAAATACATCAATGTTCATTAAATGCCAGACATACTTTAATACAATTCAAGGTCTTACATAGACTACACTTCTCTAAAATAAAACTAAATAGAATCTTCCCACAAATCTCTCCTATTTGTGATAAATGTCTACATTTAGAGGCTAATTTAACACATACGTTTGCAAACTGTATAAAACTTAAACATTTCTGGACAGATATTTTTGAAATAACTTCAGAAGTTATTAATACAAAACTGGACCCAGACACAAAATTAATAATACTTGGAATATCAGAACAAAGCTTAACACTCACAACAAACCAAAGAAACTTCCTCAATTACAGTATAATAACCGGAAAAAAATTAATATTAAAATTTTGGAAAGGCCCTACAACCCCCACAATCAAAATGTGGATTACGGAAATGTCGGAGACCCTATACTTAGAAAGAATTAGACTTGTCTTAATGGACAAACAAGATCTTTTCCATAAAATTTGGGCTCCATTCATTAACTATCTGAAGGGATAGATTGGCACAGCACGAGGACCCAGCTGAAACTTGAACTCAGGAACAGATGAAAAACTATACTCTATACTTTATAACCTACGAACCTATCTCCATTGATGTATTACAGGTAACCCATTCCACCTCCCTTGTTTTTCTGTTGTGTTTTTTGCTTTCTTTTTTATTTGTAACTTTCTACCCTCTCTTTTTCTCGCTTTCTATAAAAAATAAAAATACTAGAAGAAGTAATTGATAATGGAAAATTAAATTAAATAATGTATGACTGATGTATATGAAAAGTTTTTTTTTTTACTATAATATGTAACTACATTGTATAATATGTCTACTTCTAATAAATAAATTTTAAAAAAAAACAAAAAAAAAAACAAGGACATTGTGGGTTAAAGGGCAAGTTCCTCTGCTGTATGTGCTATTAGAAGCGGTTATTTTCCCGAAGCCGACTCAACAGATGCTGATCACTCTGCGGACCGACTGTGGATCCGATCAAAAGACGGCAGCATCATCCATGTGCAGGGAGGTTTTGACCCGAGTGCCCCCACTGGCAGTGTCAGTAATGATATGCTCTAGTCTTTCCCGATGGTTTGGCAAATGGGTCTATAAAGCACACAAACAAGATAGACAATAGACAATAGACAATAGACGCAGGAGTAGGCCATTCGGCCCTTCGAGCCATAACCGCCAGTCAATGTGATCATGGCTGATCATCCCCAATCAGTACCCCGTTCCTGCCTTCTCCCCATATCCCCTAACTCCGCTATTTTTAAGAGCCCTATCTAGCTCTCTCTTGAAAGCACCCAGAGAACCGGCCTCCACTGCCCTCTGAGGCAGAGAGTTCCACACACTCACCACTCTCTGTGAGAAAAAAATGTGAGTGGGCTACTATGCCTGACTCCAGATATGATAGGGAAGCTATCCATCAGTGTAGAGCAGTTGGATCTCGTTCCTGATCCCCTGCACAACCCCCAAATTGGAGAGGATGTCCATCATGTACTTCTGCAAAATGCTGACGAAAGCCATCTCCTGGTCCCAGCTGACCAGGCAGGGTTAGGGTTAGGGTTAGGGTTAGGGTCCTCTGTCCTGCACGTAGTCAATGGTATCCGTGAGCAGAGCCAGGCTGCCTGAGATTTTCCTCCCAGGTGCAGCACAGGTTTGATCCAGATGGATCAACTGTCCAGGAACAGACTTGACCCGCTTTGCGATGGCGTTGAACAGGATCCTATAGTCTATCTTCGTGACGCCCACGACGGCTTTATGCGATCGAGCGGCCCGGCTCCCGCTCACCAGGTGACGGGGCGAGGGGGCAGCAACGGCCCGCTCCGCTCACACGAGACCAGTCCGACCCCCGCGGCACGTGACCGGCACAGTGAGAGGGAAGGGGGTCGCTCCCGTCCCCGCAGCATTTGACCAGCCCGACCGCTGCGAGGGAGGGAGGGACTTGACCGACCAACCCAACCCCGCTCGGCATTTGGGGGGGGGGGGGGGGGGGAGCAACGGACTCTCCCGGGGTCGCCACGTGACGGGGGACAGTGACGGTGCGCCGCATTTGCTTCGTGACCGTCCGACACCACCCTCGTCACATGGTGGGGCTTCAACGGCCCCACGCCCTCCTCCCGCTCGTGACGTGACGGGGGGACAGCAAGGGAGGTCGCTCCGACCAACCAACCCCAGTCACGTGATGGCCGGGGAACAGCAACGGCCACCCCGCCCCACGCTCGTCACGTGATGGGCGGGGCTGCCAAAGATGCTGGAGCGACCGTTGACAGTTGGTCTGGGCCGGGAACGCGCTGGTCTGGGCCGGGAACGCGCTGGTCTGGGCCGGGAACGCGCTGGTCTGGGCCGGGAACGCGCTGGTCTGGGCCGGGAACGCGCTGGTCTGGGCCGGGAACGCGCTGGTCTGGGCCGGGAACGCGCTGGTCTGGGCCGGGAACGCGCTGGTCTGGGCCGGGAACGCGCTGGTCTGGGCCGGGAACGCGCTGGTCTGGGCCGGGAACGCGCTGGTCTGGGCCGGGAACGCGCTGGTCTGGGCCGCCCGGGAGCGAGCGTTGACAGTCGGGGTTCGTTAATGAGCGGCCGAGCGTCGACAGTTAAGTTGGGGGGGGGGGGGGGCGGTTAACGGGCGTTGAACAATTGATTGAATGTGAATGTACGGGTGAGAAGGGCCGGCAACAGTTCGACCGCGCGGTTGATGGGCGTCGACATTTGAGAAGGTGTGAGCGAACGGGCGTCGATAGTTGGGTCGGCGGGAGGTTAACGGGCGTCGAGGAGGAGCAGAATGTTAACGGGCGTCGATAGTTGGGTCGGCGGGAGGTTAACGGGCGTCGAAAGCTGGAGCGAGCACCTTGCGGTTGTCACCTTCACCCCCCCATTGCGTCCCCGCGCGCTGCCTCTTCCCGCCAAGTCGGGCGGCCGTTGAGAACAAAGTCCCCGTCACGCACGACGATGTGAGAGGGTAGAGTTGTGGACAGTGAGTGAGTGAGTGAGGGGGCAGATGGAGGAGGGGCCACGTTAGTTACCGGCGGCGACGCTTCTTCACACTCAATGACGTCGGTGACTGTTGGCCACTTGCAGCTCGCGGCGCGGCCGTTGCAGCCCCGCCCATCACGTGACTGGGGTTAGTTGGTCGGAGCGACCTCAGTTGCAGCCCCGCCCATCACGTGACGATGGTGGGACGGAGCGGCCTCCCTTGCTGTCCCCCCGTCACGTGGCGAGCGGGAGGAGGGGGGTGGGGCCGTTGAAGCCAAAGATCATAGAGCGAAGCCCAGTCACGTGACGAGAGTGGGTTGGACGGTCACAAACCGAATGCGGCGGCATCGTCGCCAAAGATTGTTTCCAGCGGAGCGGGACCTCTCTCCGTTATTCCAACACCGCTCACCTCTCCTAATCACCTTAGCTTTCCTCTCTGATGACTCTGCCCCCTTTCTGTCACCCCTCCCCCTCTTGTCACCTCTCCTTCTTTCCTGCTCACCAACACTATTCTCTTTCCCAAATCCCTCTCCCATTGCTCAGCTGGCTCTCGCTCATTCTTCCTTTTCTCTGCAGCGTCTCCCTCTCTTTCTGTCCAAATACCTCCTCCCCTTCTCTCTTCCAACAACATTTCCCCCTTCTTTTCTTGCTCTTCTATCTCTGTTGCCCTCTCTTTGTCACATTTTCCTCACGGATATTCCCAGATGGAAACACACATGTTATTCTGCCTCCCAGTTTTCAGATATCCTGATCAATACGCAAGAGAGAGTAGACACAAAAAGCTGGAGTAACTCAGCGCGACAGGCAGCATCGCTAGAGAGAAGGAACGGGTGATGCTTCGGGTTGAGACGCTTCTTCAGACAGAGTTAGGGAAAAAGGAAACGAGAGATATAGATGGTGATGAAGAGAGATATAGAACAATGAATGAAAGATATGCAAAAAAAAGTAATGACGATAAAGGAAACAGGCCATTGTTAGCTGTTTGTTGAGTGAGAACGAGAAGCTGGTGCAATTTGGGGGGGGGGGGGGGGGGTGGAGAGAGGAAATGCAGGAGTTGCCTGATGTTAGAGAAGTTAGAGAAATGAAGTTAGAGAAACCCAAGCAAAATTTGAGATGTTCTTCCAATTTGCTTTTAGCCTCACTATAAAAATGGAGGAAGCCTAGGACAGAAATGTCAGTGTGAGAATGGGAAGGAGAATTAAAGTGTTTAGCAACTGGGAGATCAGTTAGGTCCAGGCAGACTGAGGTGTTCAGCGAAATGATCGCCTAGTCTACATATTGGCTCGCCGATGTTTAAGAGTCCACATCTTGAACAGCGGATACAACAGATCAGTGTGGAGGAGGTCCAAATGAACCTCTGTCTCACCTGAAAGGACTGTCGAGTTCCCTAGACAGATTTGAGGGAGGTGGTACAGGGACAGGTACTGCATCTACTGCAATGCAGGGGAAGGTACCTGGGGAGGGGGTGGTTTTGTGGGAAGTGACGAGTTAACCAGGGAGTTGAGGGAACCTTGATTTGTGGCTTCCGGTGACTACTCAATTCTCCCAGAACAAGAATCTGATTTCCCAACAAATCGTCAAAGTTTACACATACACAAATTATTAATCCAAGTGCATCTATGATGTTTAATTCAAAAATTAGTTTCTGTTGGAATAAGCCATATATTAATTGCAATACAATGTCAACCAGGCATACATGCTTTTAAATGCGGAAGCAATGACGCATCATCTGAAACAATAGTCCATTGGAAAGTTGCAGTTTATTTCTGAAAGGATAATGCATAGAACACAAAGTACAGGAGTAACTCAGCAGTTCAAGCAACATTTCTGTATAATGTGGACAGGTGACGTTTCAAAATAGGCGGGAGAAAGCTGAAGAGATGGGGCAGGACAAAGCCTGTCAAGTAGACCCCCCCCCCCCACTTTATTTCCAGCTTTCTGTCCCCTACTACATTAGTCTGAAGAAGGGTCCCAACCTGAAACGTCGCCTATCCATGTCTTCCAGCGATGCTGCCTGACCCTTTGAATTAATCCCAACACTTTGTTCTAAGCAAAAATACAGCATCTGCAAGTATTCAAAGGTTTCAAAGGTCTTTATTGTCACATGTACCAATTAATACAGAATTACCATACACACATACGAAAAAAAAGCAACAAGACACACAACTACATAAAAGTCATCATAAATGGCCACCACATCAGATTCCACATCCCTCACTGTGATGGAAGGCAAAAAAAGTCTAATCTACTTCCTCTTTATTCTCCCGCGGTCCGGTCCGGGCAATCGAACCATTCGCAATTAGAACAATCGTAGCTCCCGCAGCTGGCGGTCGAATCCCCCGCGTCCGGGCAGTCAAAGCTCCTGCGGCTTGGAGTTCCCAAAGTCGGTCTCTGACCAGAGACCGTGAGCTCCGTTATGTTAAGTCCACAAACACCCACGGTTGAAGGTTGATCCCTGGTAACGGGATCGTAGGCTTCGCGATGTTAAAATCCTGAAGGCGACCGCGGTTGGAGCTCTCAAAATCGGTTTCCAGCAAAGGCCTCCAACTCCTCGATGTTAGACGGCACTGCGGACAGAGATACGATGCGGAACAAAATCGCATCTCCGTCGAGGTAAGAGATTAAAATAAGTTTCCCCAACTCCCCCCCACATAAAACAAACTAAAGAACACTAAAAACATACATTTAACATACAATTAAAACACAAAGCAGGAAAGGACAGACACACTGTTGGCGAGGCAGCCATTGCTGCCGCCACCCGGTGGATTCTTTGTATCTTCAGAAAAAATAATGGTCTGGTTCAAGTGAGATAGAATTGTTGTCACACTATCGATGTTTGCCATTTATCCTATTGGTTTTGGAAGAGAAAAGTTATTAAGAATTGAATCAAAATGGGGAAGTATATAGAAGGAATAGGGGGTAAAATTGTATTAGAAGTATAGAGTGGAAATTAAAAATTGATTACAAGTGCAAAGAACAATACAATGTAATACTGGTAGACAAGATTCAGAACAGGTCCAAAGCATTTTATGTTTATCCAGTAAAGGGATAAGACCCATTGGGGACCAATCCATGTGAAACCACAAGATGGTTAGTTTTAGTTTAGAGATGCAGCAGGGAAACAGGCCCTTCGGCTCACCGAGACTGCGCCGACCAGCGATCCCCGCACACTAACGCTATCCCACACACACTAGGGACAATTTACAATTATACTAAGCCAATTAACCTACAAACCTGCACGCCTTTGGAGTGTGGGTGGAAACTGGAGATCCTGGAGAAATCCCACACAGGTCACTGGGAGAAGGTACAAGCTTCGTACAGACAGCACCCGTAGTCAAGACCGAACCCGGGTCTCTGGCACTGAGAGACAGCAACTCTACCGCTGTGACACCGTACCACCCAGGCTGAATGCTTCTAGTGTTAGAGGTATAGAGCAGTAATTAAAATTTGATTATAAGTGCAAAGAGGGACACAAAAGAATCACTGGCAGACAATATTAAGGACAGGTCCAAAGCAACCAGTAAAAGGTTAGAAATGTAGAAAATAGGTGCAGGTGGAGGCCATTTCGACCTTCGAGCCAGCACCGCCATTCATTGTGATCATGGCTGATCATCCACAATCAGTAATCCGTGTCTGCCTTCGTCCCATATCCCTTGATTCCGCTAGACTTATTAGGGAAACATCTCTATGTGGAAATACAAGATATACACAAAGTCTGAAATGAATACCTCTCCTCTGTGTAGGAAGGAGCTGCAGAAGCTGGTTTACACTGAAGGTATACCAAAAAACCTGGAGTAATTCAGCGGGACAGGCAGCATCTCTGAAGAGGAGGAATGGGTGACGTTTCGTGTCGAGACCCTTCATCACACTGAATAGATCATTGTTAGCTTGGGGAAGGTGACAACAAAGCAAACAGATACAATGTAATCGGGAACAGTCAGACTGGTGGGAGAACTGGGAAAGGGGGAGGGATGGAGAGAGGGAAAGCAAGGGTTACTTGAAGTTAGAGAAATCAAAAATCCTACCGCTGGGGTGTCAGACCGCATTTGGAGTATTGTGAGCAATTTTGGGCCTCATATCCGAAGCTGGAGAGGGTCCAGAGGAGGTTTACGAGAATAATACCAGGAATGAATGGGTTAACATACAGTGCATTCAGAAAGCCTTATTGTTAAATTGATTAAATTCATTTATTCATCATTAATCTACACACAATAGCATGGATTGAAGGAGCGAAAACAGGTATTTCAAATTTTTTGTAAAGTAATTAAAAATAAATAACTGAGAACACAGAGCTCCAGCACTGTGTTCCCCACCTCAGCAAACCCCTGCTCAAGTGACGCACAATTGACTCCATGACTTTCTGCTGGGTCATCTTCTCCCCTTGATCCTTTTTATACCAGGTAGGTCATGGTAGGTCATCTTCTTTTATCGTTTCATGGTCAAACCTGTACTGTTCAATTTCGTGATTGCTTAAGCCAAATTTCTGAGGACAGACTAAAGTTTCCCCGTAAACCATCCAGCTCGGTGTAGTTTTCGCTCATAGCCTGTTTTAATTTCTCTTCAACCTGCAATATGGACAATGTTAGGATCTGAGTTTGAACGTCCCACACTACAGCCTCCTGCTGCTTACGTTCCATCAGAGCCTCTCCGGTCAAACGTAAGCTCCTTGTTTCTATTGTGCCCATTGAGCTGAGAAGAACTTCTTCATACTATTTTCTCGCATTTTCCAGAACATTGCAGCTTCTTCCCCACTGTCATCGGATCTCCCCTCGCTAGAGTTTCCAGAGGTTGGACGCTGGGCAAAAATGACTGAATTGTTAAACTTGAAGTGTGCTGGCATATAATTTTTGTCTTTGAGCCAGGGTAAATTAGCTTTTTTAAAGGCTTCCAGAACAGGGGGACTACGTACATCTGCGAATTATTATTAGCTAATTTTTTTTTTTTAATTTAATTATTAAGCTATAATTATTAGCTTAATTTTTTTTTCTATGTAAAGCACTTTGGTTTCAACGCAAGTTGATTTAAATGTGCTATATAAATAAATTTACTTTACTTTTACTTTACCATTAATTGAAAGTTCTCTGCAATATCTTTGCTAGAACGACGAAGAATGTTATCAAAGGTAAGTTTATGTGCCTCAGTTAGACAAGGCAGGGTGGCTTGAACAACAAAACAGATGGCATCGATCTGATCACCATGTGGGAAAGTCAAGAACTTGCAGGTGTGAAAAATGACCTCTTCATCTCGCCAACACAGATCTTTGCTTCTGAATCCTGGTGCGTCAATGATAGTCAGAGAGTAATCAATGTGAAATCCTACCTGATGATGGAGATAGTAGGTTGTGAATGTGTGGGCCAGACTCTCATCCTGGGAATTTCCTGTCTCTTCCTGTATTAACTGGTATCTGAAGTTGTCCTCCCATTCCACACCCAAGATGTAGTTGATCATCCCATTGATGAGGGTTGTCTTTCCTGACCCAGTTGGTCCCATAATCATAATTGTCTTCATCTTGTTTGCTGTGGTGGGTTTTCCGAAGGAGCATTCCACAATGCGTACACCGTTAGGAGATTGCCCCTTCATAAAGGCAGTAAGAAAATGCTGCTGGAATTCATTGGGACAGGCAGCATCTCTGGAGAGAAGGAATGGGTGAAGTTTTGGGTCAAGACACTCCTTCAGACTGAAGTTCAGCTTGTAAATGGAAGGGCTTCCGTTGGTTACTAATTGATCTTTGCTGAGAAATTTCAGAGCCTTTCTGTTTCGTGCATTTTCTGTTTTAATTGAAACCTCCTCACTTGCGGCACTGGAACCTGCTTCTCCACAATCAGCTGACACTCGGACTCTGTAGACTGTCTCGGATTTCAGTCCCTCTAAATTATAGTAGCATTGTGTGTCTGTTGTCTGAACGTGCTCCCATAATCCACCTTCCGTGTTGGACTTAACTGATGGTTCTTCTCTATATTCAATCCTGTACTGATTAATTTCAACATCAGCTCCAATCTGACTTGGTCCGTCCCAGGACAGTGATGGGTTGGGTGACTGATCCTGGAAGACCGGTTTACCAGGTGGACTTGTCGGATGGGTGGAGACCTTGTAGATCTCACTGGCCTTGCTGACCCCTACCTTGGTCACTGCTCTGTATCGGATGTGATATTCCTGGTGTGGCTCCAACCCAGATATCCTGAAGGAGTGGGATATGTCAGGTGTATCTAGTATTATCCATTTCTCCTGCTGGCTACCTCGATACTCTACCTTGTAGCCCACAATCTCATCAGAACCACATGTGGGTGGCTCTAACTGCAGCGTCACACTGTCGTGTGTTGTCCCACTCGCTGTTGGTCTCTCAGGCTGAGACGGGGTTTCAAAGCATCGGCTCCTCACACCCCCTCCCCCGTAAAGGTAAATAGACGCACCCACGTTACTGTCATCCTGTGCGGATCCAACAAGGAATTTTACTCTCCCGTTCCCACTGTTGGCTGTGGCAAAATCCAGGAACAATTTGGACCGTTTCTTCATCTTCTGAGTTATAGCCAATGAGTGAAACCAGGGCTCGTTGTGTTGTGTTGTACAGGCTCCATCAGCAGGAGGTGGCATCTGCATTTTCTCTGCTGTGAGAGATTGGAGGTAGTTGATTGCCTCCGTCAGGTAGAAATCCTCCTGATGCAGTGTTGTGAATGTGAAGCAGACCACGTAGTCTGTTACTGGACCCATCAACACTTCATGCAACTCTCTCCTTGATTTCACAACAGGTATGTCTTTCATTATCCTGAGACAAAGTCCCACAACCATCATCTCCCAATCCTTGTCATCCAGCCATGCGGTCAGTGCTTGGTGTGTAAACAGTGACTGCTCCCTGTTCTTCAGTATGTCCGTCAGCAACCCTTCCTCCTTCCCACCGCCCCGAATGGACGGCAAAACTCTGGCTAAGGTCCCTTGGAAAAACAGTTTGTACTGCAGACACATCTCTCGGAATTGAAGTATCCTGTCCCCGATCTCGGGAAACTGAACTGCGACACTGTCTTTCATCAGGTCATTGCACCTCATTACAGCCTCACTGAGCTGTTCCAGGACACGCTGGCAGCGATTGACCAGTCCCACGCTGATCTCCCTCACCAACTGAGCAGCTTTGGTGTCCAGTTTATTGAGAGGATAGAGCCAGACTGTGACAGGGCACTGAATGTTCTCCACCTGGGCCCAGCAGGCGTGGGAGTGTTGCGTAGATATTGATGGCATCTCGGTAGGTGGTGGGATTGTTCTTCAGTGAGAAGTCCCCGTAAAAGGTGCAGCTATACTTCTCGGACTGAGAGCTCTGTTCTTCTGTCATTTCTATGGAGGCCTCTCCCTCGATCGCAATCTTAAGAAGACATTTAATCATCACCTCCATGTTGCCCTGAATATTCTGTATGTTCTCTGCTGAAGAAGCCACTTGATCAAACACAAAGAAGGCCTGGGCCCCATACAACACTGCCGTAATGACATGGGTGGCTGAGCCCTCATCAAACACACTCGGGTAGGTAATATTCTGTCTCCCTAAGTGACTCATCGTCAGTTGTTCAAACCTGGTTGTTGCTTTGTAGTGAAGGGTAACTCGTGCTTGTTGCTTAGATTTCTTTATGTCACTGAGATATTTTGCCGACCCTTTCACCTCCACTAACCCACCCAGGAAACTTGCTTTCAGTGATGCTGACACATTGAGGGCAGTGGCTTTCTTCTCCATGGAGTCTGACGCAATGATGTGAAACTCAGTGCTGGGCTGGTCACGACGATCAAGGTTGTTCTGCAGTGTCTGCAAGTCCCACAGGGTGATGCCTACAGAATTAAAAAAGTGATCAACACTGTAAACTTGAGGGAAGCCTGAATATTGTCCAACACCCGCTGAGGCTGGCACTTCACCTCTGATCTCTGCCTGGCCCCCTAGCTCTCTCCTCCCTGGTCTCCCATTGTCATTTGCAAAACATCAACTTGCCATGAGATCTATCCACTGTTAAGCACACTGAGACATTCTCTCTCATAACAAAATGACGTAGACCTTTTATTTATTAAGATGCCAGATTAACCAATTTTTACAGCCATGTACTTTTCATTGGTGAATACGGACTGCTTCTGTTTTTTCTAACTCCATAAACAGTTTTTAGTTTAATGGGCCCTATTTTTTATCTGGTTACTCTCCTGTCCTTTATATAACCTAACATTCTTTGGCATTTTCCTTAACCTTGTCTCCCAGTAATACTTAGTATTCCCTTCGCCTACTTTGTTTTCCTGATTATTTTTGAAGTTCATCCCACATCCCTCCCTCAACCATGTTTAAGTTCTCTATTTCTTTAGAATTGCAAGTTATCCACCAGGTGGCGCCGTACGATGGTATCCTCACCAATAGTGTGTCTCGTCCTTTTCTTCGTTTGTTGTTTAGTCTGTTGTAAAATGTATGTTTTAGTAATCTTTAGTTTTGCATTATACGAAGAGGGGGGGGGGGGAAGCTTTTTTTATCTCTTTCCTTGACGGAGATGCAAATTTTTCCGTATCGTATCCGTCCGCACTGCGGCCAAACATCATGGAGCTGGCGGTCCCTTTACTGGGAATCGACTTCGGGAACTCCAACCGCGGGAGCCTGCGGACTTTACATCGTGGAGCTTGCAGTCCCTTGGTTAGGGATCGACCAGGAGCTTCGATTGCCCTGATTGCGGGAGCTTCGATTGCCCTGATTGCGGGAGCTTCGATCACCCCGACTGCGGATGGTTCGACTGCCCTGACCGCGGGAGAAAAGGAGGGAAGAAGCTAATACAGCTATTGCCTTCCATCACAGTGTGCTGTGGTGGTTGTTTAAATTATTATTTTTTATGTAGTTGTATGCCTTGTTGCTTTTTATTTTTGGTATGACTATCACAAATCAAATTGCTTGTATGTTTTTACATACTTGGCTAATAAATTAATTACAATTCCTATCATACAATCTCCTATATTCAACCTTCATTACACCTTGATGTCCTGGGTCCAGTGGAATTAGTGTTGTTACTTTTCCGCTTCATGAGAACACTTTGGCCTGAATGACTCCTATTTACCAGATGTCCACTAACCTGCAAGTAGCTGCTCCCCAGTCTACTTTATGCCAGGTGATGCCTATATATAGGTTCATAGAGTCATACAGTCAGCAGTTGGCCCTTCAGCCCAACTTGGCCTGACAAACATACCCCACCTAAGCTAGTCCCAGTGTTAAGGCCCATAAGACTATGTGTAATTCATGTATCTGTCAAAGTATCTTTTAAATGCTGTTGCTACCTCTCTAGCAGCTCGTTCCATGCACCCACCACCCTCTGAAT
This sequence comes from Amblyraja radiata, assembly GCF_010909765.2. Taxonomy (NCBI): domain Eukaryota; kingdom Metazoa; phylum Chordata; class Chondrichthyes; order Rajiformes; family Rajidae; genus Amblyraja; species Amblyraja radiata. The sequence goes on along the minus strand of NC_045985.1, from coordinate 16,719,206 downwards.
GGAAAAAGGTGCCCCTCAAGTTCCTATTAAATCTTACCCCCTCACACATGTCCCCTGGTTCTTGATTCTCCTACTTTGCGTCCATGCATTCATCCTATCTCTTCTGATGATTTTATACATGCCTATAAGATTACCCCTCAGACTCATAGCCTGCCCAACCTCTCCCCATAGTTCAGGCCCTCAGGTGCTGGCAACAAAGTTGTAAATTTTCTCTGCACTCTTTCCAGCTTAATGACATCCTTCCTGTAGCAGGGTGACCAAAGCTGAACACTATACTCCAAATATGGTCTCACCAACGTATTGTACAACTGTAACAACATCCCAACTCCTATACTCAATACCTTGGTTGATGAAAATGAATGGACCAAAAGCTGTCTTGACCACCTTGATGCCAGTTTCAGGGAACTATGTACTGCTAGATCTCCATTCTCCAACATTCCCAAGGGTTTCACCATTCACTGTGTGGATTCTGCCCTGGTTTGACTTCCCAAAACAAGTCGCAATTATATAAAAATCAGCCTTATTGTTTCACCTAATTCACACACTATGCTTATCCCATTGCAAAACGGCACTGAAACAGAGTTGTGGTCACCAACGTGAGATTGGTCACCTGAACCCATGGCTCTGCATTGACCACCTCTGATTCATGTAATAACATTCCAGTACCTGGGAACAGACTGTCTGATCGGCAATCGTACAGCATTCCCAACTGGAAAGGGCGACCCAGAGCGGACAGTTGCAAGAGATCACTCATCACTAAACCAGATGTGGAGACTCAGGAAATGTCAGTGATCTGAAACAGAAAGAGGAATAAAACATGACCAGCTGAATCCAGTCAGCACACTCTGGAGATGGATATCTGAAAGACAGCTCACAATCAATAAAACCTCACCTTTATTAGTTCACTAAATCCTCTGTGACTGCAGATCTTTGGTTAGGCTGCATTTGGAGAATTGGATACAGTTCTGGTCGTACCAATGCAGGAATCGTAGGGATGCTTTAGGGAAGGTGCAGAGAAGGAGAGAAGGTTTGCCAGAATAATAGACACAGAAACCTGGAGTAACTCAGCAGTTCTGACAGCATCTCAGGAGAAAAGGAATAGGTGATGTTTCAGGTCCTTCTTCAGACTGAGAGTCAGGGGAAAGGGAAACTAGAGATATAGACAATGATATAGAACAAATGAATGAAAGATATGCAAAAAAGTAAAGGAAACAGGCCATTGTTAGCTGTGGGCCAGATGAAAATGAGTTACAGACGAATTCCCACCCAAACCACCTCCCCAGGTACCTTCCCCTGCAACCGCAGGAAATGAAACACCTGCCCCGAAAGCTCCTCTCTCGACTCTGTCCAGGGACCCTGACAGTCCTTTTAGGTTAGGCAGACGTTCACTTGCACCTCCTCCAATCTTCTAATAGGGTAAGACAATCAGAAGCTATTTCTAACAATGGAAATATCAAATGCTAGAGGGCATAGCTTTAGGGTGAGGGGGCCAAGTTTAAAGGGACCTGTAACAAAGTTTTTTTGCACAGAGGGTGGTGGTTGCCTGGAATGCATTGCCAGGGGTGGGGACAGAGGCAGATACAATACTGGCATTTGAGACTTTTAGAGATGCACATGGATATGGATTATGTGCAGGCAGAAAAGAGTTGGTTTTGGCATTATGTTTGGCACAGACATTGTGGGCCAAAGGGCCTGTTGCTGTGCTGTACTGTTCTATGTTCTATCTGTCCACTCACAAGGCCCATCTACACTAGATGGTTTGGACTGTGGACGGGTGTGCAGACAGAGCCACACTTGGATATAAATACCTAATTTGAAGTAGGAAGTGTGTGTTGGGTATTAATGCTTCTTTGCCAGGCTCCTTAACTCTTTATTCCCAGTTCCTTTCCCACTGATCAGAATGCTTTCTCAAATTGCCCAACAAAGGTAGGTACAGTGAAATCAATAGCTCTCTCTTTACATACACTAAGATCATTATATCTGTGTCTTTATAAACAATGGGATCAGTTATGCTGACCCTATTACAGTGAGATGTGCATCTCGTGCATTGAACCTTCTTGTGCATTTGGAACAGCAGCGTAAAAGACTCTCCAGCTGATCTTGTCCCTGAGATCCATCCATTGCCCCCGACCTGCGGACTTCCCACATGCCAGCTGGTATTGCATCTCCTCAGATCCAGTCCCAGTTACCCACAGAAGTGGTATTCTACCCAAAACAACTTCCCCATCCTCCGTGCCAATTGCCGTCCTTTCGCCAGCCTCACTTTCCTCTCATGACCCCGAGTGATGTAATGCTGAGGCTCTATCAGGCGCTGGTCAGGCTGCATTTGGAGTACTGTGATCAAATCTGGGCCCCATATCTGAGAAAGAATGTGCTGACTCTGGAGTGGGTCCAGAGAAGATTTACAAGTATTCCAGGAATGTGAGTTAGCATATGATGAGCGTTTGACAGCAATGCGCCTCTACTCGCTTGACTTTAAAAGGTTGAGGGGGGACCTCATTGAAACATACAGAATAATGAAAGGCATAGGTAGAGTGGATGTGGAAAGGATTGGTCTCGGACCAGAGGTCATAGCCTCAGAATTAAAGGACATTCTTTTAGAAAGGAGGTGAGGAGGAACTTCTTTAGTCAGGCGGTAGTTAATCTGTGGAACTCATTGCCAAGGAGGGCTGTGGAGGGTAAGGCGGATATTTTTAAGGCAGAGATAGACAAACTCTTGATTAGAACGAGTGTCAAGGGTGATGAGAACACAGGAAAATTTGATTAGGAGGCAGAAATCTGCCATGATTGAATGGCATAGACTCGATGGGCCGAATAGCCTAATTCTACTATAACTTGTGAACTTGTTGTTCCAAAACTACATGTTCCCCTCACACGAAGTCTCTCTGAACCTCCCTGACCAGGTTTCCATTTCAGTCACAGAATCGAAACTCACCAGTTTCCTCTTAGCCAAGTGCATGATGAAACACTTCCCCATATTAAATTCCATTTGTCCATTCACTCACTCAGTCTCTCTGTATTATATTGCAGAGTCAATACATCCTCATCGCCACATGACCTCCGTACTATGGTCTGAAGTTTGCTCACCACACAATAGGAAAGGTATGATCCATGGCGAGGATGAAGAAGAGATATCCTGGGACATTATGTGGGTGTTAGGAGGGACAGAGATTGGATAGAAAGTGAAGTGATCTGCACTGGTCAGCACAGAATATCTGATCCTACAGCCCTCAGGACGGCTGTTGCGGAGAGGAGACAATTGCCCACCTCGTCGCAGAGAGTGATTTCAGATTCTGATGCAAGGGCACCTTGTCACAGTTCATCCCTAACAGCCCCATAACAGAGGACTCTGATTCATGAGATGTACCCACTGACACATTGAAGTGCTAGTGGAAAATCATCAACTCGGTGAAAGACACTCTGGTCTGCACAAAATCTTTTGACCTCCCAGCACCACGAGATTTCCATCAGGGAATGTTGCTGACTGGGCCATTCCAGACTGTAGGATTACGTGCTGCTGAGGCACACACTGAAGCTCAGTGAGGCCAACGGCAAGGCTCTGTGGGGGAGGACCACAGTCTAGGATCTGTCTGCTTTGGGGCACAGGGGGGAGGTCACAATCTGCTGGAGACACCCCCGAACCAAGGGAAGGGATAATACTCCAGGTATTTACACGATAATACACTCGTGGTAAAGGTGACTTCTTTAAAGCTAGCTGCAAATACACTAACTGTGAAATTACTGTATAGAGTTTTTCACAATTTCTGCTCTGTATATATTATTTATTCTGAATAAAGTTTATATTTTAAATAAAGAAAATCACCCGCCCACTAAAGTCTGCAGGCATGAACCTCTTGTAACTCCATTCCACCTGTTGCTCTGGGCTACCGAGTGTGTCCACGGGGCTCTCATGTTTGTCCAAGACATCTGCATGGGTAAATTGTTGTTTAACAGGAAGCCTCCATCTGAAAAACAAGACCGAGATCAATGCAGGCCCATGTTCTAACTGGTGGCTTTTTGGGATCGCAAAAGCAACATAAAATCAGCTGAAGCAAAATATACAAGGTAGACACAAAGGAACTACAGATGCTGGAACATTAAATTAACCTCACTGGAATGACCACAAGCCTTGCACTGGATGCTCTGATGTACCGAGATGCCTGGAGCAAATACTAGAGTTGACCAATGCCAGCTGCGATATCTGCAGAGAAAGCATATTTTGAACTTGTTCAAGGATTGCAGTGGGTTCCTCATTCTAGGCTGGAATGGAGAAGGGCAAATATTTTTGCAGTTTCAGTCTTAGTTTTCCCAGAAACACAGAACAACCGATCATGAGCATCAGACCACAAAAGTGCAAAATGAGGGCAGTTTGTGTGATGTACAGTGGGAGATACAGCAAGCTAATGGCAGAGTTGCATGGGCACAATTGCCCTTCACAGCTATAGTAATCATTCAAGTTCCATGCTTCACTGGAGGCACAAGGAACTGCAGTTGCTGGCTTGCAAAAAGGAACACAAAGCGCTGGAGTAACTAGGTGGGTCAGGCAGTATCTCCAGAACATAAATATGTGATGTTTGGGGTCGGGATCCTTCTTCAAACTAAACATAACGTCTGCATGGATAAATTGTTGTTCAACAGGAAACCTCCATCTGAAACAACAAGACCGAGATCAATGCAGGCCCGTGTTCTAACTGGTGGCTTTTTGGGATCGCAAAAGCAACATAAAATCAGCTGAAGCAAAATATACAAGGTAGACACAAAGGAACTACAGATGCTGGAACATTAAAAAAAAAAAAAGACACAGTGCTGGAGTAGCTAAACTGGTCAGGCAGTATCTCCGAAGAACATAAATAGGTGACGTTTGGGGTCAGGTCCCTTTTTCAAGCTAAATATAACATGTATCCTCGGTGTTCACAGGCCTGCTATTTGCTGATATAAAACGGAACACACCTTCAAAATCTGTTTTTATCTATTTTATGTTCAGAAATGTGCAGGTAATTATGGTGCAATGTTCTGATCACGTTGTCACTGTGTGGAATGACTACACTGTAGTGCACTATCAGTGCTGTGGTCAGGATGAACCCCTGCCTTTAGCACTCAGAAAATCACCACATACATAGCTGGATACACACCCTGATATACTATGAGCAGAACACAAAGTGCTTTTGCTCAAGATTCCTGCATATTTAGTTTCTTGAGTCTCTCTTGTTCATGAATCTGGTTCACTCATCGATCAAGGAAGCGACCGTCTGCAGTTGTAAGGGGATTGCAGCGTTGGCGACGGGAAGAATGGTCTCACTGGGCACAGTCAGAGCTGGGTACAGAGCCAGAACCTCACTGGAATCACCACAAGCCTTGCACTGGGTGCTCTGATGTACCGAGATGCCTGGAGCAAATACTAGAGTTGACCAATGCCAGCTGCGATATCTGCAGAGAAAGCATATTTTGAACTTGTTCAAGGATTGCAGTGGGTTCCTCATTCTAGGCTGGAATGGAGAAGGGCAAATATTTTTGCAGTTTCAGTCTTAGATTTCCCAGAAACACAGAACAACCGATCATGAGCATCAGACCACAAAAGTGCTAAATGAGTGCAGATTGTGTGATGTACAGTGGGAGATACAGCAAGCTAATGGCAGAGTTGCATGGGCACAATTACCCTTCACAGCTATAGTAATCATTCAAGTTCCATGCTTTACTGGAGGCACAAGGAACTGCAGTTGCTGGCTTGCAAAAAGAGACACAAAGCACTGGAGTAACTAGGTGGGACAGGCAGTATCTCCAGAACATAAATATGTGATGTTTGGGGTCGGGATCCTTCTTCAAACTAAACATAACGTCTGTATGGGTAAATTGTTGTTCAACAGGAAACCTCCATCTGAAACAACAAGACCGAGATCAATGCAGGCCCGTGTTTTAACTGGTGGCTTTTTGGGATCGCAAAAGCAACATAAAATCAGCTGAAGCAAAATATACAAGGTAGACACAAAGGAACTACAGATGCTGGAACATTTTTTTAAAAAAGACACAGTGCTGGAGTAGCTAAGCTGGTCAGGCAGTATCTCCGAAGAACATAAATAGGTGACGTTTGGGGTCAGGTCCCTTTTTCAAGCTAAATATAACATGTATCCTCGGTGTTCACAGGCCTGCTATTTGCTGATATAAAACGGAACACACCTTCAAAATCTGTTTTTATCTATTTTATGTTCAGAAATGTGCAGCTAATTATGGTGCAATGTTCTGATCACGTTGTCAATGTGTGAATTTACTGTACACCGAGGCGAGGGTCCATTGTTAGTGCTGTGGTCAGGATGAACCCCTGCCATTAGCATTCATAAAACCAACACACTCAGAGCTGAATACACTCCCGCACTGTACAGATAGCCTGAGACATGAGCAGAACACAAAGTGCTGGAGGAACAGGCAGCATCTGTGGAGGGAAATGGACAGACGACATTTCGGGTCGGGACCCTCCTACAGTGAGTTGCTCCAATGCTTCTTTTGCTCAAGATTCCTGCATGTTTAGTTTCTTGAGTCTCTCTGGGGTGTGAATCTGTTTCACTCACCGATCAAGGAAGCGACCGTCTGCAGTTGTAAGGGGATTGCAGCGTTGGTGACGGGACACATGGTCTCACTGGGCACAGTCAATGCTGAGTACAGAGCCAGAACCTCACTGGACTGACCACAAGCCTTGCACTGGGTGCCCTGATGTACCGAGATGCCTGGAGCAAATACTAGAGTTGACTCCAATGCCAGCAGCAATACCTGCAGAGAAAGGACATTCTGAACTTCAAGAGTTGTAGTGGGTTCCTCGTTCTAGACTGGAATGGAGAAGGGCAGTTTGGTCTGAGTTTTCCCAGAAACACGGAACAACCAATCACGAGCATCAGACCACAAAAGCGCCAAATGAGGTCAGTTTGTGTGATGTACTGTGCGAGATACAGCTAATGGTAGAGTTGTGTGGCAACAGTTACCCTTCACAGCTACAGTAATAATCACTCAAGCTTCAAGTTCCATGCTTCACTGGAGACACAAGGAACTGCAGTTGCTGGCTTGCAAAAAAAGACACAAAACTCTGGAGTAAAGGGCCTGTCCCACTTACGAGGTAATTCACAAATTCTCCCGAGTTTTCCCCTGATTCAAACTCGCAGAATGTTTGTAAGGAGGCCGAGGAGTTCGTAGATATATCGTAACGGCTTGTTATGCTAGCCATAAGTACGCGGGGCATCAGGTAAGTCGGGACCTTTTTCCAGCCCGATGAAAAATGTCCACGAGGAAAAAAAATAGTCGGGATGAAAAAAATTGCAACTTTTTACTCGTAGTTAGTTTGTGGGCAGACCGTGAGGGTAGTCGTGGGTAATCGTAGATTTTCGTGGGTACTCGTAGCTGGGCTACTGGACAGAGGAAAAAAGGTGAGTGAGAAAAAAGCTTAAGTCAATATCAGCACGTGATCTCTGTCACTCCAGTTCGTGAGCATATTCGTGGAAGATCATAGAGTTCGCAGATTACCAAAATCTTGATTTTATTTTGGTCCTTTAAACTCGGCAGAGGTTTTGGATTAAGTCGTGAAAGTGGGACAGGCCCTTTACTAAGCAGGTCAGGCAGCAACTCAGAACACATGTGCCAGCCATGACTGCCCACAGACAGCCTAATACATGCACTGAGCTGCTGACCCTAACTGAGCAGCAAACAGCAGCTTGGCCCATTACGTTTCCGTGTTGAATGGAAAGACGTTTGGGAGACCTGCAGGGTAAGTTTCATCTTAAACACAAGAGGATGGTGAGTCCTAGAATGAGCTGGCAGGGCTGGTAGTAGAGGCAGATACGACAGTGGCATTTAAGAAGCTTTTCGATAGGCACATGGATATGCAGGAAATGGAGGGATATGAATCTTATGCAGTTTAATCTGGAATCATGTTCAACAAGGACATTGTGGGTCAAAGGGCAAGTTCCTGTGCTGTATGTGCTATTAGAAGCCCTATTTTCCATTACCATCTGGTATTTTGTACATCCAACAAATGAAGTGCTTAGAGAGATAGGGAATGGCAAAAATCTCCTGTCCGCTCTTCAGACAATGGAGTCACCCACCACTAGGGCTCTGCCCAATGTCGGTCTCGCCGGTTAAGTTCCATCTCTAGGATAGAAGCCACCGACGTGTCTGCCACTCGGACTGGAAACATCATCACCCCGGACAGTTCCCAAGAGGGCGTACCTGTTTTCATTATGCACAGCCATCTGGGTCTTCTGCACTCCACGATTACCACCCTTTCTCTCCATCACACACCTTGGTTCTTCCCGTAATCTCGGCGTGACTACCTCACTGTAGGTCCTGTCCAGAAAACTCTCGTTTTCCCGGATGGCCCTGAGGTCATCCAGCTGCTTCTCCAGTGCCCCAACACAGTCCTTTAGGAGCTGAAGTTGGACGCACTTGCCACAGTTGTAGCGGCCAGAGGCTCCATCCGTGTCCCTGGGTTCCCACATTCTGCAAGCCTCACACTGTCTCATCTACCCCGACATGTGTTCACCGCGTTCCGTCCTCTCCAGCTTTATACGTAGTCTTCTCCCCTCAGCCTCCTCGAAGACTCTTGAGCCAAAGGCTCACACTTTACTCACAGAGCACTTCCCTCACGAGGCCACTCCCTCACTGCCGCTCCCTAAGAGCCATCTTGCTTATATTGACTGATAAATTGCCTAATTTACCAATTTACAAACCAAATTCCTCAGTTTTCACCTGTTTTCCCCCTCTGACTCACTTCTAACTCTCCTCCCACTCGGGCTAGAGCCAATCAGTGCTTTTTCCTGCTTCTCTTTGTCGCTGTTTCTTCAAAATCTATGGGAGCTCTGAGTTCTCAGGAGATTCTGTGGCGGCAGACTAGATGCGAGGATGGTCTGTTGCCTCCCTGGTGCCAGGATTCAGGATATCACGAGCCGAATTCTGAACATCCTCGAGAGAGAGAGAGAAGGTGAACAGCCGGCAGTAGTTGTGCCCGTAGGCACAAACGACATCGGGAAGAAGAGGAAGGAGGTTCTCCAACATGACTTCGGAAACTTGGGAAGAAGACTGAAATGCCGGACTTCTAGGGTGGTTATCTCTGGATTGCTTCCAGTACCACGTGCTAGTGAGGACAGGAACAGGGAGATAGGGGATCTGAATGTGTGGCTGAGGGGCTGGTGCAGGGAGCAAGGATTTAGATTTATAGACCACTGGGATCTCTTCTGGGGTAGGGGTGACCTGTACAAAAGGGACGGGTTACACCTTAACTGGAGGGGGACCAACATTCTGGCAGGCAGGTTTGCTAGGGCTACACGTGTGGGTTTAAACTAAATAGTACCACACACCTAGCGCCCCCCCCCCTACCCCGTACCAGATCCTTGCACCTTCAAAATCACACTTGATGGTGAAGGAAACAAAAGATTGGTCAGGCCAGTCGAAGCAGAACATGACCTCACTCTTCCTGAGTATGACTGGCTGCCGATGCCAACTCAAACAGGTGGCAGATGCTGATCACTGCGGACCGACTGTGGATCCGATCAAAAGACGGCAGCATGGTCCATGTGCAGGGAGGTTTTGACCCGAGTAATCCCACTGCCTGGCAATGTCAGTAATGTTATGCTCTCGTCTTTCCCGATGGATTTGGCAAATGGGTCTATACAGCATACAAACAAGATGCGAGAGTGGGCTACTCTACCTGACTCCAGACATGAAGCTATCCATTTATCACCCATTGATCTGGACAGTACCACAGATATCAGTGTAGAGCAGTTGGATCTCATTCATGATTCCTTCCACAAACCCCAAATTGGAGAGCACGTCCATCATGTACGTGTACGATATCCTGACAAAGCCATCTCCTGATCCAAGCTGACCAGGCAGGCATCCACCCCTCTGTCCTGCATGTAGGCAATGGTATCCCTGTGTAGGGCCAGGCTGCCTGAGATTTTGCTGCCAGGTACAGCACAGGTTTGATCCAGGTGGATCAACTGTCCTGGAACAGACTTAACCCACTTTGCGATGGCCTTGACCAGGATCCTATAGTCTACATTTAGCAGCGAGATGGGTCTCCAGTTCTTAATCTCATTCATCACCCCCTTATACTTATAGATGAGGGTGATGCTGCCCTTCCTCATGGAGTCCAACATGTTGCCCACCCAGTCCCATAGAGCAGAGTACAACTCAGTCGGTAAGCCATCTCTTCTGGGAGTTATATTTGAGTCAAACGAAGGGATGGAGCCAGTCAGTTCCTCCAGGGTTAGCGGTTGGTCCAGACTCTCTCACTTGTGTCCTCCAAGAACTCCGTGATGGTGGATGGGAAGTTCTGGGAGGCTGTGTTGTCTGTGACCCTTCTGTCATATAGAATGGTACAGAAGGACCTGCAGATCCTCAACATGTCCATCTAGAAGGATGTTACCAAGACATCCTCTTCCTTAAGGCTGTGGATCAGCAACCTGTGAACCTTTTGAACAAAGAAACGTGGGCATGTCTCATGCTGCTCCACGGAGCAGACTCTGGATTGGAAGATTCTGAGGTGAAGAGTCAAACTTACTGGCCCATCTCTCTTAGTTCCTCTTTCACATCCACCACTCTTGCTGCAATTCTGTCTGGAGTGGCCACAATTCCCTCAGATTCTGTCTTGCTTTCTGAACATGTTTGTGGATGAAGAACATTTTGGTGTTCTCCTTGGTTGCTTCCCACCAGTGTATCGGGGAGTCAAAAGGGGCCTTCACAGTTCTCCAACCTGCATAGTCCCCCTTTAGTTCCTCCATCTTTGCTGTGATTAGCAATTTGACTGTTTAACTTCCACTGTCTTGTGGTCCTGTCGGTGATTGAACCACCGGCCAGGACGTCACCAGCAGCGGTGGGATCTGTTGTAGTACAACCAAGATTCAAGATTCAAGATTATTTAATGACCACACAGTCAAGCTGGTGGAATTCATGTTCAGTACAGGATTTTACACAATAAGCTGATTCCAGTCATGCAGACATACAGTTTGTGGTACAGAAGAACACAGTAAGCAGAACATAACATAACATAAAACAGTTAAAACATAAACCAGCAGCTTGTTCCACACGGGTGAAACGAACACATTGATGAGCAGCGGTGAGCCATGGTACATTACATCCACCACGAGGAGACACCCCCAAACCACATTCCCAATTTCAGTGATCGAGAAGTTCCCATCTGACAGCAGAATCCCTTGGCCGAAAGGTCGAGTCATTGTTCCCGAACATACCGACAGTCCGTGGGGCCACCATTGCGACCGACTCAGATAACTGCAGAGGTGACAACCCCACTCTTGTAGAAAAGTTACGTCTGCCTTGACCGTGGCCAGGTACTGCAAGGCATTGACATACTGTCAGTTTTACCTCCATTGTCCTTTTGGAGTTTTCTGAGCCCTCATGCCCACAGGTTTAATGAACTACAGCACTGTTTCTGGGTTCAGGTACTGGGTGTTATCTCCCGTAGGAAGAGGGGTTTCCTCTGGCAAACCTGGTGGTGTTGCTGGGGGGAGATCCCTCCTCATTCTTTCCTCTTCTGATAGCTCCTGACACTCCATCAGATGGAGCTGGGTTGCAATGGACAGATCACTGCTCCCGGTCTCCCCGAGATGAGGTGCAACAGGCACATTTATCCCCTCACCTGTGCCTGTCAGTTGGCTGTCATTTTCATTCCTGACCTCTGAGTTTTTCCCCTTCCTCCATCGTTGGCCTCTTGAATTTGATTCATCCTCTGACGAGGAGAGGTTGTTAGCATTCATCTGTGGCAGGAATCCTTTCATGCCAGTGCCATTTTCTGCCAATTGCTTTTTAGGTAGCACCTTCTCTTGCTTTTCCTTTTCACCTCCATCTGCCATGCCCCTTGTTCTTCCCCAAATTCCTCTTCCATCGACTATCCCTCCTTGAGAGGGGTCTGAGGGCCCCTGTACGGAGATTGGGTGCTCAAAGTGGTCAGGCTATCCTTACTCATCCTTGTCTCTGATTCTGTTGGGGTCCCGGCAGTGGTATGGGTGGGTCGACATCCTTGGGGCTGTTGCCAATTGCCCCTCTTATCAACTGTGCTTGGGTGCAGGCTCTTTTAGGACAGGCCTTTGCAGTCTTTAGCCTCATGGCCTTCCTGCTTGCAGTTCCTACACTGACACAGTGGTGTCAGAGACCTTGGTTCAATCCTAACTGAGTGCTGCCTGCAGAGAGTATGGATTTTAAACAGGTGCTCTGGTTTCCTCCCACATTCCAAAGACGTTCAGGTGTATTGGTTAATTGGTTTCATTAAGTTGTAAAATTGTCCCTAGTGTGTATAAGTTAGTGTATGGGGTTATCGCTGATAGGAGTGGATTAGGTAGGCCTAAGGTCCTCTTTCTGCACTTTATCTCTAAAGTCTAAATGACTGCATTGCATGTCTGGGTTTGGTGCTTCTGCAAGATACCGAGCTGTCCTGTATATGTCATGAACCCTTGGTCTCTCCGATAGCAAACAATGAGGGAGGGTGGATGATGGCTCCTTTGTCATCCACACTCCGCTTTACCTTCACCTGCTGCTTGCTTGTCCAGATCCAGAACCTGTTCTTCACCTAGTTTCTTACCCGCTTGACGTAACGATCCAGGATGGTGAGGTCATGCATGACCGGCACATGTGGGTTGAACATGTGCAATATAACCACACAATGGTTCAATGGTTTCTTTATTATAACGTGTACCAAGGTACAGCAGAATACCTTTGTTGCATACAGATCCGCAAGGCTGTCACCATACATACAGGGCAGTATGATGGTGTAGTGGTGGAGCGACTGCTTTACTGTGACAGAGACCCGGGTTCGATCCTGAGTACAGGGGAGCGAAAAAATGTTGAGCTGGATAGAATTTTCCAAAGAAGCAAGGATCCACCTCTGGCAAATTGATGAGAAAAGACACAACACTTGATCTTGGACAAAAGGCCGTCATGATGGTGAAGCTGTAGATTTGTTGCCTAACAGCGCCAGTGACCCAGGTTCCATCGTGACCTCGGGTGCTGTCTGTAGGAAGTTTGTACATTCTCCCCGTGACCTGCATAGGTTTTCTCTGGGTGTTTTGGTTCCCTCCCACACTTCAAAGACCGACAGATTTGTAGGTTAATTGGCCATGGTCAAATGGTAAATTGTCCTTAGTGCGTGTAGGATAGCGTTAGTGTGCTGGGATTGCTGGTCGGCGCAGATTCATTGGGCCGAAGGCAGACACAAATGCTGGTGTAATTCAGCGGGACACACAGCATCTCTGTTAAGAAGGAATGGGTGACGTTTCGGGTCGAGACCCTTCTTCAGACTGGTCTCAACCCGAAACGTCACCAATTCCTTCTCTTGAGATACTGCCCATCCTGCTGAGTTACTCCAGCATTTTGTACCTACCTTTGATTTAAACCAGCATCGGCAGTTCTTTCCTGCACACGTTGGGCCGAAGGCCCTGTTTCTGCACTGTATCTCTAAACTACTGTCCACAAGGTTTCTCCCATTCCCAGCTTGAGAAAGACTCCCAAACCAACGAGAACCCCCTCTATGTTTAAAAGGCACGTAACAGGGAGACCAACAGACTTTCCAGGCTCATTACGCCACCAATCGACGCACTCCCATGGCACATTCCAGGCGTGTCACGTGGTCAGTGGGGGGGGGGGGAGCGCTCCATGTGCGACATGTGACCAGTCAGCTGTCCCTAAACCTCCCCCCTCGGCTCTGTCCAGGGACCACGACAGTCCTTTCTAGTGAGGCAGAGGTTCACTTGCACCTCCCCCAACCTCATCCACTGTATCTGCTGTTCGAGCTGTGCACTCGGGTGGCACCATCGGGTTTGGCAGCCTCGCCAGCAGCTGTCTGTCTTTTCACCCTTTTTTGTTATTTTTAGTATGTCTAAAAGATTGTTTTAAAGGTTTCTTAGTCTTATTTAGGTGGGTGGTGGGGGAAAGGGGGAAAGCATTTCCACGTCACTACCTGGTCGTAGATGCGTCTTTTCTCTGAGTCGCATCACCCCCCCCCCCCCCCCCCCCGGCCCCCCGAAGCTTGCCAACTGGATTGGCACGGCCTTTCCTGCCGGAGACTGGCCAGAGCTTCAGCAGCGGGCGCAGCGCTGAATTCTTTCGCAGAGCAACGCCTTACCAGTGTTCATATGTTGAAGTTCCGGAGTGTTGGGCCTGCTGATTAACACCATGGAGCTGTGGTTTGCGGAGCTTCTAGTTTGGGCGACGCTGACTTTAACATCGCGGAGTCCTGGGATGTTTTGCCGAGGGTCGCCAGTGTTGGAGCTCCGCCCAGCTTGGTCTGTGGACATTGGGAGCAGCGGTCTCCGGTAGGAAGCGGCCGATTTGGAAACTTCAAGCCGCGAGTGTGTTCTTCCGCTCCGACGCTGGACTGTCGATCATCCCGGCGAGAGGACTTGAACATCGGGCTGCCCGTAGCGGCGACTGCAGAGGGCTCAAAGACCCTGACCACGGGTGAACAAAGAGGAAGCTGACTGAACTTTATTGCCTTCCCTCACAGTGGAAAACGTTGGGGATGTTAATGTTAAATTCTATCGAGCATTGTGTTCTTTTTATTCGTATGGCTGTATGTTAACTCAAATCTCACTGTATCAATTGGTGCACGTGACAATAAATGGTACTTCAACTTGAACTTGACAGTTATACATCGGCGAGACCAGACGTAGACTGGGCAATCGTTTTGCTGAACACCTCCGCTCAGTCCGCCTGAAAATACGTGATCGCCCGGTTGCCAAACACTTTAACTCCCCCTCCAATTCCCACACTGACCTTTCTGTCTGGCAGGGGCAGAAATCGCTATCAAAACATGGGGAGGGGGGGGGGGGGCTATGACACACACACGGCTTCGGCCGTGGACCCTGTGGACAGTAACATCGGGAGCTGACCTGCTTGGTAACCAACTCCGAACTCCAGCAGCAGCAGCTTCGTCCACCCCGAATCGCGGGGCTTCATCGGCCGGTGGGAGCTTCAACATCGGGAGCCTCAATCGCCTCGATGCAGCAGTTTGATTTTAAGCCGCGCCAGGCAATGAAAGGCCCCGCGAACTGACCGGTTCCAGCGTCAGGTGATAGAAAGCGTCTGATACCCGCTTGAATCTTTCAAAAGCTACAATGTGATAAATAACACAAACAAATAAAACTGAAGCAAATAAAGGCAAACAGAAGAACCAACCTTGGAAGGAAGGGAGAGAGAGAGAGATGGAAAAAACATACTAAACGAGTGAGGGATTTACCTACAAGCCAGCCAGGAAACCCATTTGACCAGATTCCTTAATGACCTGACTCGTTTAAATCCGATACCCGTTTAAATCTTTTTAATCCACCAATTCATCCAATTAGTTCAAATGGTAATTGTATCCACATCAGACAGCTTTGGAAGGTCAAAACACAATTTGTGACACATCATGTTAATACAGTATTAATAGAGACTAGACCAAGTGCAGACCCGTTGGGTCTGGTCCCCCAATGGTGTGATCCCCCAACCCAATATTCGTCCAATGGAACTGAAGCCGTTCCCAAATGTAAGATTCCAGCACTCCCCTGCCTCCCTCAGCAGTGGATTTAAAAAAAAATCAAATTGCACCTCCTCTGCCTGCTGCAGCAGTGAAAGGTTCAGAGTATTCCTGTCTTGCAAGTTTGTTTCGAAGTGTGTTGGAAGCTGTTTCGAAGTGTGTTGGAAGCTGTCAACAAATCAAAAGGCAGAAAGTCAACGAATCAAAAGGCAGACAGGCAGCCGGACGGACAGATGTCGGACGGATGGGGCGAGAGTTTTATAGAATAATAGATAGATAGATAGATAGATATTTAACAAACGCTTAACAGTGACACCCCCACTGCCTCGCGGAAAGCGGAGAGTTTAATAGTTGTTTTTCAACGAATTTCAAAATCCGGATTACTAAACATGGGGGGGGAGGGATTGTCCCCCATCTCTCAAAACACGGAGCGGACGTGTCTCTCAGATTACTCCTCAGATTCCTATTAAATCTTTTCCCCTTCACCTTGAACCCATGTCCTCCGGTCCTCGATTCCCCTACTCTGGGCAAGAGACTCTGTGCGCCTACCTGATCTACTCCTCTCATGATTTTATACACATCTATAAGATCACCCCCTCATCCTCCTGCGCTCCAAGGAATAGAGTAGGTATGTTCCAAAACTTACCTTCAACGGCGCTGCAGTTCTGTCGCTGCCCGTGTGCGCGACTTTGGCTCCTTTGAGAGGGGGGCGGGTTTAAAACGCGATTTTCTCTAGGCTATTGAAATCGAGGATGTTCAGCCTACTTAGTTGCTGATGAAAAATCACTGCGACATTAGTTTGCTGCAGCTATTTTTAAACTAAATTGGTTTATTTAATTGTTATAGTAGGTTAAAAAATCATCCTCTAAAGCCGCGACCGCCGACAACGGGATGGATCTCATGTAGGGCACAAGGCAAGGTAGGCTGTTTATTTTTACATTAAAAAGCGCTTCTTAAGATCCCTTTATACAAAATCTTATGTTGCGAGTAGCTGATTTGGGGGTCCATTGAATCCCGCAGTATTTCTCTGGGCATATGGGGTACAAATTCACTGCAATGGGAACGTTCCAAACCATCGCGTTCCACAGGATCCCACTCGAAAGCTGATTTAAATGGCCATTAATTTACAGCAATTGAACACTAAATTCCTTCCATTTGGCTTATAAATTAATGTCAATGAGATGTTTTATTGTGAATTCTTGTGTGAATGTTCTTTGGACACTTAGGCTATTTAAAAAATGTTAATCTTTCTTTAAGAAATGGATAGATGTTTAGATCTAGTAATTGAATTTTGGAATTAGCTACAATTGGGTAACTAACTAATGATACGCTTTAATTTCAGGTCATCCAAGATTGTTTAATATTTGTTTCAGAATGCTTCAATCTAAAATAACTGAACATTTCTTTCAGTTCTCTTAATTTTTAATAAAGTTACTAGACTAAGTGGGACCCGTTGGGTCCCAGCATCACACAGGTGGGCTGGACACCCAACACAATATTCCACCTCTCCACCAATTCTAATATTGCTGGCCAGTTGGGGGGGGGGGGGGGGCTTTCTGTTGCGCTAGTATGAGTGTTGTGGGCCGAAGGTACTGATTTCCAGAGGGCTTGTATGGAGTTTGTGGGCCAAATGGATTTTTAGGCTGGCAGCACAGTCATAGAAACATAGAAACATAGAAATTAGGTGCAGGAGTAGGCCATTCGGCCCTTCGAGCCTGCACCGCCATTCAATATGATCATGGCTGATCATCCAACTCAGTATCCCGTACCTGCCTTCTCTCCATACCCTCTGATCCCCTTAGCCACAAGGGCCACATCTAACTCCCTCTTAAATATAGCCAATGAACCGGCCTCGACTACCCTCTGTGGCAGGGAGTTCCAGAGATTCACCACTCTCTGTGTGAAAAAAAGTTCTTCTCATCTCGGTTTTAAAGGATTTCCCCCTTATCCTTAAGCTGTGACCCCTTGTCCTGGACTTCCCCAACATCGGGAGCAATCTTCCTGCATCTAGCCTGTCCAACCCCTTAAGAATTTTATAAGTTTCTATAAGATCCCCTCTCAATCTCCTAAATTCTAGAGAGTATAAACCAAGTCTATCCAGTCTTTCTTCATAAGACAGTCCTGACATCCCAGGAATCAGTCTGGTGAACCTTCTCTGCACTCCCTCTATGGCAATAATGTCCTTCCTCAGATTTGGAGACCAAAACTGTACGCAATACTCCAGGTGTGGTCTCACCAAGACCCTGTACAACTGCAGTAGAACCTCCCTGCTCCTATACTCAAATCCTTTTGCTATGAAAGCTAACATACCATTCGCTTTCTTCACTGCCTGCTGCACCTGCATGCCCACTTTCAATGACTGGTGTACCATGACACCCAGGTCTCGCTGCATCTCCCCTTTTCCTAGTCGGCCACCATTTAGATAATAGTCTGCTTTCCTGTTTTTGCCACCAAAATGGATAACCTCACATTTATCCACATTATACTGCATCTGCTAAACATTTGCCCACTCACCCAGCCTATCCAAGTCACCTTGCAGTCTCCTAGCATCCTCCTCACAGCTAACACAGCTATCCCATCTTTAATAACGACGATGAGAGAGGGTAGAGTTGTGGACAGTGTGAGTGAGTGAGGGAGGGGGCAGATGGAGGGGCCACGTTAGTTACCGGCAGCGACGCTTCTTCACACTCAATGACGCCATGAGCGGCCGCGCGGGAGCGGTGACCGTTGGCCACTTACAGCCCCGCCCTTCCCGTGACGTGGGTGAGACGGGGCGGCCGTTGCTGTTCCCCCGCCCATCATGTGACTGGGGTTGGTTGGTCGGAGCGACCTACCTTGCTGTCCCCCGTCACGTGGCGAGCGGACTGAGGGGCGTGTGGTCATTGAAGCCCCGACACGTGACGTGGGTGGGGAGTGAGGGGGTGTCGGACGGTCACGTGCCTAACGCGGCGGCTGTCCCCATCACGTGACGACCCCAGGCGCGCCCGTTGCTGCCCCTCCCCCCCCACAATGCAGCGCGATGAGCGGGGTTGGGCCGGTCGGTGAAGCGCCTCCCTCCCTCGCAGCGCCGTTTGATTCAGTCTGAACAAGCGTCGCCGCCGGGAACGTCGCCCGTCCACACTGTCCACAACATAGTATCTCTGGTCCACAACTCTCTCATCACGTGTCGGGGATGGAACCGGCCACTCCCGCCCCCCCCCCCCGATGGCGGCACATGATGATGACCGGCGCAGCGAGAGGGAGAGGGGTCGCTCCCGTCCCCGCAGCTCTTGACCAGCCCGACCGCGCTCCCGCTCGGCCCGCTGCGAGGGAGGGAGGGAGGGAGGCGCTCCAAGCCAAAGATTATAGCTCCTCTTTAATCTTTGCTACAAGCGAGGCACTTGACCGACCGACCAACCCGCCCTCGATCGTCACGCAGCATTTGGGGGGGGGGGGGAGGGGCATCAACGGCCGCTCCCGGGGCCACGTGACGGGGACAGCGATGGTGCCGCGGCATTCGGTCCGTGACCGTCCGACCCAACCTCGCCACGTGATGGGGCTTCAACCTATGATCTTTTGCTTCAACGGCCCCACCCACCTCCTCCCGCTCGCCACGTGACGAGGGAACAGCCACGGAGGTCGCTTCGACCAACCAACCCACGTCACGTGATGGGCGGGGAACAGCAACGGCCGCCCGTCCCAACCACGTCACGCGATGGGCGGGGCTGCAAGTGGCCAACGGTCACCGCTCCCGCGCGGCCGCTCACCGACGTCATTGAGTGTGAAGAAGCGTCGCCGCCGGTAACTAACGTGGCGCCTCCATCTGCTCACTCACTCACTCACTCACTCACTCACACTGTCCACAACTCTACCCTCTCACATCGTCGTACGTGACGGGGACTTTGTTCTCAACGGCCGCCCGACTTGGCGGGGAGAGGCAGCGCGTGGGGACGCCGGCGGCGGCGGCAGGCAATGGGGGGGTGAAGGTGACAACCGCAAGGTGCTCGCTCCAGCTTTCGACGCCCGTTAAACTCCCGCCGACCCAACTATCGACGCCCGTTCGCTCACACCCTCTCAAATGTCGACGCCCATCAACAGCACGTTAACCGCACGGTCGAACTGTTCCGGCCCTTCTCACCCGTACATTCACATTCAATCAATTGTTCAACGCCCGTTAACCCCCCCCCCCCCCCCAACTTAACTGTCGACGCTCGGCGCGTTCCTGGCCCCGACCAACTGTCAATGCTCGCTCCCGCGCCCGGATCGACCTCTCTTGCTGCCCCCCCCGTCACGTGGCGAGCGGGATGAGGGCGTGGGGCCATTGAAGCCCCACCATGTGACGAGGGTGGTGTCGGACGGTCACGTTAACATTCTGCCTCCTCCTCGACGTCCGTTAACCTCCCACCGACCCAACTATCGACGCCCGTTTGGTCACACCCTCTCAAATGTCGACGCCCATCAACCGCACGGTCGAACTGTTGCCGGCCCTTCTCGCCCGTACATTCACATTCAATCAATTGTTCAACGCCCGTTAACCGCCCCCCCCCCCCCCAACTCAACTGTTGACGCTCGGCCGTCCAGATGTTGACGCTCGCTCCCGGCCGGCCCAGACCAGCGCATTCCCGGCCCAGACCAACCGTCAACGCTTGCTCCCGCGCCCGACCAACTGTCAATGCTCACTCCCGCGCCCGACCAACTGTCAACGCTCGCTCTCGCGCCCGTATCTTTGGCGGTGACCGTTGGCCACTTGCGGCGCGGCCGTTGCAGCCCCGCCCATCACATGACTGGGGTTGGTTGGTCGGAGCGACCTCCCTTGCTGTCCTCCCCGCCACGTGGCGAGCGGGAGGAGGGGGGTGGGGCCGTTGAAGCCAAAGATCACAGCGAAGCTCCGCTCCATAATCTTTGGTTGAAGCCCCATCACGTGACGAGGGTGGGACGGAGCGGCCGTTGCAGCCCCGCCCATCACGTGACGAGGGTGGGACGGAGCGACCTCAGTTGCAGCCCCGCCCAGCACGTGACGAGGGTGGGACGGAGCGACCTCAGTTGCAGCCCCGCCCAGCACGTGACTGCGGTTAGGTGGTCGGATCCAATGATTATAGAGGACCAATCCCTTCCAAGAACAAAACCAAAAACGTACACAAGTGTTAAAATGATTGTCTTTATTATTGTGGTAAGTAAAGATCTATTAAAAATAAGTCTACTAACCTAATGTATCGACAAACCTAGTTTCCCAATGGCCATTGATGGGAGAACAGAAAATAACATTTTCACGACAGAATATAATAATATTTTCTCACCTTTCTTTTTTATTGGGGAACCTAAAGAATGACAGGTCGGGTCGTCTACATTTACGATTAGAACAATTGATAGCAGAGCAGTGAGATGAAGATTTAGATGAGGACGCCATGACAGTATGGGGGAAACCCAATAAAATGCCCTATCAAATGGCGTCCGCAATCACACACGTCATACTACGCTTTTTTCGAGGAGTGGTCTATCTTGCTCCTCTTTAATCTTTGGTCGGATCGACCTCCCTTGCTGCCCCCCCCCCCCCCCCCCGTCACGTGGCGAGCGGGAGGAGGGCGTGGGGCTATTGAAGCCCCACAATGTGACGAGGGTGGTGTCGGACGGTCACGTAGCAAATGCGGCGCACCGTCACTATCCCCCGTCACGTGGCGAACCCGGGAGAGTCCGTTGCTGCCCTCTCCCTAACCCCCCCCCCCGAGTCAAATGCTGCGGGGACGGGAGCGACCCCCTTCCCTCTCACTGTGCCGGTCACGTGCCGCGGGGGTCGGACTGGTCTCGTGTGAGCGGAGCGGGCCGTTGCTGCCCCCTCGCCCCGTCACCTGGTGAGCGGGAGCCGGGCCGCTCGATCGCATAAAGCCGTCGTGGGCGTCACGAAGATAGACTATAGGATCCTGTTCAACGCCATCGCAAAGCGGGTCAAGTCAGTTCCTGGACAGGTGATCCATCTGGATCAAACCTGTGCTGCACCTGGGAGGAAAATCTCAGGCAGCCTGGCTCTGCTCACGGATACCATTGACTACGTGCAGGACAGAGGACCCTAACCCTAACCCTAACCCCAACCCTGCCTGGTCAGCTGGGACCAGGAGATGCCTTTCGTCAGCATTTTGCAGAAGCACATGATGGACATCCTCTCCAATTTGGGGGTTGTGCAGGGGATCAGGAACGAGATCCAACTGCTCTACACTGATGGATAGCTTCCCTATCATATCCGGAGTCAGGCATAGTAGCCCACTCTCACATCTTTTTCTCACAGAGAGTGGTGAGTCTGTGGAACTCTCTGCCTCAGAGGGCAGTGGAGGCGGGTTCTCTGGGTGCTTTCAAGAGAGAGCTAGATAGGGCTCTTAAAAATATGCTCTAAGGGGATATGGGGAGAAGGCAGGAATGGGGTACTGATTGGGGATGATCAGTCATGATCACATTGAATGGCGGTGCTGGCTCGAAGGGCCGAATGGCCTACTCCTGCGTCTATTGTCTATCTTGTTTGTGTGCTGTATAGATCCATTTGCCAAAACATCGGGAAAGACTAGAGCATATCATTACTGACACTGCCAGTGGGGGCACTCGGGTCAAAACCTCCCTGCACATGGATGATGCTGCCGTCTTTTGATCGGATCCACAGTCGGTCCGCAGAGTGATCAGCATCTGTTGAGTCGGCATCGGGAAAATAACCGCTTCTAATAGCACATACAGCAGAGGAACTTGCCCTTTGACCCGCAATGTCCTTGTTGAACACGTTAAACTGCATAAGATTCATATCCCTCCATTTCCTGCATATCCATGTGCCTATCGAAAAGCTTCTTAAATACCACTGTCGTATCTGCCTCTACTACCAGCCCTGCCAGCACATTCCAGGCTCCCACCAACCTCTTGTGTTTAAAAAAGAAACTTACCCTGCAGGTCTCCCAAACATCTTTCCATTTAATACAGAAACGTAATGGGTCATGCTGCAGTTTGCTGCTCCGTTAGGGTCAGCTGCTTAGTGCATGTATTAGGCTGACTGTGGGCAGTCCGTGGCTGGCATATGTGTTCTGAGATGCTGCCTGATCCGCAGTTACTCCAACACTTTGTGTCTTTTTTGGCAAACCTGCAACTGCAGTTCCTTGTGCCTCCAGTGAAGCATGAAACTTGAACGATTACTATAGCTGTGAAGGGTAACTGTGCCCACACAACTCTGCCATTAGCTTGCTGTATCTCCCACTGTACATCACACAAACTGTCCTCATTTGGCGCTTTTGTGGTCTGATGCTCGTGACCGGTTTTTCTGTGTTTCTAGGAAAACTAAGACCGAAACTGCAAAAATAATTGCCCTTCTCCATTCCAGTCTAGGATGAGGAACCCACTACAACCCTTGAACAAGTTCAGAAAATCCTTTGCAGATATCGCCGCTGGCATTGGAGTCAACTCTAGTATTTGCTCCAGGCATCTCGGTACATCAGAGCACCCAGTGCAAGGCTTGTGGTCATTCCAGAGGTTCTGGCTCTGTACTCAGCACTGGCTGTGCCCAGCGAGACCATTCGTCCCGTCGTCAACGCTGCAATCCCCTTACAACTGCGGACAGTCGCTTTGTTGATCGGTGAGTGAAACAGATTCACACCCCAGACTCAAGAAACTAAATTTGTGGGAATCTTGAGCAAAAGCACTTTGTGTTCTGCTCATAGTATATCAGGGTGTGTATCCAGCTATGTATGTGTTGATTTTCTGAGTGCTAAAGGCAGGGGTTTATCCTGACCACAGCACTGATAGTGCACTATAGTGTAGACATTCCACACAGTGACAACGTGATCAGAACATTGCACCATAATTACCTGCACATTTCTGAACATAAAATAGTAAGATTAAACGAGAACTTACCAGTTTGAAGTTTGATCTGTATTTTATGAGGAGGAACGTTGAGGGAATACGTGAAGAACCCGCTTCCAACGCATGCGTGCCATTCTTCAAAGCAGCGGTGTGAGGTCACAGAAACTATAATGACCTAACATAGTAAGATTATCAAAGAGATACCAGTTTTGATATGATCATAGGAGGGTGGGAGCGGAGGGCACGTATTCCCTCAACGTTCCTCCTCATAAAATACAGATCAAACTTCAAACTGGTAAGTTCTCGTTTAATCTTACTATTTTACTTCGGAGTCACGTGAGTGACTACGTGAAGATTTCAAAGCTCTGTGACCTCATGCCGTGGAACGAGTCCATGCTTCACAACTGCCTTGGGTATCGGGAGAGAGTATCATTAGCAATTTTAGACACACTTATACAAAGACTTGTGTGATATAATGAGAAAATACATTTATTAATTGAAATCATAGCCCTGTAACCCTTCGGGCAAATTATAATATTGAACGTAAAATGCTTTCCGAAAATGATGATGGCTCCAAAAAACTGGTTTATTATAAAACCTTTGGAAAGTCCTTTCGGATGACCATCCTGCTATTCTGAGGATTTGGTCCGTGGGTAGCTCAGAATTTTTGCTGCGGATTTTGCTGCAGCCCTGGTGGAATGAGATTTAAAACCATTAGTGTTTATTCCTGCCATCTTTAGGACACATTTGAGCCACCTTGAGATAGTTTGGGTCGTGACCCTTTTGTGCGGTTTCTTGTAAGAAATTAACAAAGCCATTTCCTGACCTCGAATGCTCTTAGTATATTCCATGTATAATTGGATATGTCTTGCTATACACAGACGTTCGTCGTATGGATATGCCATAAATTCAATCACTTGACCCGATGAACCTGGTCTGTTTGTTTTATTAACTCATGTATGACAAACACCAGTTTCTCTCGTGAGATGATCAAGGAGTCCAGGCTCAGTTTGCTTAATGACTGGACTCGTTGTGCAGTAACTAACGCCATGAGCATAACCATCTTCATGGTCAGTTTCTGCAGTGATAATGCTGTTTATGGGCTACCAGCTCCTCAGCATGTTTAAAACGACACCCACACCCCAGATTTTGGAGTACCTGGTTTTAGGGGGATTTGCATTGAGTATGCCCCTCATAAGATTTGTTACCAGGGGGTGCGTTCCCACCGTGTGCCGCTCCGTTCCTTGTGATAGGTAATTGGAGAGTGCACTTCTGGCACTATTGATGGCACTGTAGCCCAATCGTTTATCATAATGGAGGTTTGTTAAGAATTCCAATACGGCCAGAATATTCTTGGCCCTTTGGTCTAGGTTGTTGTCAAAGCAGTATATGCCCCATTTCTTGATGTGTCCGAGGTACTGCTTCCGTGTTGACAGTCTTTGTGCGGATGTGATGAGATTCATCGTCCTGTCTGACAGCCCCATGCCGTGTAGTGGGTCTTTCAGACTCTACAAATCAACAAATCCATAGTCTTATGGCATGGGTGACTGCCCCCCTCCAGTTACTGGATGAATTAATAAATTCGGGCTATGTCCAATAATGGAACATGGTTCTAACACCATCCCCTGTATGACCGAATACCACGGTTGAGTAGGCCAATCGGGTACTATGAGAATCCCAGATGCCGAATATTGTTGAATTTTCCTTTGTACCCGATTGATGATGCAGAATGGGGGAAAAGCATAAAAAACGCCATTTCCCCCAATGCAGTGAGAAAGCATCTGTAGCTTCTGCCCCAGGGTCTGGTTCCCAGGACACATACCTTGGTAATTGGTGATTCAACCTGGACGCAAAAAATATCAATATCTGGTCTACCATATTTTGCTGTAATTTCAGCAAATACATTTTATTTAACATCCATTCCGTGTTTTCATTAAATTTGCGTGACCTGGTGTCTGCCACTGAATTTAGCTTACCTTTATGTTGCCGATATCCAAATGTTTCTTTGGATACACCATTTTGTAATACCATAGACGAGTTGTCAATAATGATGGGGTTGGAGCAATACCTAATGCTATGTTCCCACCACTGTAGTTCAATTATAGCTTCCGTAGGCAGCTCCATAGGTCTATCAAAATGACCTTTGTTAAATTTGAGTGCTCTAATTTTTGTTCTTTGCAAATTTTGATAATGTAATGGCCCAAAATGTGTGGCCGGGAATGTAGCCACAATCTTCCCAATTATCCGGCCTACCCGTCTAATGGAGGGTCTGTTGGTGTTAAGAAGCTCGCTGCAATCCTCCTGTAGGGCTGCGGCTTTATTTATTGGTAAAGTTACTAACATATTGACCGTGTTAATGGTGAATCCTAGATAATCCATATTCGTTTCTGGTATCAATTTACACTTAACTACCGTCTGTGTTCCCCTTTGATGGGTACTGTATAGTATGCATCTTTTAAGTCAATGCTTGTCATATAGAAACCAGCTGATACTAATTCTTTAGCAGTGATAAAGGTATCCATCTTAAAATGAACATATTGAACGAATGTGTTTAGGGTTGAAAGGTCAATGATAATCCTGCAACCCCCATCTTTTTTATTTTTAATAAATATGTTTGATACAAATTTTAATTGTTCATGAGTAGTATGCTCAATCACACCTTTTGTATACAATCGTTGTAGCTCCATGTGGGCTTTAGATTGTTCGGTTTTTGTAAGGACGAAATGCCTTTCTGGTGTATGTTGTACTGGGGGGTTATTGGGATGAGTAAATTCTATCAGATAACCCTGAATACTGCTTAGAACATACGAATCTGTAGTGATTTTACACCATTCGTCACTGTAGTATTGCAACCTCCCTCCCACCGTCGTGGGTCCCTTTTTAACAAAAGAACCACACCCACCTACCTCCATGGTTACTGGTGGTTGTATTATTTTCTTTGTTTTTTGAAAAAAGGGGGTTTTGTTTTTATTCGTGTTCGTGGTTGTACTGGAGGTTTAGGCTTCCGCATCTTCCAGGGTGGCCGTCCCTGGCCATACCCTAAAAGAAGGCTGCTGCGGGTTATATTGGGTTCTGGCACTGCCACTGATATAAGCCACACTTTTCGGTCTTCCATGTGGCTGGTACCGTGATCCAAAATAAGCCTTTGCGCTGGTTTTGATGAGCCCCAGTGTCTTGGCTTCCCCAAACAAAAGGGTTGGGGTTTTAACGGCTCTTTGTTTGCAAATTGTTGCATATTTAGGATCCAGTGCTGGCTGAATAGCCGCCCTCCGCATGCTATTCAGCTCATATTGTACATTACAGAGCAGGGCTAGTTCGTCTTGGTGGCCTTTAGTTTGCTCTGTTTTGTCCAGGGTGCGGATGTAAGCTGTGATCCCTGCCGTAAGCCCCTTTAAGGCTTTCTGGATTTTGAGATCATGGTTCCTGATTTCCTTCCCCATATGCTTCCAAATGCATTGGTTGACACTGGGGATTTGTAATACATCACAGTTACCAGGTGGCAGATGTCTGGCCAGTGTCTCTGTGAATATTTGTTGTTGGAGTTGATGGCCAGACATGTAGTTAATACTGGCTGCCATCCTGGAATCCAAGTCTGCCCCTGTTTGACTTGGTTTGAAGTAATCAGCCACCATGTCCAGCAGTGTATGTTTTTCTGCAGATTCAGGATCATGGGAAGCTGTGTGATCAGGGTCTGGCCCATCAGGGTCCTGCCCACTCTCCTCCGAAGAGGTCGAGATTTCAGGGGGTCCCTCACGGGGTACCCATATGGGGCTTGTCTGCCCACTGTGGCTAGTCTCCACATTCATGGGACTGCCACTGTGAAGGAGCTCCTCCAGCAGCTCCTTTAGACGGTGAGCTGCACTTGCTATTTTTGGCTGCTCCCATTCCTGCAGCCTTTCAGCAGTGTGCTGCTCTTTGTATCCCAGCTGTTCCCGTCCCCGGTACTCACAGGTGCTGGTTTGCGGGCTTTCCTCGTCCCGCCGCTGGCCTGACTGTCAGTCCACGTCTGTTCCCGGTCAGCTGTTTCTCCTGGCTGCTCCGTATGCAGCCACTCATAGCGGGTTTGTTCCGTCTGCCGCACCCGTTCAGCCCTGGTCCGATATTGATACGGGCTGGTCGCCCGCTGCTGCTCCAAGTCGGGCTCTGCTAGATGGTGCGTTTTAGTTTGAACTTTGCCTCCCGGCCGGTGAGTAAGTTTCGTCGGTGCCAGAATGATTTCTGGCACAGCTGATTCCTCTACCGAGGCCTCTAGAGCCGACGGCTGCTGTCTCTGCCGTTCATCCACGTTTACAACGCGTTTCTCGGGCAGCTTTTTTGCAGACCGTTTCCTTTTCACTCTGTCCATTTTTCTGTGAATAAAAATGCAGAGTCCTTACCTGCCTTTTGCTGGTCCTTTTTTCCTTCTCCCGTTACTGGGGGATGTCCTCCACCCTTCTGTTGACTCGTGCAATGCGTGTAGCGATATGGCACGCATGCGTTAGAAGCGGGTTCTTCACGTAGTCACTCACGTGACTCCGAAGTAAAATAGACATTGAAGGTGTGTTGTGTTTAGTAGCAGCAAATAGCAGGGCTGTGAACACCGAGGATATGTGTTACATTTAGTTTGAAGAAGGAACCTGACCCCAAACGTCATCTATTTATGCTCTTCAGAGATACTGGCTGACGTGCTTAGTTACTCCAGCACTCTTGTGCCTTTTAAAAAAAATGTTACATCATCAGCAGTTCCATGGTGTCTACCTTGTATATTTTGCTTCAGCTGATTTTATGGTGCTTTTGCCATTCCAAAAAGCTACCAGTTATAACACGGGCCTGCCTTGATCTCGGTCTTGTTGCTTTGGATGGAGGTTTCCTGCTGAACAACGGGCTCCTGGGTGGGGGATGTGTTAATTTACCCATGCAGATGTCTCGGGCAAACACGAGAGTCCCGTGGACACACTCAGGAGCCCAGAGCAGCAGGTGGAATGGAGTTACAAGAGTTTCAAGCCTGCAGACTTTAGTGGGCGGGTGATTTTCTTTATTTAAAATATAAACTTTATTCCGAATAATTAATACAGTCAGTAGTATTTGCATTCCCCCCCCCCCTCCCCCTCCCCCACCCCAACCCCCATGCCCCACAGCGGACAGGTCCTCCCCTACAGAGCCTTGCCGTTGACCTCACCTCACCAAGAATGTCTTTCACCGAGTTGATGATTTTCCAGCAGCACGTCAATGTGTCATTGGGTACATCCCATGAATCAGAAAGTCCTCTGTTATGGGTCTGTTAGGGATGAACTGTGACAAGGTGCCTTTGCATCAGGATCTGAAATCACTCTCTGTGACGAGGTGGGAGATTGTCTCCTCCCCGTAACAGCCGTCCGGAGGGCTGTGGCATCCAATGTTCCGTGCTGACCACTGCAGATCACTTCACTTTCTATCCAATCTCTGCACCTCCTAATTTTGCTCATCAATTCACCCCACAAACTCTCTGCAGTCTCTCTTCATAACTCTCAGACAACACCCGCATAATGTCCCAGCATATCTCCTCTGCAACCTCGCCAGGGATCATACCTTTCCTATTGTGTGGTGATGCGAACTTCAGACCATGGTACGGAGGTCATGTGGCAATGAGGATGTATTAACTCTCCAAATATACAGAGAGACTGAGTGAGTGGATGGACAAATGGAATTTAATATGGGGAAGTGTTTCATCATGCACTTGGGTAAGAGGAATCTGGTGAGTTTCGATTCTGTGACTGAAATGGGAACCTGGCCAGGGAGGTTCAGTTCAGATGCTTTGTGTGAGGGGAACATGTAGTTTTGGAACAACAAGTTCACAAGTTATAGTAGAATTAGGCCATTCGGCTATCGAGTCTACTCTGCCATTCAATCATGGTAGATCACTGCCTCCTAACCCCATTTTCGTGCGTTCCCATCACCCTTGGCCTCCACAGCCCTCCGTGGCTATGAGTTCCACAGATTAACTACCCCCTGACTAAAGAAGTTCCTCCTCACCTCCTTTCTAAAAGTGTACCCTTTAATTCTGAGGCTTTGACGTCTGGTCGAGATTCTCCCACCAATCCTTTCCACCTCCACTCTACCTATGCCTTTCATTATTCTGTATGTTTCAATGAGGTCCCCCTTCAAATTTCTAAACTCCAGCGAGTAGAGGCCCATTGCTGTCAAATGCTCATCATATTCTAACCCACATTCCTGGAATACTTCTTGTAAACATCCTCTGGACCCTCTCCAGAGCCAGCACATCCTTTCTCAGATATGGGGCCCAAATTTGCTCACAGTTCTCCAAATGCAGCCTGACTCTCAGGGTCCCTGGACAGAGTCGAGGAAGGAGCTATCGGGACAGGTGTTTCATTTGCTGCGGTTGCAGGGGAAGGTACCTGGGGAGGTGGTTTGGGTGGGAATTCGTCTGTAACTCATTTTCATCTGGCCCACAGCTAACAATGGCCTGTTTCCTATACTTTTTTGCATATCTTTCATTCATTTGTTCTATATCATTGTCTATATCTCTAGTTTCCCTTTCCCCTGACTCTCAGTCTGAAGAAGGACCTGAAACATCACCTATTCCTTTTCTCCTGAGATGCTGTCAGAACCGCTGAGTTACTCCAGTTTTCTGTGTCTATTATTCTGGTAAACCTTCTCTCCTTCTCTGCACCTTCCCTAAAGCATCCCTACGATTCCTGTATTGGTACGACCAGAACTGTATCCAATTCTCCAAATGCGGCCTAACCAAAGATCTGCAGTCACAGAGGATTTAGTGAACTAATAAGGGTGAGGTTTTATTGATTGTGAACTGTCTTTCAGATATCCATCTCCAGAGTGTGCTGATTGGATTCAGCTGGTCATGTTTTATTCCTTTTTCTGTTTCAGATCACTGACATTTCCTGAGTCTCCACATCTGGTTTAGTGATGAGTGATCTCATGCAACTGTCCGCTCTGGGTCGCCCTTTCCAGTTGGGAATGCTGTACGATTGCTGATCAGATAGTCTGATCCCAGGTACTGGAATGTTATTACATGAATCAGACGTGGTCAATGCAGAGCCATGGGTTCAGGTGACCAATCTCACGTTGGTGACCACAACTCTGTTTCAGTGCCGTTTTGCAATGGGATAAGCATGGTGTGGGAATTAAGTGAAACAATAAGACTGATTTTTATATTGTTGAGACTTGTTGCTTTGGGAAGTCAAACCAGGGCAGAATCTACACAGTTAATGGGAGAACCCTTTGGAGTGTTGAAGTGGAGGTCTAACAGTACATAGTTCCCAGAGACAGCCATCAAGGTGGTCAAGAGGGCTATGGTGCATTCATTTTCATCAACCAAGGTATTGAGTATAGGAGTTGGGATGTTGTTACAGTTGTACAATACGTTGGTGAGACCATATTTGGAGTATAGTGTTCAGCTTTGGTCACCCTGCTACAGGAAGGTTGTCATTAAGCTGGAAAGAGTGCAGAGAAAATTTACGACATTGTTGCCAGGACCTGAGGGCCTGAGCTATGGAGAGAGGTTGGGCAGGCTATGGGTCTGAGGGGTATATAGACAAGTATAAAATCATCAGAAGAGATAGGATGAATGCATAGATGCAAAGTAGGAGAATGAAGAACCAGAGGACATAAGTTTAACGTGTGAGGGGGTAAGATTTAATAGGAACTTGAGGGGCATCTTTTTCATTCAAATGGTGGTGGGTGCATGGAACGAGCTGCCAGAAGAGGTAGCTACAACAGCATTTAAAAGATACTTTCGCAGGTACATGAATTGCACATAGTGTGTTATGTGCCTCAAGTGGGAATAGCTTGGGTGGGGTACGTTGGTCAGGCCAAGTTATTCTGGCTCTATGACTCTCTGAACCAATATATAGGCATCACCTGGCATAAAGTAGACTGGGGAACAGCTACTTGCAGGTTAGTGAGAGTCATTCAGGACAAAGTGTTCCCATGAAGTGGAAAGGTAACAACACTCATTCCACTTGGACCCAGGACATCAAGGTGTAATGAAGGTTGGATATAGGAGATCGTATGATAGGAATTGTAATTGTAATTATTTTATTAGCCAAATATGTAAAATCATGCAAGGAATGATGGGGGAGGAGGGGTGGGAGGGGGGGGAGGGAGGGGGAGTGTTGTTACTGAACTGAACTCACTGTGGAATGAATGCATTAACGGAGCCACTCCGAAGTTGTCTCTGCCGCTGACGGTAAAGTCTGTGAAAGCGGCCCCATCAGAGACTGTGAGGCCTCGCATCCTCGGCGCTTCTGACACGCCGGCTCTGTCACGCTGGCTGTTCCTCCGCTGCTTTTCGCCCGAGGGTGAAAAGTAGCGGTTGAACATCCGAAGTTTGGCTTGAGGTTGCGTGACTGAGCCGGGCCGAGCACCAGCGGTTGGGAAAAATGTTGGCGTTTTTCAAGCAGAGCTGGGCGGAAGCAGCCGTGATGGTCGTTGGCCAGCAGGAGGCGACAAAATGAGTGAGGGGGGGGGAGGATTTTATTTTAAAATGTGTACGTAAAAATGCCCAAATATTTTGAGGAGTGCATGAGTGAATGTAAAAGTGAATTAGCTAGCGAAATGGAAAAAAATCACGGAGTTTCAGCGTGTGGTTTTGGTGGACCAAGGAATCAAAGGCCGAATCTGACATACACCCACAAACACACACACACACACTCAGTTTTAATAGTATATAGATTAAGGACAGGAGCATAACCAGATAAAAGATTAGGGCCCATTAAACTAAAATCTGTTTATGGAGTTAGAAATAAATAGACGCGGTCCGTATTCACTAATGAGATGTACCTGGCTGTAAAAATTAGTTATTCTGGCAGTAAAATTCCAGGTAATTTTATTATGAGAGAGAATGTCTCAGTGTGTCTAACAATGGATAGATCCCATGGCAAGTTGATGTTTTGCAAATGACAATGGGAGACCAGGGAGGAGAGAGCTAGGGGGCCAGGCAGAGATCACAGGTGAGGTGTCAGCCTCAGCAGGTCCTGGACAATATTCAGGCTTCCCTCAAGTTTACAGTGTTGATCATTTTTTTTAAATTCTGTAGGCATCACCCTGTGGGACTTGCAGACACTGCAGAACAACCTTGACCGTCATTACCAGCCCAGCACTGAGATTCACATCATTGCATCAGACTCCATGGAGAAGAAAGCCACTGCCCTCAATGTGTCAGCATCACTGAAAGCGAGTTTCCTGGGTGGGTTAGTGGAGGTGAAAGGGTCGGCAAAATATCTCAGAGACACGAAGGAATCAAAGCAACAAGCACGAGTTACCCTTCAGTATAAAACCACAACCAGGTTTGAACAACTGACGATGAGTCAATTAGGAAGACAGAATATTACCTACCCGAGTGTGTTTGATGAGGGCTCGGCCACCCATGTCATTACAGCAGTGCTGTATGGGGCCCAGGCCTTCTTTGTGTTTGACCAAATGGCTTCTTCAGCTGAGAACATACAGCATATTCAGGGCAACATGGAGGTAATGATTAATATTCTCCCTACGATTGCGATTGAAGGAGTGGCCTCCCTAGAAATGACAAGATCAAAAGTCTGATACCAAGAAATTTAGCTGCACCTTTTACGGAGACTTCTCGTTGAAGCTTTCCCACCACCTTTCAAGATGCCATTAGTATCTACGCAACACTCCCAAAACTCCTGGGCTCAGGTGGAGAACATTCAGTGCCCTACACTGTCTGGCTCTATCCTCTCAATAAACTCGACTCAAAAGCTGCACAGCTGGTGAGTGAGATCAGCGTGGGACTGGTCAATCGCTGCCAGTGTGTACTGGAACAGCTCAGTGAGGCCGTGATGAGGTGCAATGACCTGATGAAAGACAGTGTTGCAGTTAGGTTTCCAGGATGCTTCAATTCCGAGAGATGTGTCCGAAGTACAAACTGGTTTTCCAAAGGACCTTAGCCAGAGTTTTGCCGTCCATTCGGGGCGGTGGGAAGGAGGAAAGGTTGCTGACGGACATACTGAAGAACAGGGAGCAGTCACCATTTGAACACCAAGCACTGACCGCATGGTTGGATGACAAGGAATGGGAGATGATGGCTGTGGGACTTTGCCTCAGGATAATGAAAGACATACCTGTTGTGAAATCAAGGAGAGAGTTGCATGAAGTGTTGATGGGTCCAGTAACAGACTGCTTCACATTCACAACATTGCATCAGGAGGATTTCTACCTGACGGAGGCAATCAACTACCTCCAATCTCTCACAGTAGAGAAAATGCAGATGCCACCTCCTGCTGCCGGAGCCTGTACAACACAACACAACGAGCCCTGGTTTCACTCATCGTCCATAACCGAGAAGATGAAGAAACGGTCCAAATTGTTCCTGGAATTTGCCACAGCCAACAGTGGTGACGAAAAAGTAAAATTTCTTGTTGGATCCGCACAGGATGACAGTAACGTGGGTGCGTCTATTTACCTGTATGGGGGAGGGAGCCGCTGCTTTGAAACCCCGTCTCAGCCTGAGAGACCAACAGCGAGTGGGACAACACACGACAGTGTGACGCTGCAGTTAGAGCCACCCACATGTGGTTCTGATGAGATTGTGGGCTACAAGGTAGAGTATCGAGGTAGCCAGCAGGAGAAATGGACAATACCAGATACACCTGACACATCCCACTCCGATACAGAGCAGTGACCAAGGTAGGGGTCAGCAAGGCCAGTGAGATCTACAAGGTCTCCACCCAGCCGACAAGTCCTCCTGGTAAACCGGTCTTCCAGGATCGTTCACCCAACCCAACACTGTCCAATGATGGATCAAGTCAGATTGGAGCCGACCTGTTTCAATACAGGAATGAATACAAGGAAGAACCTTCAAGGGATGCATTGGACGGATCATGGGAGCAGCTTCAGACAAAAGACAGACAATGCCACGATAGTTCACACAGACCAAAGAGAATTGCCCTGAAACTTCTCGAACAAGCTCAATTAATATCCAGAGGAAACCCTTCCATTTACAAGCTCAACCTAGAAAGGGAGGTGTTTAATTAGTCCGAGCAGCTTGTGAAATGCTCCTTAGGAAAGCCCACCACTACGCACAAGATGAAGATAATTATGGTGCTGGGGGCAACTGGATCAGGAAAGACAACCCTCATCAACGGGATGATCAACTACATCTTGGGCGTGGAGTGGGGGACAACTTCAGATACCAGTTAGTACAGGAGGAGACGGGAAAATCTCAGGCTGAGAGCCAGACCTCCTCCATCACTGCCTACCATCTCCACCACCAGGTAGGGTTTAACATCGACTGCTCTCTGACTATCATCGACACGCCAGGGTTCGGGGACACCAGGGGCATCAGCCGGGATCAACAGATCATTGCCCACATCCGTGAGTTCTTCACTTCCCCACAGGGCGTTGATCAGATCGGCGCGGTCTGTTTCATCGTCCAAGCCTCCTTGGCTCGCCTGACCCCGACACAGAAATATGTCTTGGATTCCATCCTTTCCATTTTTGGCAAAGATGTTGCGAAGAACATTCAGATAATGGTGACGTTCGCGGACGGGCAGCGCCCCCCAGTTCTGGAGGCCCTGAAAGCCGCCCAGGTACCCTGCCCCAAAGACAAAAAGGGATTGCCAGTACACTTCAAGTTTAACAATTGTGCCATTTATGCCCAGTGTCCGACCTCTGGTGACGAGGGGAGATCTGACGACAGCGGGGAAGAGGATAATGACTTTAACCAGGTGTTGTGGAAGATGGGGACAAACAGTATGAAGAAGTTCTTCGCAGCTCTGAGCACGATGCAGGCGAGGAGCCTGTGCCTGACCAAAGAGGATCTGAAGGAATGTAGACAGCTGGAGTCTGTAGTGGCCGGGTTGCAGACTCTGATCCAAGCAGGGCTGACCAAATTAGAGGAGCTCAAAAAATCCCAACAAGTTCTGAAACAAAACCAGTCAAAACTGGAAGAAAATAAAGACTTTGAGTACGAGGTCGATGTGACTGTTAAAGAAAAGAGGAAACTTGGCAGCGATGATTCATTAGTAAACAACTGTACGGTTTGTAAATACAGTTGTCACGACCCCTGTACGTATGCAGGTTATATTTACAAATACTGGTGTTCATCAATGGACTGGTGGGGAAATTGTAAAGTCTGTCCGGGGAAGTGCGCCTCACGAAAACACCGAAGGGAAAAGTACAGGTATGTCTGTGTAACAAAAAAGGAGAAGAGGACGTACAACAAACTGAAGAAAAAGTATGAGAAGGCATACGGTGAGAAGATGAGCCTGCAGAAGGTTATGGAGTCACTTGAGCAGGAATTTACTGAGGTGTAGAACACAGTTCTGGATTTGATTCAAAAATTATCCCAGAGCACGAGACGACTTGAAGAAATAGCCCTGAGACCAAACTCGTTGTCCACCCCGGCTTACATTGACCTCCTGATTCAGGCTGAGAAAAACGAGGCAAAGCCAGGCTTCATTGAGCGAATTTTGAGGCACTGACCGCTGTGAAGAAGAAGGCAGAGTTCAGAGAAAAGATCGGAAACAACGAGAAGCTGTCACCAGAGTATTCGAATGAAGGAGCGGCGGGAGGGAAAAGTACTGGAGAAATGTTAAAGAAAAAAATGGCAAACATGATGGATTGGTTCTCTGTTCATTCCAGCTGTTTTCCAGTGTGTTTCACTCAACCGATACACAAATCCTCATTCTAATTCCTCGTCCTTCTTCTCCCCCATCTTCCAATAGCCTTTCACACCGAACCTTCCTTCCTCGAAGCTGCCTTTAAAATTTTCCATTGACTGGGCAAAGAATTCCACCCTCAGCGGGACGGCAGCATCCCCGGAGAAAAGGAATGGGTGACATTTCGGGTTGAGACCCATCTAGACCCTCCAACACCAGCACACCCTTCTGCACATAAGAGGCTATCTGCTAAGGAGATAATTGCTCGCAATTATCCAAATGTGGTTTCACCAACACCATATAAAGCCTTATCATTACACCCATCTTTTTTGTATTCTAGTCCTTTCGAAACAAATGCTTCTCCAAACAAATCTCTTCCCGCGGTGCAAGTGTACAGCAGTCCTGTGCCTCAGCTTTACTTCCCCATATCTATATTACTAAAAGTCTGATCTTGACCACTTGCTGTTGTTCTGTGTATTGATTTTAGAAAAAACGATGCCACTTACGGCTGCGATTTATGGCCATCTTACTCAGAGCCCCCCTCTGCTGCGCAGAACAAGAGGATTTTTCCCATTGATGAAAAATAAAAGAGTTATTAGTGTTTAAAAAAATGTTGAGATTCTCTCTCCAGAAGGCCACGCACCTTCCGGAGGGACTATAAAACCCGGAAGTGTTGAGTGCCTCAGTCAGTCTCTGCAAGATTGGGGGAGCGAGAGGGTCACGCCTCTCAGTCTGAGCTGTGAATAATATTGAACACATGTCTACTAAACTGTGAGTGGTTTTACTGACCTCTCAGTGCCATTAATGTGGTTTGAAAATATCGTTTGGAAATGCTAAAGCTGTGTTGCCTTTGGTTTGGAAATGCTAAAGCTGTGTTGTCTTTGGTTTGGAAATGCTAAAGCTGTGTTGCCTTTGGTTTGGAAATGCTAAAGCTGTGTTACCTAATTAAAGTTGCCTTGCCTAATTAAAGTTGCCTTGCCTAATTTAAGTTGCCATGCCTAATTTAAGTTGCCTTGCCTAATTAAAGTTGCCTTGCCTTCTTTATAATTAAAAGTCTAATCTTGACCACTTCCTGTTTGCGCTTTATATTGATTTTAGAAAAAGCGCTATCACATATGGCTGTGATTTTGGCCATCTTACTCGGTATCCCCCTCCGCTCATCAGGTGATGAAGATTTTTCCCATCGATGAAAAATAAAAGATTTATTAGTGTTTAAAAAAGTTGAGATTCTCTCTCCTGTCAATCCCGCCATGAAGGCCACCCCCTTCTGGTGGGAGGGGGGAGGGACTATAAACCCAGAAGAGTGGGCGTGGCTCAGTCTCTGCAAGATGGAGGAGGGAGAGGTCACGACTCGCTGTCTTCAGTGGCCTTGCGCCTTGCTTGAAGTGGTATGAAACTGCACTTGAATTTGGTGGCCTTGCACCCTGCTTGAAATGGTATGAAACTGCACTTGAATTTGGTGGCCTTGCACCCTGCTTGAAACGGAATAGCCGTGAGTCAACTGTCAGCCCACCAGCCGTGAGTGAGTGAGCTGCCAGCACAACATGCTTGAGTGACTGAGCCGCCAGCCCAAGAATCCATTCGGCCCACAATGTCCATACTAGCCCTCTGTAAGCCTGTCCCTTCAGGCCACAACACCCATACTAGCACTCCAGAAAGCCCTCCCCCCCCCCCGCCACTGGCCACTGGCCACTAATATTGGAATTGGTGGAGAGGTGGAATATTGCGTTGGAGGACCAGCCCTCCCGTGTGAATATGGGACCCAACGGGTTCCACTTAGTCTAGTCTACATTACTAAAAGTAAGATCTGGACCGCTTTGGACTCACTGCGATGTGATTTCCGAGAGAATGCCACTATTTACGGCCGTCATTTTTGGCCACCTGGCTCAGAGCCCACCTCCGCCGGACTGGGCCAGATGATTTTTGCCATCGATGAAAAATCAGAGAGATATTAATGTTTTAAAACATTTTGCCATTCTCTCTGCAGCCCCTGCTGGTGGGAAGGGGAGGGACTATGAAACCCGGAAGTGGTGTGCCTCACTCAGTCTCTGCAGGATGGAGGAAGCGAGAGGGTCATGTCTCTCTGAGCTCTGGATAATACTGAACACATATCTACTCAACTATGAGTGCCCTTAATGTGGATTGAAAATGAAAATATGGCTGCTTTGAAATGCTGCATTGCAAAAATAATGTCTGTTGTTGGTGGTGGTAACTGCTTTAAAAGGCTGCACTGCAAAAAAAAATGGCTGTTGGTGGTGGTGGTAACTGCTTTGAAAGGCTGCCACTGCAAAAAAAATGGCTGTTGTTGGCTGTGGTAACGGCTTTGAAAGGCTGCACGGCAAAAAAAAAAGGCTGTTGCTGGTGGTAACTGCTTTGAAAGGCTGCACGGCCAAAAATCTATTTCCTGTCAATCACGCCATGAAGGCCATGCCCCTTCCAGTTGGAGGGGGAGCGATTATAAAACCTGTAAGTGTGGATGTGGCTCAGTCTCTGCAAGGTGGGGGGGAGAGAGGTTGTGAATCAACTGAACACACTGAATGTCTACTGAACTATGAGTGTGGTGTTTATGTGGTGTTTTGTGTGGTTTTATGGTGGTTTCACCCTGCTTGAAATGTTATGAAACTGCATTTGAATGTGGTGGCCTTGCACCCTGCTTGAAATTGTATGAAACTGAACTTCAATTTGGTTGTCTTGCACCCTGCTTGAAGTGGTATGAAACAGCACTTGAATTTGGTGGCCTTGCACTCTGCTTGAAATGGCATGAAACAGCACTAGCATTTGATGGCCTTGCACTCTGCTTGAATTGACATGAAACTGCACTTGAATTGGTGGCCTTGCACCCTGCTAAAAGTGGCATGAAACTGCACTTAATTGGTGGCCTTGCACCCTGCTTGAAATGGCATGAAACTGCACTTGAATTTGGTGGCCTTGCATCCTGCTAAAAGTGGCATGAAACTGCACTTAATTGGTGGCCTTGCACCCTGCTTGAAATGGCATGAAACTGCACTTGAATTTGGTGGCCTTGCACCCTGCTTGAAATGGCAGGAAACTGCACTAGAGTTTGGTGGCCCTGCACCCTGCTTGAAGTTTATGAATCTGCACTTGAATTCGGTGGCCTTGCACCCTGCTTGAAATGGAATTTCAAGGAATAGCCGTGATTCAACTGCTAGCCCACCAGCTGTTAGTGAGCTGCCAGCACATCAGGCTTGAGTGACTGAGCTGCCACCCCAAGAATCCATTTGGCCCACAATGTCCATACTAACCAGTCCCTTCAGCCCACAGTACCCCTACTAGCGCTCCAAAAAGCCCCCCCCCCCCCAGTGACCACCAATATTGGAATTGGTGTGGAGGTGGAATATTGCGTTGGGGGACCAGCCCGCCTGTGTGAACATGGGACCCAACGGGTCCCACTTAGTCTAGTCTTCTCTATGATTGACATTAGCTTCAGAGCCCTGAAATTACCTGGTTTATCCCTGCTACCCTTCTTGAATAAAGGGACCACATTTGCTATCCAAACTTCCTGCACGTTACTCATCAAAGTGAACAGTATGAATCTCTGCCATACACAAAGCCTGTCTCTCATTCCTCTTTCTCTCCGCCATCTCCCTCTCTTTCTGTCTAAATACCTTCTCAAGAGGGTGAGGGATGACAGAGAGGGGGCAGGGTCAGCAGCAGAGAGAGGAAAGCAAAGGTGATGAGAGGCGAGAGGTGTCTGAATAACGGAGAGAGTTCATGGAGAGGAACAGAGAGAGTGGTAGAGAGATCATGGAGAGAGAGAGAGGTAGTGGTGCAACAGGAGAGGTGACGGAGAGTTGGGCAGTGGGAGAGATTACCGAGACTGGGGCAGCGGGAGAGATTACAGTCATTAAAGAGAAATAGAAGAATAGGGCGGCATGGTGGCGCAGCGGTAGAGCTACTGTTTTACAGCGCTAGAGACCCAGGTTCGATCTTGACTACGGGTGCTGTCTGTGCGGAGTTTGTATATTCTCTCCGTGACCTGCGTGGGTTTTCTCCGAGATCTTCGGTTTCCTCCCACATCCCAAAGACCTACACACCTACAGATTTGTATGATAATTGGCTTGGTATAAATGGAAATGTAAAATTGTCCCTAGAGTGTGTAGGGTAGTGTTAATGTGCAGGGATCGCTGGTCGGTGCGGGCGCGTTGGGCCGAGAGGCCTGTTTTCCGTGCTGTATCTCGAAACTATACTAAACATCCTCCCTGTACACTTTATGGAGCCCAGAATAAGGCACAATACCCCAGCTGACCTGGGTCAGCATAAGTTCCTACCTTTGTTAATCGGTTAATAAAGCCCCAAATTTCTTTTTGTTAATTCAACTTGCCATCTTCGGCCTTTCTCAATCCTTTTGTTTCCCTTTTCTACATCCAGCCCAATAAGGATACAACTAAATGAAGTGCAGCCCCAGTTAGAAGCTACACATCTCTTCCAGAACCAAGTAATCTCTTTCCCTGCTTTATTTTGTACGTGTTCAGTAATCAAACAAATATTTGCTTCATAAAATGAAATAAAATGTTTACAGGCCTCAATACTAGTGTCTGGTTGTTACTCCCTTTACGCAAGAAAAAAATATCACATGATTTCTCAGCACATTCTGATCAAAATTGCTGTAAATAGAGCAGTCAGTTACAGTAATCTCCAGAGGGAACAGAGTGGTGAAATAGGAAGATAACAATGACGATATGATTTAAGGGAGGGCAAAGGATTAGTAGTCAGTGACAGGATGGTACGACTGGGGCAACATTGTGGCGCAGCAGTGGATTTGCTGCCTACAGTGCCAGAGACGCGGGTTTGATCATTATTACAGCTGCTGTCTGTACGAAGTTTGCACGTTCTCCCCATCATCTGCGTGGGTTTTCCCCGGGTGCTCCGGTTTCCTCCCACACTCCTAAGACCTGGGAGTTTGCAGGTTAATTGGCTTCAGTAAAAATTGCACGTTGGCCCTACCGTGTGTAGGATAGTGCTAATGTACGGGGTGATCACTGGTTGGCGGGCCGAAGGGCCTGTTTCTGCGCTGCATGTCTAAACTAAACAAAAATTGTGTTCAGCTAATTATGGTGCAAAGTTCTGATCAGGTCCCTGTGGAGTAACTGTACACTGAGGCAAAGGTCCATTGTTAGTGCTGTGGTCAGGATGAACCCCTGCCTTTAGCACTAAAACAACAACACACACACAGATGGATACACACCCCCACTGTAGATACCCTGATACATGAGCAGAACACAAAGTGCTGCTGGAACAGGCAGCATCTGTAGAGGGAAATGGTTTGTAGGCTCATTGGCTTGATATGATTGTAAATTGTCCCTAGTGTGTGTAGGGTAATGTTAGTGTGCGGGGTGATCGCTGGTCGGCCCGCACTTGGTGGGCTGAAGGGCCTGTTTCTGCGCTGTATCTCTAAACTAAACTAAAGTGATGAAGGGGCAGGTGGAAAGATGCAGAGGGTGGTCGTGGAGAAATACCCCTCCTCGGGATCGTGCTCAATGTTTGGATGAGGGTGAGGACTTACGACCATGCAAGTGGAGGGTGGAAAGAATAATGTAGTGGTGACAGGGTGGCATGTTCAAGGGAACATGCAATGGTATCTGCAGCAGAGACAGAGAGCAACTGTACCATGCCAGGATTAAGGACATCTCTGGAGAAAGAAGGAACTCACCAGCAATGAGGTCCTGAGGCAATGACCAGAGAGATAACATGCCCATCTGCCAAGATGCCCCATCTACACTAGTCCCGACTGCCCGCGTTTGGCCCATAACCTTTCCTCCCCATGTACCTGCCCAAATGTATTTTAAATGCTGTTATAGTACCTGCCTCATCTATCACCTCTAGCAGCTCGTTCCATACACACACCACCTTCTGTGGTCACCCCTCAAGCATGTAGTAAAACTTTCCCCTCTCACCTTAAACCCATGTCCTTTGGTTCTTGATTCGTCTACTCTGGGTAAAAGGCTCTGAACCTACCTTATGATCAGAGACACCTCTATAAGATCACACCTCATCTTCCCGCGCTCCAAGGAATAAAGTCCTAGCCTGCCCAACCTCTCCCTATAGCTCAGGCCCTCAAGTCTCGGTGACGAGGTCCTTGTTGAGGTTGATGTTGAGGAGCTGTGTAACAGGACTCTCCGATCTCATTAACCTCGGAATTTTCATTAACCATCGGAAAGCATCTGGACCTGATGGTGTACTTGGTTACATTCTCAAAACATGTGGACCAACTGGCGGGAGATTTTGCAGACTTCTTCAACCTCGCATTACTGAGGTTTGAGGTTCGCACCTGCTTTCAAAGGGCAGTCATAAGAGCAAGGTGATAGAGCAATTCAGAAGTGCCTCAATGACCACTGACCAGTGGTACTAAGGTTCATGGTGAAGAAGTGATTTGAGACGTTGGTTATGGGTCATATCAAGACCTACCTTGGCAAGAACCTGGACCCATTGCTATTTGCGCACCACCACAATATATCAACGTGGGGTGAGATCTTGCTGGCTCTGCACTCTGCACTGGACCACTTAAAGAATAAAAACACATACGTCAGCCTGTTTTTCATAGACTACAGCTCTGAATCCAACACCATCATCTTTAAACCTGTTACTGGGTCTGAACCTGAACCTGAACTGGGTCTCTGTGCATCTATTTTCCCTTTTGAGGTAGAGGATTTGAGTTTTTTAATATTGTTAAGACAGCTGAGTAGGTAATGAATAAGCACGGGGTATAATTGATACTGTGCGTAGACAGGAATGTGGAGTTGAGGTTACAATAAGTCATGATCTCATTCAATGGCAATTCAGGCTTCGGTTGAAATACAAATTCTGCTCTTAATTTCTATATTTGTATATATATCTTTGTGTATGTGAACATAAAGAAATACAAGTCCATTTGTACACATTTGGTGCAATGTTATTGGGCAGGAATTCATTCTGAATCAAGGCAGGAATATTATAGTTCAGCAACAATTTTTTTCTTCTACAGAAAAACTGTCAGATGTTTCGATTTTGACAGAGGACAGATCCTTGGGATTCCTCATCAATCTCAGATGTGACATCACTGGAAATCCTACTGAGTATCAATGGTGGAAAGATGGAGGGGGAATTTTCCAGCATCACCAACTTACAGGAGAGAACAGCACACTTGTTATCACATGTAGTTTGGTCAGTGACTGTGGAACGTATACCTGTATCGCCAAAATTCCCATCAGCTCCATCAAGCAAGATTACAATTTAATTCTTCATGGTAATCTTTCATTAATTATTTTTGGGATAATCTTTGTGAACACTTTCTATTGGTGGGCTATTGAATACAACCTGTGTAAATCAGCACCGTAATAGATAGACATGAGCTGAGTTAATATAGTTCACTGAATCTCTTAAAGGTTATCGCATCGAAGGAAGCCTTTTGGCCAATTAGTAATTTACTGTTTTATTTAATCCAGCTAATCTCACTCCTTTGCCCACTCCTTCCTTTTGGATATTCTTCCAGTCACCTATGAAAAATACAATTAGTTTAGTTTGGAGATACGGGGTGGAAACAGGCCCTTTACCCACCGAGTAAGCACCGACCAACGATCCCTGCACACTAACACTATCCTACACACACTAGGAACAATTTACACTTATTCAAACCAATTAACCTACAAACCTATACGTCTTTGGAGTGTGGGAGGAAACCGAAGATTTCGCAGAAAATGCACAGGGTCATG
The DNA here is from genome assembly GCF_010909765.2 of Amblyraja radiata. Lineage (NCBI taxonomy): Eukaryota > Metazoa > Chordata > Chondrichthyes > Rajiformes > Rajidae > Amblyraja > Amblyraja radiata. The sequence goes on along the minus strand of NC_045985.1, from coordinate 16,675,572 downwards.
GGGAGAACACCCAAACTCCGTGCGGACAGCACCCGTAGTCGGTATCGAACCCGGGTCTCTGGCGCTGTAAGGCAGCAACTCTACCGCTGTGCCACAATGCCACAATTGAATCTCCTCCCACTGACCCTGGCAGGGAAATGTAGATTACAGCCATCTGCTGTGTACATAAAATAAGTCCTTAGGTCACTTTCTGTTCTTTTGCTCGTCACATTCATTCTTTCAACTGGTTTAGGTAATTGTTTTGTTATATATGTAGGACAATTAGGGGCCGGTGCGTAGGAGCCATTTATGTTTATTGTCAGCATATCATATTATTTTGCTTAGATATAACTTGCAGTATTATTTTGGACACTTGTGGGCGGTCATTAGATGCACAAGGTGGTGTATGTGTATGGGCAGATGGGGAAGGCACAGGGAGGGAGCGCATACAGTTTTCACCAGACCTGGGACAGAGCAACCAGCTACGACTTGCATGCAGAATTAGGAAAACCTGGTACGTTCATTCCTTTGTTTGTACAACTACCTCAATAAACAACCAACTAAACTTGAAATAACGACCGGAAGATCTGTTCTATTGGGTCTGTGTAAGATCACTCCAACTCTACCTATGTATGAATGGTAACTGGAAAAGAGGACACTGGAAAAGTTGAAAATGTGCCATTACAATCCTCTCCACATTCACTCTATCCCGGCCTTTCGGTATGTTTCCATGAGGTTCCCCTTATCCTTCTACACTCGAGTACAGGCCTAGCAGATGGGAAATGTTGGCTGGTGGGAGCAACTTGGGCCAAAGGACCGTTTTCCATGTTCTATGACTCAATGGCTCCAGAGATGCCGCCCGACCTGCTAAGTTCCCAGTATTTTAAAGTGCATGTTCATAAGTGCTAGAAGCAGAATTATGCCATTCGGCCCATCGCCATTCAATCATGGCTGATCTATCTCCCTCCAAACCCTATTCTCCTGCCTTCTCCCCATATCCTCTGACACCCGTACAAACCGAGAATCTATCTATCTCAGCCTTTGAAATATCCATTGACGGCCTCCACAGCCCTCTGAGGCAATAGATCGCACAGATTCACCACCTTTTGATGAAATAAATTCCTCCTCATGTTCCTAAAGGAGCGTTCTTTAATTCTGAGGCTGTGCCTTCTGGTCCGTGACTCTCCCACAAGTGGAAACACTCTCTCTACATCCACTCTATCCAGGCCTTTTGCTGTTCAATAAGTTTGTGTCTATCTTTGGTGTAAACTGGCGTCTGCAGTTCCTTCCTGCAGACTTCCTCCGGCAGTTCATTTATATTTTGTTCCAATATCCAGTCTGTTTTTCACTGCAATTTCTGAACTCTGTGGCTGCATGTTAGTTCAAACCACTGTGCGGTACCCGCTAGTTTCCTTCTTATGTTTAGTTTCTTGTCAGTTTAGATACAGCGCGGAAACAAGCCCTTCGGCTTACCGATTCCACACCGACCAGCAACCCCCACACATTAACACCACCCTACACTAGGGACAATTTACATTTATGCCAAGCTAACTAAGCTACAAACCTGAACTTCTCTGGAGTGTGGGAGGAGACTGTAGATCTCAGAGAAAACCCATGCGGTCACGGGGAGATCATACAAACTCTGTACAGACAGCACCTGTAGTCAGGATTGAACCTAGGTCTCTGGCGTCGTGAGGCAGCAACTCTACCACTGCACCACAGTGCTCCAAAAAACTGATGAAGAAAGGAACTTGAGTCTCGACCGATTACTGTGGACGTGGAGGGTGACTGAACCCACACAAATGTGTGGCATGGTGGAGTCGCTGCCCCACTGCGCCAGACACCAAGGTTCGATCCTGACTACTGGTGCTGTCTGTACAGAGTTTGTAGGTTCTTCCTGTGACCTGCGTAGGTTTTCTCCAGGTGCTCGTTTCCTCCCATATGACAGACATACTGATTTGTAGGCTAATTGGCTTGGTATAATTGTAAATTGTCCCTCGTGTGTGTAGGATAGTGTTAATGTACAGGGTGATCTGGGCTGAAGGGCCTGTTTCCCGCGCTGTATCTCTAAATTGAACGGAACTGCGGTTAGCCACAAAATGCTGGAGTAACTCAGCGGGATAGGCAGCATCTCTGGAGCGAAGGAATGGGCGAAGTTTCGGGTTGAGACCCTTCTTCAGAGTGACTTCACCTTCCTAACTTGATCTGTAATTTTCACACCTTGCCCTTCATTATCTCTGCGTCTCCCTCTCATCTGACTCTCAGTCTGAAGAAAGGTCTCGACCTGAAACACCACCCATTCCTTCTCACAGAGATGCTCCCTGGCTCGCTGAGTAAATTCCGTTCAATTTAGAGATACAGCGCGGGAAACAGGCCCTTCAGCCCATTTTGTGTCTATCTTCAGTGTAAACCAGCTTCTGCAGTTCCTTCCTGCACAAATTAATCAAAAGGACATATAAACCTAGAAAATAGGTACAGGAGTAGGCCATTCAGCCCCTCGAGGCAGCACTGCCATTCAATATTATCATGGCTGATCATCCAAAATCAGTACCACGATCCTGCTTTCTCCCCATATCCCTTGATTCCATTACCCCTAAGAGCTAAATCTAACTCTCAGAAGATAGATCCAAAAGGTGGGAGTGACTCAGTGGGACAGGCAGCATCTCTGGAGAGAAGGAATGGGTGATGTTTCGGGTTAAGACCCTTCTTCTAACTCTCTCTTGAAAACATCTAATGGATTGGCCACTGCCTTCTGTGGCAGAGAATAGTAAGATTAAACGAGAACTTACCAGTTTGAAGTTTGATCTTTATTTTATGAGGAGGAACGGTGTGGGAATATGTGAAGAACCCCGCTAGGACGCATGCGTGTCATTCTTCAAAGCAGCGGTGTGAGATCACAGATAACTATAATGACTAAACATAGTAAGATTAGAGAAGAGATACCAGTTCAAGATATGATCAAGGGTGGGAGCGGAGGGCACGTATTCCCTCAACGTTCCTCCTCATAAAATAAAGATCAAACTTCAAACTGGTAAGTTCTCGTTTAATCTTACTATTTTACTTCGGAGTCACGTGAGTGACTACGTGAAGATTTTAAAGCTCTGTGATTTTATGCCGTGGAACGAGTCCATGCTTCACTTCTGCCTTGATTGTGGGGAGAATAGTGTTAACAGTATTAGATATCAATACAATCTTGATATAACGAAAATAAATTTATTAAATCCAAATCATAGCCCCTATTTGTGGGTAAATCATACTACAGAACTTAAAAGTGTTTCTGCAAATGTTCCAGGTTCTATGACCGTTTATGATAAAAAACGTTGGAACGTTCGTTCCGTTGACCATCCTGCAGTCTTGAGGATTTGGTCCATTGGCACATCCAGTTGTTTTGCTGCTGATGTAGCTGCAGCCCTGCTGGAGTGAGATTTAAAAACGTTAGTGTCTACTCCTGCCTTCATTAAGACCTGTTTTAGCCATCGCGAGATGGTCTGGGCTGTTACTTTTTTATGTGGCTGTTTGTGGCTAATTAACAGAGCCATTTCTTTCCCTCGGATGATTCTGGTATGTTCAATGTATAGCAGTAAATGAGTTACTATACAGAGGCGGTCATCGGTCGGTTAGGCCCTGAATTCTATTATTTGCCCTGTTGTTCCTGGTCTATTCTGTTTTATTAAGTCATGTATAAGAAACATCAGCTTTCCAGATGAAATGGTCAAGTTGTCCAGCCTTAGTTTTTGTAACGACTGGACCCTTTGTGCCGTGACCAAAGCCATCAGCATGACCATCTTCATGGTAAGTTTCTCTAGGGACAGAGCTGTAGGTGGAGACCAGTTCCTTAACATGGTCAAAACAATACTCACGTCCCAAATTTGGGTGTACCTGGTTCTTGGGGGATTTGTATTAAAAATGCCCCTCATTAGTTTGATTACCAGGGGGTGAGTCCCTACAGAATGCCGCTCTGTTCCTTGCCATAGGTAATTTGACAGAGCACTTCTGGCACAGTTGATGGTACTGTAGCTTAGCCCCTCATCGTAGTGTAGACTGGCCAGAAATTCCAGAACAGACGGAATATTATTGGATCTATGATTGAGGTTATTGTCGTGACAGTACTTTCCCCATTTCTTGATGTGCACCAAGTACTGTTTTTTGGTGGATTGTCTGTGGGCTGATGCAATCATGTCCATAGTTTTGTTCGTCAGTCCCATGTCTTGTAGCGGCGCTTTCAGACTCTACAAATTAATAAGTTGGTATGTTTATGACATGGGTGACTTTCCTGAGTTACTGGATGGACCAGCAAATTTGGTCTATGTTGAATTGTGATGCATGGTTCTAATGCCATGTCTTGTATCACCGGGTACCATGGTTGAGTAGGCCAATCGGGTACTATAAGAATCCCAGATGCAGAATCCTGTTGAATCTTCCTTAGTTCCCGATTGATGAGGCAGAAAGGAGGGAATGCATAAATGAACAATTTCCCCCAATGCAGTGAAAATGCATCTGTAGCTGCTGCCCCAGGGTCTGGTTCCCATGAAACATAACTTGGCAATTGGTGATTGAGCCTGGATGCAAAAAGATCGACATCTGGTGTTCCATACCGTGCTGTAATTTCAGCAAATACATTTTTATCCAACATCCATTCCGTGTTTTCATTGAATTTGCGTGACCTGGTGTCTGCCACTAAATTTAGTTTAACTGGTAAATAGGTAGCTGATATCCAAATATTCCTGTGGATGCACCATTGCCAAATTGAGTTGGCCAAATTGTCACAGGATGTCGATATATTTCCACCCATATGGTTGATATATGCCACCACGGTGGTATTGTCAATTTGTAATCTAACATGCTGGTGATTTAACCCCGAGCAATATGACTTAAGGCCATGGAATGCACTTAACATTTCTAGGTAATTTATACCTCGTGCTTTTAATAATGATGCCTCCTGTGCATTCCATCTCCCCTCGCAGCTCGAGATGGAATTGGTGGCTCCCCAACCAAGTGCACTGGCATCAGTTTGTAGTGTCATAGACGGGTTGCTGATAATTAGTGGGTTGGAACAATATTTAATGTTGTGTTCCCACCATTTTAGTTCTATTATGGCTTCTGTAGGCAGCTCCATTGGCCTATCAAAATGGCCCCTGTTAATTTTGAGTGCTCTAATTTTTGCTCTCTGTAGGTTCCGATAATTTCAAGGTCCGAATTGTGTGGCTGGAAATGTGGCCACTATTTTCCCAATTATCCTGGCTACCAGTCTAATGGAGGGTTTGGTGATGTCAATGATTTCGCCGCAAGCCTCTTGTAAGGCTGTAGCTTTTTCTATCGGCAAAGTCACTGACATATGAACCGTGTTTATGGTGAACCCCAAGTAATCCATTTTAGTTGAATGCGTTAATTTAGACTTAACTGGATGGATGATGAACCCCAGTTCTTTGAACAGTAGTTTTGTGGCGGTTACTGCTTGTTTAGCCAATTCGTAAGTTTTGCCAACAATAAATATGTCATCCAGGTATGCCATTACCATATGTTTTTGTTTTCGCAGTAACGCCAAGGCTGGTTTCAAAATTTTTGTGAATAACCTGGGGGCTGAAGTTAGGCCATTTGGTAGTGCCCTGTATTGCCAATTCTGTCCCATCCAGTTGAATTTCAAATAACATCTGTGTTCACCTCTGATGGGTACTGTATAGTAAGCATCTTTTAAATCGATGCTTTCCATATAGTAGCCTGCTGAAACTAATTGCTTTGCAGTAACAAAGGTTTCCATTTTGAAGTGAATATATTGAACAAATGTATTTAAAGTTGTCAGATCGATGATGATACGGCAACCACCATCTTTCTTGTTTTTTATGAAGATATTTGACACGAATTCCTGTGATTCGTGTTGTGTATGTTCAATTACTCCTTTTTTATATAGTCGTTGTAGTTCTGTATGTGCTTTAGATTGTTCTATGTCTGTGAGCACGAACGTTCGGTCCGGTGCATGCTGTACTGGAGGGTTATGTTTTAGTATAAATTCTATGGTATAACCCTGGATACTGCTTAGAATGTAAGTGTCTAGAGTTATCTTATTCCATGCATCCAAGTGATATCGTAACCTCCCACCAATTTACGTGCTCCCTTTCATTTAAAAAGAACCAGACCCACCTACCTCCATGGTTACCGGTGGTGGGTGTGTTATTTCCTCGTTGTCTTTTTTGGATGTTGAGGCTCCGTTGTTTTCTGCTGTTGGGGTTGAGGTTGGCGCATTTTCCAGGGCGGTCGTCCTGGGCCATATCCTAAAAAAGACCGCTGTTGGGTGCCCCTGGTTTTTGCACTCCCTGCGCTGTATGTTCCTCGTCTGGGAGGTCCGGTCCGTAGGGCTGATATTTTTTGCCAAAGTATGTTTTGATGGCTGCCTTTATTAGCCCCAGCGTTTTTGCCTCTTCATCTAGTTCCTTTACTTGTTTGGATAAATCCCCTCCAAACAAAAGAATCGGCGGTTTGGAGGTTCCCGGTTTACAAAGCCCGGCAAATTTGGGGTCCAGTGCTGGTTGGATTGCACTTTTCCTAATGTTATTTAACTCATACTGTGAGTTGCACAGTAGAGCCAGTGCATCCTGGTGGTTGTTGGTCATTTCTATCTCCTTCAGAGTACGGGCAAAAGCTGTTATGCCCGCCGTCAATCCTTTTAGGACCTTTTGAATTTTTAAATCTGGGTTCGAACCCCTGACCAGATGCACTGGTTTACACTTGGCACATGTAGTGATTTGCAGTTACCAGGGGGCAAATGCCGTGCCAAAGTGTCCGTAAGAGCCTGTGTCTGCAATTGATGAATGGACATGTAATCTATACTTGCCGCTATCCTAGGCTCAAGGTCTGCCCCGGTTTGATCTGGCTGGAAGAACTGGGTTACCATGTCCAGCATGTTTTCTTTTTCCCCAAGCTTACTGGGGGTATGTAGTTCTGTGCCCTGTTCAGGGTCAGCCCAGAACTGATCCTCCATGTTCTCCTCCGAAGAGGAATAGACATTATGCAGCCCCACAAGGGGTACCGCTGTGGGGCTTATTGATTGCCCACTGTGGCTAGCCTCCATCTCCCGGAGTCTGCCGCTTTGGAGGATCTCCTCCAGCAACCGCTCCAACCGGCCCCGGTGCTCACGGGCACTGGCCGCTCGCGGCTGTTCCAATTCCTGCAGCCGGTCCAACCGGCTCCAATGCTCTCGGGCACTGGCCGCTCCCGGCTGCTCATTATACTGCAACCGCTCCAACCGACCCCGGTGCTCACGGGCACTGGTCGCTCGCCGTTGTTCCTCGTCCTGCAGCCGGTCCAACCGGCTCCAATGCATTCGGGCACTGGCCGCTCCCGGCTGCTCGATATATTGCAACCGCTCCAACCGACCCCTGCTGGCTGTCCGCTACTCCGCGGTTCTCCCCCTGCAGCTTCTTCGCAGCCTTCTTTCTGGTAATTCTGACCATTTTTCCTCCTGCAAAACAAGTTGGAAAAACGCAGAGTCGCTTACCTGCTGTTGTCGGCTTTTTGATTCTGCCGATTAAGGGGGACGTCCTCCCCCTGCTGTGACACGTTGCAATGCGTGTAGCGATATGACACGCATGCGTCCTAGTGGGGTTCTTCACGTAGTCACTCACGTGACTCCGAAGTAAAATTCCACAGATTCACAACTCTCTTGGTGAAAAGGTCTTTCCTCATTTCGGTGACCACTCAGGATAGTGGCATTAGTCAGTAATTTGGGGAGGGAGGTGTGAGGTAGGTGGAGAGAGAGGCAAAGCAAGAGTTACTTAAAGTTGAAAAAACCTATCTTCACAAGCCAGCTTCCTGCATCTGGTGAGCACCGCCCTCATTTGTGGTCAGGTTCATCGATTCTGCACATTAAGACCAAACGTCAAAGTGTATTTTCATAGAATTCATTCCAATCTCCGGCATGGAGATCACTGGAGAATAAATAGCCTTTCTCTGCAGATATCGCCGCGGGCGTTGGAGCCAATTCTTGTGTTTGCTGAAAGGAGTCCCGGTACATCTCAGCTCCTATCGTCGGGGGTTGTGGTCGGTCTGTGTCTGCACTCAGCACTGATTGTGCCGGGGGGAGCGCCAAGCAAGACCATTCGTCCCATCGCTAATTCTGCAATCCCCTTACAGCTGCTGACGGTCGCGTCCTCGATCGGTGAGTGATGCAGGTTCGTGTCCCATGAATGGACAAGAAACGAAACATGCGGGAATATTCAGCTAAAGGGTCTCGACCCGAAACGTCACCCATTCCTTCTATTCAGAGATGTTGCCTGTCCCGCTGAGTTACTCCAGCTTTTTATGTATAAAGGCCTGGAGGAACTTAGATAACCTCAAGTAACCCTTGCTCACCATCCCAGTTCTCCTTCCCAGTTCTCCGACCAGTCTGACTGTCCCCGTTTACATTTTATCTCTGCCTTGGTGTCACTAACTAACAACGATCTATTCGACATGTTCCATGATCTCCATCCCCTTTTGTCTCGTGGTCACACCTTAACCTTCCTTAGCTCTGTGGCTCCCTCTCCCCTGACTCTCAGTCTGAAGAAAGGTCTCGACCCGAAACGTCTCCCGTTCCTTCGATCCAGAGATGCTGCCTGTCCCGCTGATTTAGTCCAGCTTTTTGTATCTATCTTCAGTTTAAACCAACATCTGCAGTTCCTTCCTGCACCTTTATAGGTTTATATGGGTTAGTACGGGTGCCAGGGGTTAAGGGGGAAAAGCAGGAGAATGGGGTTAGGAGGGAGAGATTGAATGGCGAAGTAGACTTGATTGTCCGAATGACCTAATTCTGCTTCTGTTAGTTATAGTCTTTATAGACATTATAGGTTTAAGAGGGGGGGTGGAGATTAACGGGAGATTAAGGGGGGGGGGGGGGTAAGTGATTTAATGGGAACCTGAGGGGTGACATTTTCACACACAAGGTGGTGGGTGTATGGAACGTGCTACCGGAGGATGTAGTTGAGGCAGAGACTATCCAATGTTTAACCAACATCTAGACGGGTACATGGATCTTTTTGTGTACCTTCGATACCATAGATGCTGCTGCACCCGCTGAGTTTCTCCAGCATTTTTGTGTACCTTCTGCATCTGCAGTTCCTTCTTGAACACTTTGTCTACTCCACTGCGATATCTCCTCAAGGTATGCCTACTTTGAAGAAGTTCTCCTCCTCTCTCCGGAGACAGTTCCCTTTTTCCTTCCTTCTCCCCCCCCACCCCCCATCAGTCTGAAGAAGGGTTTCGGCCCGAAACGTCGCCTATTTCCTTCGCTCCATAGATGCTGCTGCACCCGCTGAGTTTCTCCAGCATTTTTGTGTACATGGATAGGACAGTTTTGGAGGGATATGGACCAAACGCGGGCAGGTGAGACAAGTGTAGATGGGACATGTTAGCGGGTGTGAGCAGGTTTCCATGCTGTAAAATTCTATTACTCTATAAACCGAAATGTCCTCTGTCCATTTCCAGACGCTGCCCGTTCCTCCAGCACTTTGTGTACTGCTCATGTATCAGGGTATCTGTACAATGGGGGTGTGTATCCATCTGTGTGTGTGTTTTGTTTTAGTGCTGAAGGCAGGGGTTCATCCTGACCACAGCACTAACAATGGACCTTTGCCTCGGTGTACTGTAACTCCACACAGTGACATGCAGAACTTTGCACCAGAATTAGCAGCATGATTAGTTGAGACATACAGCGTGGAATCGGGCCCTTCGGCCCGCCAACCTGTGATCACCCAGTATATTAGCACTATTCTACACAACTAACGGACAATTTGCAATTTTTAACAAACCCAATTAACCTACAAACCCGCACGTCTTATGCATGTGGGAGGAAACTGGAGCACCCGGAGAAAACCCATGCAAGTCACAGGGAGGACGTGCAAACTCCATGCAGACAGCAACCGTAGTCGGTATCGATCCCCGGTCTCTGGCGCTGGAAGGCAGCAACTCTACCGCTGCACCACTGTGTAATGCCGCCACTAGACCACAACCAGGTAAAGCAAGTATTGAAGGCATGTTGGGTTTTATAGCATGAAACAGCAGGGCTTTGAGCGATGAGGGTACATGTTATGCGTAGGAAGGAACTACAGATGCTGGTTTACACCAAAAGAGAAAAACAGAGTGCTGGAGTAACTCAGCGGGACGGACGGCGTCTCAGAGTGTGCAGGAAGGAACTGCAGATGCTGGTTTAGGCACAAAAAGCTGGAGTAATTCAGCGGGTCAGGCAGCATCTCTGCACAGAAGGAATGGGTGGCGTTTCGGGTCGAGACCCTTCTTCAGTACTTTGTTTCAATAGATTTCACTTTGTTTTCGAAATCCAAGAGGCAAAGCAAGGGTTACTTAAGGGTTACAAGTTGAAGAAACCTATACACAAGCAAGCTTGCAGTATCGGGTGTGCACCGCCCTGGTTTGTGGCCAGGACTACGTGCGCGACTTTTCATCGATTCTGCACATTAAGACCGAAAGTGAAAGTGTATTTTCATAGAATTCATTCCAATCTCGGGTGTGGAGATCACTGGAGAATAAATAGCCTTGCTCTGCAGATATCGCCGCTGGCGTGGGAGTCGATTCTCATGTTTGCTGAAAGGAGTCTAGGTACATCTCAGCTCCTAGCGTCGGGGGTTGCGGTCGGTCCAGTGAGATTCTGTGTCTGCACTCAGCACTGATTGTGCTGGGGGGAGCTCCAAGCAAGACCATTCGTCCCATCGTCAACGCTGAAATCCCATTACAGCTGCAGACGGTCGCTTCCTCGATCGGTGAGTGATGCAGGTTCGTGTCCCAGTATTGGACAAGAAACGAAACATGCGGGAATATTCAGCTAAAGGGTCTCGACCCGAAACGTCACCCATTCCTTCTCTCCAGAGATGTTGCCTGTCCCGCTGAGTTACTCCAGCTTTTTATGTATAAAGGCCTGGAGGAACTTAGATAACTTCAAGTAACCCTTGCTCACCATCCCAGTTCCCCTTCCCAGTTCTCCGACCAGTCTGACTGTCCCCGTTTTCATTTTATCTCTGCCTTGGTGTCACTAACTAACAACGATCTATTCTACATGTTCCATGATCTCCATCCCCTTTTGTCTCGTGGTCACACCTTAACCTTCCTTAGCTCTGTGGCTCCCTCTCCCCTGACTCTCAGTCTGAAGAAAGGTCTCGACCCGAAACGTCTCCCGTTCCTTCAATCCAGAGATGCTGCCTGTCCCGCTGATTTAGTCCAGCTTTTTGTATCTATCTTCAGTTTAAACCAACATCTGCAGTTCCTTCCTGCACCTTTATAGGTTTATATGGGTTAGTACGGGTGCCAGGGGTTATGGGGGGAAAGCAGGAGAATGGGGTTAGGAGGGAGAGATTGAATGGCGAAGTAGACTTGATTGTCCGAATGACCTAATTCTGCTTCTGTTAGTTATAGTCTTTATAGACATTATAGGTTTAAGAGGGGGGGTGGAGATTAACGGGAGATTAAGGGGGGGGGGGGGGGGTAAGTGATTTAATGGGAACCTGAGGGGTGACATTTTCACACACAAGGTGGTGGGTGTATGGAACGTGCTACCGGAGGATGTAGTTGAGGCAGAGACTATCCAATGTTTAACCAACATCTAGACGGGTACAAGGATATTTTTGTGTACCTTCGATACCATAGATGCTGCTGCACCCGCTGAGTTTCTCCAGCATTTTTGTGTACCTTCTGCATCTGCAGTTCCTTCTTGAACACTTTGTCTACTCCACTGCGATATCTCCTCAAGGTATGCCTACTTTGAAGAAGTTCTCCTCCTCTCTCCGGAGACAGTTCCCTTTTTCCTTCCTTCTCCCCCCCACCCCCCATCAGTCTGAAGAAGGGTTTCGGCTCGAAACGTCGCCTATTTCCTTCGCTCCATAGATGCTGCTGCACCCGCTGAGTTTCTCCAGCATTTTTGTGTACATGGATAGGACAGTTTTGGAGGGATATGGACCAAACGCGGGCAGGTGAGACTCGTGTAGATGGGACATGTTAGCGGGTGTGAGCAGGTTTCCATGCTGTAAAATTCTATTACTCTATAAACCGAAATGTCCTCTGTCCATTTCCAGATGCTGCCCGTTCCTCCAGCACTTTGTGTACTGCTCGTGTATCAGGGTATCTGTACAGTGGGGATGTGTATCCATCTATGTGTGTTTTGTTTTAGTGCTAAAGGCAGGGGTTCATCCTGACCACAGCACTAACAATGGACCTTTGCCTCGGTGTACTGTAACTCCACACAGTGACATGCAAAACTTTGCACCAGAATTAGCAGCATGATTAGTTGAGACATACAGCGTGAAATCGGGCCCTTCGGCCCGCCAACCTGTGATCACCCAGTATACTAGCACTATTCTACACAACTAACGGACAATTTGCAATTATTAACAAACCCAATTAACCTACAAACCCGCACGTCTTATGCATGTGGGAGGAAACTGGAGCACCCGGAGAAAACCCATGCAAGTCACAGGGAGGACGTGCAAACTCCATGCAGACAGCAACCGTAGTCGGTCTCGAACCCCGGTCCCTGGCGCTGGATGGCAGCAACTCTACCGCTGCACCACTGTGCAGTGTCTCCACTAGACCACAACCAGGTAAAGCAAGTATTGAAGGCATGTTGGGTTTTATAGCATGAAACAGCAGAGCTTTGAGCGATGAGGGTACATGTTATGCGTAGGAAGGAACTACAGATGCTGGTTTACACCAAAAGAGAAAAACAGAGTGCTGGAGTAACTCAGCGGGACGGACGGCGTCTCAGAGTGTGCAGGAAGGAACTGCAGATGCTGGTTTAGGCACAAAAAGCTGGAGTAATTCAGCGGGTCAGGCAGCATCTCTGCACAGAAGGAATGGGTGGCGTTTCGGGTCGAGACCCTTCTTCAGTACTTTGTTTCACTAGATTTCACTTTGTTTTCGAAATCCAAGAGGCAAAGCAAGGGTTACTTAAGGGTTACAAATTGAAGAAACCTATACACAAGCAAGCTTGCAGTATCGGGTGTGCACCGCCATGGTTTGTGGCCAGGACTACGTGCGCGACTGTTCATCGATTCTGCACATTAAGACCGAAAGTGAAAGTGTATTTTCATAGAATTCATTTCAATCTCGGGTGTGGAGATCACTGGAGAATAAATAGCCTTGCTCTGCGGATATCGCCGCTGGCGTGGGAGTCGATTCTCATGTTTGCTGAAAGGAGTCTCGGTACATCTCAGCTCCTAGCGTCGGGGGTTGCGGTCGGTCCAGTGAGATTCTGTGTCTGCACTCAGCACTGATTGTGCTGGGGGGAGCTCCAAGCAAGACCATTCGTCCCATCGTCAATGCTGCAATCCCATTACAGCTGCAGACGGTCGCGTCCTCGATCGGTGAGTGATGCAGGTTCGTGTCCCAGTATTGGACAAGAAACGAAACATGCGGGAATATTCAGCTAAAGGGTCTCGACCCGAAACGTCACCCATTCCTTCTCTCCAGAGATGCTGCCTGTCCCGCTGAGTTACTCTAGCTTTTTATGTATAAAGGCCTGGAGGAACTTAGATAACTTCAAGTAACCCTTGCTCACCATCCCAGTTCTCCTTCCCAGTTCTCCGACCAGTCTGACTGTCCCCGTTTACATTTTATCTCTGCCTTGGTGTCACTAACTAACAACGATTTATTCTACATGTTCCATGATCTCCATCCCCTTTTGTCTCGTGGTCACACCTTAACCTTCCTTAGCTCTGTGGCTCCCTCTCCCCTGACTCTCAGTCTGAAGAAAGGTCTCGACCCGAAACGACTCCCGTTCCTTCGATCCAGAGATGCTGCCTGTCCCGCTGATTTACTCCAGCTTTTTGTATCTATCTTCAGTTTAAACCAACATCTGCAGTTCCTTCCTGCACCTTTATAGGTTTATATGGGTTAGTACGGGTGTCAAGGGTTATGGGGAAAAAGCAGGAGAATGGGGTTAGGAGGGAGAGATTGAATGGCGAAGTAGACTTGATTGTCCGAATGACCTAATTCTGCTTCTGTTAGTTATAGTCTTTATAGACATTATAGGTTTAAGAGGGGGGGGGGGGGGGGGTGGAGATTAACGGGAGATTAAGGGGGGGGGGGGGGGTAAGTGATTTAATGGGAACCTGAGGGGTGACATTTTCACACAAAGGGTGGTGGGTGCATGGAACGTGCTGCCGGAGGATGTAGTTGAGGCAGGGACTATCCAATGTTTAAGCAACATCTAGACGGGTACATGGATATTTTAGTGTACCTTCGATACCATAGATGCTGCTGCACCCGCTGAGTTTCTGCAGCATTTTTGTGTACCTTCTGCATCTGCAGTTCCTTCTTAGAAACATAGAAACATAGAAACATAGAAATTAGGTGCAGGAGTAGGCCATTCGGCCCTTCGAGCCTGCACCGCCATTCAATATGATCATGGCTGATCATCCAACTCAGTATCCTGTACCTGCCTTCTCTCCATACCCTCTGATCCCCTTAGCCACAAGGGCCACATCTAACTCCCTCTTAAATATAGCCAATGAACTGGCCTCGACTACGCTCTGTGGCAGGGAGTTCCAGAGATTCACCACTCTCTGTGTGAAAAAAGTTCTTCTCATCTCGGTTTTAAAGGATTTCCCCCTTATCCTTAAGCTGTGACCCCTTGTCCTGGACTTCCCCAACATCGGGAGCAATCTTCCTGCATCTAGCCTGTCCAACCCCTTAAGAATGTTGTAAGTTTCTATAAGATCCCCTCTCAATCTCCTAAATTCTAGAGAGTATAAACCAAGTCTATCCAGTCTTTCTTCATAAGACAGACCTGACATCCCAGGAATCAGTCTGGTGAACCTTCTCTGCACTCCCTCTATGGCAATAATGTCCTTCCTCAGATTTGGAGACCAAAACTGTACGCAATACTCCAGGTGTGGTCTCACCAAGACCCTGTACAACTGCAGTAGAACCTCCCTGCTCCTATACTCAAATCATTTTGCTATGAAAGCTAACATACCATTCGCTTTCTTCACTGCCTGCTGCACCTGCATGCCCACTTTCAATGACTGGTGTACCATGACAGCCAGGTCTCGCTGCATCTCCCCTTTTCCTAGTCGGCCACCATTTAGATAATAGTCTGCTTTCCTGTTTTTGCCACCAAAATGGATAACCTCACATTTATCCACATTATACTGCATCTGCCATACATTTGCCCACTCACCCAGCCTATCCAAGGCACCTTGCAGTCTCCTAGCATCCTCCTCACAGCTAACACTGCACCCCAGCTTAGTGTCATCCGCAAACTTGGAGATATTGCCTTCAATTCCCTCATCCAGATCATTAATATATATTGTAAATAGCTGGGGTCCCAGCACTGAGCCTTGCGGTACCCCACTAGTCACTGCCTGCCATTGTGAAAAGGACCCGTTTACTCCTACTCTTTGCTTCCTGTTTGCCAGCCAGTTCTCTATCCACATCAATACTGAACCCCCAATGCCGTGTGCTTTAAGTTTGAAAACTAATCTCTTATGTGGGACCTTGTCGAAAGCCTTCTGGAAGTCCAGATACACCACATCTACTGGTTCTCCCCTATCCACGCTACTAGTTACATCCTCGAAAAATTCCATGAGATTCGTCAGACATGATTTACCTTTTGTAAATCCATGCTGACTTTGTCCAATGATTTCACCACTTTCCAAATGTGCTGCTATCCCATCTTAATAACTGACTCTAGCAGTTTCCCCACTACCGATGTTAGACTAACTGGTCTGTAATTCCCCGTTTTCTCTCTCCCTCCCTTCTTAAAACGTGGGGTTACGTTTGCTACCCGCCAATCCTCAGGAACTACTCCAGAATCTAAAGAGTTTTGAAAGATTATTACTAATGCATCCACTATTTCTGGAGCTACTTCCTTAAGTACTCTGGGATGCAGCCTATCTGGCCCTGGGGATTTATCGGCCTTTAATCCATTTAATTTACCCAACACCACTTCCCGGCTAACCTGGATTTCACTCAATTCCTCCAACTCCTTTGACCCGCGGTCCCCTGCTATTTCCGGCAGATTATTTATGTCTTCCTTAGTGAAGACGGAACCAAAGTAGTTATTCAATTGGTCCGCCATATCCTTGTTCCCCATGATCAACTCACCTCTTTCTGACTGCAAGGGACCTACATTTGTTTTAACTAATCTCTTTCTTTTCACATATCTATAAAAACTTTTGCAGTCAGTTTTTATGTTCCCTGCCAGTTTTCTTTCATAATCTATTTTTCCTTTCCTAATTAAGCCCTTTGTCCTCCTCTGCTGGTCTCTGAATTTCTCCCAGTCCTCCGGTATGCTGCTTTTTCTGGCTAATTTGTACGCATCATCCTTCGCTTTGATACTATCCCTGATTTCCCTTGTTATCCACGGATGCACTACCTTCCCTGATTTATTCTTTTGCCAAACTGGGATGAACAATTTTTGTAGTTCATCCATGCAGTCTTTAAATGTCTTCCATTGCATATCCACCGTCAACCCTTTTAGAATTAATTGCCAGTCAATCTTGGCCAATTCACGTCTCATACCCTCAAAGTTACCTTTCTTTAAGTTCAGAACCATTGTTTCTGAATTAACAATGTCACTCTCCATCCTAATGAAGAACTCAACCATATTATGGTCACTCTTGCCCAAGGGGGCACGTACAACAAGACTGCTAACTAACCCTTCCTCATTACTCAATACCCAGTCTAAAATAGCCTGCTCTCTCGTTGGTTCCTCTACATGTTGATTTAGATAACTATCCCGCATACATTCCAAAAAATCCTCTTCCTCAGCACCCCTGCCAATTTGATTCACCCAATCTATATGTAGATTGAAGTCACCCATTATAACGGTTTTGCCTTTGTCGCACGCATTTCTAATTTCCTGTTTGATACCATCTCCAACTTCACTACTACTGTTAGGTGGCCTGTACACAACACCCACCAGCGTTTTCTGCCCCTTAGTGTTTCGCAGCTCTACCCATACCGATTCCACATCCTGCAAACTAATGTCCTTCCTTTCCATTGCGTTAATCTCCTCTCTAATCAGCAACGCTACCCCACCTCCTTCTCCTTTCTCTCTATCCCTCCTGAATATTGAATATCCCTGGATGTTCAGCTCCCAGCCTTGGTCACCCTGGAGCCATGTCTCCGTGATCCCAACTATATCATAGTCATTAATAGCTATCTGCACATTCAACTCATCCACCTTATAACGAATGCTCCTTGCATTGAGACACAAAGCCTTCAGGCTTGTTTTTACAACACTCTTACCCCTTATACAATTTTGTTGAAAAGTGGCCCTTTTTGATTTTTGCCCTGGATTTTCCGGCCTGCCACTTTTACTTTTCTCCTTGCTACCTATTGCTTCTACCCTAATTTTACACCCCTCTGTCTCTACGCTCACACATTTAAGAAACCCTTTCCCTTTAACTCCATCCTCCACTAGCCCATTCGACACCCCACCCCCTTTATTCAGTTTAAAACCACCCGTGTAGCAGTGGCAAACCTGCCTGCCAGAATGCTGGTCCCACACCTGTTAAGATGCAATCCGTCCCTTTTGTACAGTTCCCCCTTACCCCAAAACAGATCCCAGTGATCTAAGAATCTAAATCCCTGCCCCGTGCACCAGTTCCTCAGCCACACGTTCAGGTCCCGTATCTCCCTGTTCCTGCTCTCGCCAGCACGAGGAACTGGAACACTTTGAACACTTTGTCTACTCCACTGCGATATCTCCCCAAGGTATTCCTACTTTGAAGAAGTTCTCCTCCTCTCTCCGGAGACAGTTCCCTTTTCCATTTCTTCTCCCCCCCCCCCCCCCCCCCCCCCCCCCCCCCCCCCCCCCCCCATCACCCGCTGAGTTTCTCCAGAATTTTTCTGTACATGGATAGGACAGTTTTGGAGGGATATGGACCAAACGCGGGCAGGTGAGACAAGTGTAGATGGGACATGTTAGCGGGTGTGAGCAGGTTTCCATGCTGTAACATTCTATTACTTTATAAACCGAAATGTCGTCTGTCCATTTCCAGACGCTGCCCGTTCCTCCAGCACTTTGTGTACTGCTCATGTATCAGGGTATCTGTACAGTGGGGGTGTGTATCCATCTGTGTGTGTTTTGTTTTAGTGCTAAAGGCAGGGGCTCATCCTGACCACAGCACTAACAATGGACCTTTGCCTCGGTGTACTGTAACTCCACACAGTGACATGCAGAACTTTGCACCAGAATTAGCTGCATGATTAGTTGAGACATACAGCGTGGAATCGGGCCCTTCGGCCCGCCAACCTGTGATCACCCAGTATACTAGCACTATTCTACACAACTAACGGACAATTTGCAATTTTTAACAAACCCAATTAACCTACAAACCCGCACGTCTTATGCATGTGGGAGGAAACTGGAGCACCCGGAGAAAACCCATGCGTCACAGGGAGGACGTGCAAACTCCATGCAGACAGCAACCGTAGTCGGTATCGAACCCCGCTCTCTGGCGCTGGAAGGCAGCAACTCTACCGCTGCACCACTGTGCAGTGTCTCCACTAGACCACAACCAGGTAAAGCAAGTATTGAAGGCGTGTTGAGTTTTACAGCATGAAACAGCAGGGCTTTGAGCGATGGGGATACATGTTATGCGTCGGCAGGAACTGCAGATGTTGGTTTGGACACAAAAAGCAGGAGTAATCCAGCGGGTCAGGCAGCATCTATGGCAGTGACGTGCAGTGAGGTAAATGGCTGGGGAGGCACTGCCTTCTACCCCATCCTAACTTAGTTGTGTGTGTGTGTGATGTGTGTGTGTTAGTTGTTTGTGCTGATTCTAGCTAACGTGGGGGGATAGCGAAGCAGCGTCAATTACATGGGCTGAGCCAACGCAATTGACGCTTGCTCTCCCTCCACTGGGCTCAAGACACGCCCCCTCAGTGAGGCAGATGTGACCGCTGCCTCCCCTGATGCTTTCTCATTGCAGTTTTATGAAGAGACCAGCGAGCCTAAATTTAATATATTTATATGTGAAATACGTTACCTGGACTATGAAAGGCAAAGACATGTAATGAAGGGGTCTACAAACATTACATTGGTGACATACATAGAGATAGTAACAGGCACACGCTTATTGCCCGCACTCTATACAGTTTCTGAGGGGTTGCGCAATCAGGGGGGAGGCTCAGCTCGCCGCTGCCTCACCTCTCAGCTCTCCCTGTATTTGCAGCGGAGCTGCGTAAATTTGGCTATAAAAAAATGATTGGATTCATATAGAAATGACATTTATAACACAGATCAGTGGAAACATCTTTATATTTATTTCATTTTATTATTATTTTTCTTTACTTTTCTTAACAACTATTTTCATTGGGAGTATGACAGGTGAGGCTCTGCCCCCCCTGACCGCACGTCCTTGATCTATCGAGAGAAGGAATGGGTGGTGTTTCGGGTCGAGACGCTTCTTTGTTTCTTTATACTTTGTTTCAATAGATTTCACTTTGTTTTCGAAATCCCCCAAAAAACTGCTCCAGTTCGAACACAGCCCCGCTTCGGTCTCTGCGTTTGTCGCTTCGGATGCAATATCTCCGAATGGGAGGGGAGATATTGAGTTATAACGGTGATATCTCGATCATGCAAGGAGGTCGTGATTCATGGGCCGCGGAACCGGGGGGGGGGGGGGGGGCTAGGCATGTTTCAATGTCTCAGGCTTTGGACGAGGCACTGTTGTGCTCTGAGCGACCCGGTCGTGGGTGTTGGAGAGCTGGGGTGGAGGGAGGGATGGAAGCAGAAGTGGCGGGGGCAGATGCGGACGGGAAGCCGGGCTTGGCGAGTATTTGCCGGGCCAGCGAGTCCCTCGCTGCCGCTCCGGCCATGGAGCAGCCTCAGTGCAAGAGTCCCGGGCCGTCGGAAGCGTCGCGCCGCTCCTGTGAGAATCTCTGCGCTGAATTCGCCCTGGTAACCGGCATGGACCAGGCTGCGGCTCGGTGCATCCTGGAGGACAACCAGTGGCTGCTGGAAGTAGGTACCAAGCATTGGTTAGAAGCGGTGGAAGATAGTGGCCTTCAAATGGGGGTGGTTGCAGAAAACATCCTGCTTGCCTGCTAGATTTTCACTTACTGTAACTGCAAATGTTCCCGATGTTGGGGGAGTCCAGAACCAGGGGTCACAGTTTAAGAATGAGGTGTAGGCCATTTAGGATTGAGATGAGGACAAACTTTCTTCACCCAGAGAGTTGTGAATCTGTTGAATTATCTGTCGCAGAAGGCAGTGGAGGCCAGTTCACTGGATGTTTGCAAGAGAGAGTTACATTTAGCTTTTGGGGCTAAAGGAATCTAGGGATATGGGGGAAAAACAGGAAAGGGGCACTAATTTTAGATGAACAACCATGATCAGATTGAATGGCAGTGCTGGCTCAAAGGGCTGAATGGCCTATTCCTGCACCTATTTTCTATGTTTCTATGCTTAAGTATATAGCAGTAAAACTCATGCATGGTGGAGGTATAATGTAGTCATAGAGTGATACAGTGTGAAAGCAGGCCCTTTGGCGCAACTTGCCCACACCTACCAACATGTCCCAGCGACACTACCTGCTTTTGGTCCACATCCCTCCAAACCTGTCCTATCCATGTATCAGTCTAACTGTTTCTTAAATGTTGGGCCGAAACCTTCTTCGAGTCTGAAGAATGGTTTCGGCCTGAAACATTGCCTATTTCCTTCACTCCATAGATGCTGCCGCACCTGCTGAGTTTCTCCAGCATTTCTATCTACCTTCGATTTTCCAGCATCTGCAGTTCCTTCTTAAACATTTTGTCTACCTCTTTTATTAATGTAATAGTTTGATGATTCTAAATTCAAATCAAAATGAAATATACGTCAAAAGAAGAATGCAAACTTTCAAAATACTCTGATTTTTCCCCCGAGCAAAACATAATTCGTATGACTTCGCAAAATCAGAAAATGTTATGATCATTTCTTGTCCCTTTCTCCAAACAAAAAAAACAATTGAAATTATAACACATTTTTTTAAATGTCAAATTTTCTGTACCGTGGAAGGCACTGGCATTGATCCGGGGTGGGGAGGGGGTGTTGGCCTGTGGGGGATGTGGGGGACGGCCTGTATTATTATCCCCCAGTTTTTTGAGGTCAAGCAATAACAAAAATAATAATCACCTGCTCCTATCTCTCATGTAGGCCTTACATTATCTTAAAAATACTTCAAACAAAAAACATTGAAATCATACTTCCACAATGCATTAAAACATGATTTTAATACATCAAATTTCAAAAAGTCCCAATGCCAGTGATCAGTGATCACTAAGCCCCCCACTTTCAAACTCTGCAGTCTCTGGTAAGAGGCGGGAGGAATACATTTGTTCGAGGCTCAAGCCTGCAATCATTGTTGGGCGAATATTTTGGTTATTTCAAATGCAAACTTTGTTCGCAATGACAAAAGATGTGCAGACAAAAAGACTTCAGACAGTCTCTATACATTTAATAGTATCACACTATGTACTGCTGGCACCTGCACTTATCTTTAACGAAAACACAATGATAGACACAAAAAGCTGGAGTAACTCAGTGGGTCAGGCAATATCTCTGGTGAAAAGGAATAGGTAGACACAAAATTCTGGAGTAACTCAGGGGGACAGGCAGCATCTCTGGAGAGAAGGAATGGGTAACATATCGGGCCTGGACCCTTCTTCAGACTGATGTCAGGGGAGTGGGAGGTACATCATGATCATACGTTATTATACAAGTGTGTTTTGCAACATATACAAGGAATTTGATTTGCCATATGGTCATACCAGAAAAAGTAACAAAACACACAAAATATATTTAAAAATGAACATCCACCAGCGTCTCCTCCACATTCCTCACTGTGATGGAAGGCAAAAAAACCCGTCAAATTTCTTTCCTTCCTTGTTCTCCCGCGGTCGGGGGCCTCGAGCCTTCTGTTGATGGGACGATCTTGGCTCCAGTAGCCGGCGGCGTTCGAGCCCTCTGCAACCAAAATATGAGGTGCTATTTCATATTCACGAGGAATATGTTTCATAAGGAATAGGTGACAGTTTCAGATCGAGACCATTCTTCAGACCTTTGCCACAATTGTGGGCCATTTACTTTGTTAGTCATAGTGATACAGCGTGGAAACGGGCACTATATCCCAACCTGCCCACACCAGCCAATATGTCCCAGCTACACTAGTCCCACCTGCCTACATTTGGACATAAGCGATAGGTGCACCATTCTCCAGCCTTCTCCCCACAACCCCTGATACCCATACTAACCAAGAATCTATCTATCTCTGCCTGAAAGATGACAAAGACCACCAGGGGCGCCGGGGAGATGGCAGCCCTGCCCACAGTGTGTTCGTTTTTTCATCTTTTTTTAATTTTAAGCATTTGTTGAAAGTGTGTTTTAATGTTGCTCAGTTTGCTTTGTGTGGGGGACGGGGGGAGGCGATCGGGGTAAACTTTTTTTCAGGCTCTTACCTTCCCGGAGATGTGATCAATTTTCGGATCACATTCTTCAGGCTCTGCGGCCTTCGATCGATGGAGCTGGAAGCCTCATCGGACTGTCGTGGACCCCACCGCAGGGCGCGGACTTAACATCGGAGCTGATCCCTTGCCTGCGATCACTCCCATGCGGAATTAACACTAGTGGAAACATCCTCTCCACATCCACTTTATCCAAGCCATTCATTATTCTGTACGTTTCAGTGAGGTCCCCCATCATTCTTCTAAACTCAATAAGTTAAGAATGGTCCATATACCTCCAAACCTGTCCTATCCATGTACCTGTCTAATTGTTATGAAACAGTTGCGATAGAAACATAGAAACATAGAAATTAGGTGCAGGAGTAGGCCATTCGGCCCTTCGAGCCTGCACCGCCATTCAATATGATCATGGCTGATCATCCAACTCAGTATCCCGTACCTGCCTTCTCTCCATACCCTCTGATCCCCTTAGCCACAAGGGCCACATCTAACTCCCTCTTAAATATAGCCAATGAACTGGCCTCGACTACCCTCTGTGGCAGGGAGTTCCAGAGATTCACCACTCTCTGTGTGAAAAAAGTTCTTCTCATCTCGGTTTTAAAGGATTTCCCCCTTATCCTTAAGCTGTGACCCCTTGTCCTGGAATACCCCCAACATCGGGAGCAATCTTCCTGCATCTAGCCTGTCCAACCCCTTAAGAATTTTGTAAGTTTCTATAAGATCCCCTCTCAATCTCCTAAATTCTAGAGAGTATAAACCAAGTCTATCCAGTCTTTCTTCATAAGACAGTCCTGACATCCCAGGAATCAGTCTGGTGAACCTTCTCTGCACTCCCTCTATGGTAATAATGTCCTTCCTCAGATTTGGAGACCAAAACTGTACGCAATACTCCAGGTGTGGTCTCACCAAGACCCTGTACAACTGCAGTAGAACCTCCCTGCTCCTATACTCAAATCCTTTTGCTATGAAAGCTAACATACCATTCGCTTTCTTCACTGCCTGCTGCACCTGCATGCCCACTTTCAATGACTGGTGTACCATGACACCCAGGTCTCGCTGCATCTCCCCTTTTCCTAGTCGGAGTACCCGTCTCAGCTACCTCTTCTAGCAGCTTGTTCCATACACACACCACTCTCAGTGTGAAAAGGTTACCAGTCAGATTTCTATTAAATCTTTTCCCCTTGGATAGAGTGGATGTGGAGGGGATGTTTCCACTAGTGGGAGAGTCTAGTATTAGAGGTCATAGCCTCAGAATTAATGGATGTTCTTTTAAGAAGGAGATGTGGAGGAATTTCTTTAGTCAGAGGGTGGTGAATCTGTGGGATTTTTTGCCACAGAAGGCTCTGGGAGCAAAACCAGTTAGTATATTTAAGGCAGAGAAAGATTCTTGATTAGTACGGGTATGAAAGATTATTAGGAGAAGGCAGGAGAATGGGGTTACTAGGGAGATATAGATTAGCCATGAATGGCGGAGACTTGATGGGCCAAACGGCCTAATTCTACTCCTATCACTTATGATCTTCACCTTGTTTTCCTTCCCTTGTTTGAGGGGTATCTCCACCGGACCTTGCCCCCCAATGTCCAGCAGCGGAAGGACCCTAGACAGTGGTCCTCCCCCATGGAGCCTTGGCGTTGGCTGCACCAAGCTACAGTACATCCCTCAGCACGTACTCCTGCAGTGTGGAGCGGGCCAGTCAGCAACATTCCCCAACGGATGTCTGGCTGCAATTTCTTTCCCGAAAGGAAGGAATTTTCAAGGCAGGAATGTGGGACCAGATGGATTGTTCTTACCCAGAGCTAGTAGGGACTCAATGGGCAGAATGGCCATCATCCACACTAAAATCATACTGTGATTCTCAGTGCAATAGTTAACATTCCTCTACATAAACGCTGCCTCACAGCGCCAGAGACCCGGGTTAGATCCTGACCACGGGTGCTGTCTGTACGGAGTTTGTACGTTCTCCCTGTGACCTGCGTGGGTTTTCTCCGAGATCTTCAGTTTCCTCCCACACTCCAAAGATGTACAGGTTTATAGGTGAATTGTCTTGGTATAAATGTAAATTATCCCGAGCGTGTGTAGGATAGTGTTAGTTTTTGGGGATCATGGTCGGCATGGACTCGATGGGCTGAAGGGCCTGTTTCCGCACTGTATCTCTAAACTAAACCTTTTTGGTCACATCTTCAAAAAGCCGTACGTCGAGTGGATTCATCTTCATATTTTATTCCTCGTTCTGTTTCAGATCACTGGATTTTGTTGACTGTCCATTTCCGGTTCAGTGATGAGTGAGTGCTTGCAACTGGCCACTCTGGGCCGGCCTTTCCAGTTGGGAATGCTGTACGACTGCCGATCAGATGCTCTGATCCCAGGTACTGGAATATCTTCACACAAATCATGAAGTCACATGAGCCCAGAGTAGGTGAAACGAAAGACATGATAAGGGAATAACATATAGTGCAAGGTAAAGCCAGCAAAGTCCGATCAAGGGTGGTCCAAGGGTCACCAACGAGGTAGATAGTGGTTCAGGACTGCTCTCTGGTTGTGGTAGGATTCACATCTACCTTCCACTCAATGAATTTCAACATGAGGGATTTTGTCAAATGCCCTCTGGTATGGGTTGGTATGGGGGGGTGATCTTATACAGGTGTGTAAAAACATGAGAGGACTAGATTGGGTAGATGCACAGAGTCACTTGCCCAGAGTAGGGGAATCAAGGACAAGAGGACATGGGTTTAAGGTGAAGGGGAAAAGATTTAATAGGAATCTGAGGAGTAACTTTTTCACACAATGGGTGGTGGATGTATGGAACAAGCTGCCAGAGGAGGTAGTTGAGGCTGGGATCATCCCAATGGTTAAGAAACAGTTAAATGGGTACATGGATAGGACAGGTTTAGAGGGGTATGGCAGGAAGGTGGGATCAGTGTAGCTGGGACATGTTTATCAGTGTGGGCAAGTCAGGCCTCTTAAAGGGCCTGTCCCACTTATGTGACCTTTACAGACGAATGCAGGCACCCGTGATAGGTCGTCGAAATTTTCAACATGTTGAGAATTCAGCGGCGACCAGAAAGACACTACGACTCTCTGGAGACCTCTCACGACCGTAGGAGACCTCTCACGACCATACAGGCGACCCCTGGCGACATGTCACGGGTGACCTCTCACGACCATACAGGCGACCCCTGGCGACATGTCACGGGTGACCTCTCACGACCATACAGGCGACCCCTGGCGACATGTCACGGGAGACCTCTCACGACCATAGGAGACCTCTCATGACAATACTGTATGGCCGTGAGAGGTCTCCAAAGAGTCATAGCATCTTTCTGGTCGCTGCTGAATTTTCAACAAATTGAAAATTTTGGTGACCTATCACGGGTGCCGGCAGTCGCCTGTAAAGGTCAATTAAGTGGGACAGGCCCTTTACATGCTGTATCACTCTATGATACAGTGGTGGTCATTGCAGGGCCATAAGTTCAGGTCACCAATGGTGACCACAACTTTGTCAGTTATAGTCCAGTTTATACAGTGGATTGAATATTGAGCGGCACGGTGGCACAGAGGTAGAGTTGCTGCCTTACAGCACCAGAGACCCAGGTTCGATCCTGACTACCTGTGCTGTCTGTACAGAGTTTGTACTTTCTCCCCGTGACCTGCGTGAATTTTCTCCGGGATCTCCGGTTTACCTCCCACACTGCAAGGACGTACAGTTTTGAAGGTTAATTGTCTTAGTAAAATTGTAAATTGTTCCTAGTGTGTGCAGGATAGTGTTAGCATGCGGGGATCACTGGTTGTCGCGGGCCTGATGGGCCGAAGGGCCTGTTTCCGCACCATATTTCTAAACTAAACTAGACATGGATATTTGAAGATGATCCAAGTCAACGCTTATCCATGTTCTCCTGAATTGCCTCCTGACCCGCTGTAGCACTCAATGTATTTTTTGTTTAGTTTAGAGATACAGCACAGAAACAGGCCCTTTGGCCCACTGAGTCAGCACCGACCAACGATCCCCGTACATTAACACTATCCAACCCACACTTGGGACAATGTTACATTTATACCAAGCCAATGAATCTACAAACCTGTACGCCTTTGGTGTGCGGGAGGAAACCGAAGATCTCAGTGAAAACCCCACGCGGTCACGGGGAGAACGTACAAACTCTGCACAGACAGCACCCGTAGTCAGGATCGAACCCAGGTCTGTGGCGGTGTAAGCGCTGTAAGGCAGCTACTCTACCGCTGTGCCACCAAGCCGCACCTATTGTTCATGTGATCAGTCCAGTGAGTGTAGAGTGTTTTACTTTCAGCCCAAGACATAGCCTGTACAGAGATTGAATCTACTGAAGGAATATTATTCACTTTGAGTAATTTTAACAATATTAACAGTTTTGATCGCTAATTTATCCTGTAGGCATCACCTTGTGGGACTTCCAGACACTGCAGAGCAACCTTGATCGTCGTGACCAGCCCAGCACTGAGTTTCACATCATTGCATCAGACTCCATGGAGAAGAAAGCCAATGCCCTCAATGTGTCAGGGTCACTGAAAGCGAGTTTCCTGGGTGGGTTAGTAGAGGTGAAAGGGTCGGCAAAATATCTCAGAGACACAAAGGAATCAGAGCAACAAGCACGAGTTACCCTTCAGTACAAAGCAACAACCAGGTTTGAACAACTGATGATGAGTCACTTAGGGAGACAGAATATTACCTACCCGAGTGTGTTTGATGAGGGCTCAGCCACCCATGTCATTACAGCAGTGCTGTATGGGGCCCAGGCCTTCTTTGTGTTTGATCAAGTGGCTTCTTCAGCAGAGAACATACAGAATATTCAGGGCAACATGGAGGTGATGATTCAACTTCTTCCTCAGATTGCGATCGAGGGAGAGGCCTCCCTAGAAATGACAGAAGAACAAAAGTCACATGCCGAGAAATTTAACTGCACCTTTTATGGGGATTTCTCACTGAAGAACAATCCCACCACCTTCAAAGACGCCATCAATATCTACGCAACACTTCCAAACCTCCTGGGTCCAGATGGAGAACATTCAGTGCCCATCACAGTCTGGCTCTATCCTCTCAATAAACTCGACTCAAAAGCTGCCCAGTTGGTGAGGGAGATCAGCGTGGGACTGGTCAATCGCTGCCAGGATGTCCTAGAACAGCTCAGTGAGGCCGCGATGAGGTGCAATGACCTGATGAAAGACAGTGTCCCAGTTCAGTTTCCCGAGATCGGGGACAGGATACTTCAATTCCAAGAGATGTGTCTGCAGTATAAACTGGTTTTCCAAAGGACCTTAGCCAGAGTTTTGCCGTCCATTCGGGGCGGTGAGAAGGAGGAAGGGTTGCTGACGGACATATTGAAGAACAGGGAGCAGTCACCATTTAAACACCAAGCACTGACCACATGGCTGGATGACAAGGAATCGGAGATGATGGTTGTGGGACGTTGCCTCAGGATAATGAAAGACATACCTGTTGTGAAATCAAGGAGAGAGTTGCATGAAGTGTTGAAGGGTCCAGTAACAGACTACGTGGTCTGCTTCACATTCACAACACTGCATCAGGAGGATCTTTACCTGTCAGAGGCAAACAACTACCTCCAATCTCCCACAGCTCAGAAAATGGAGACACAACCTCCTGTTGATGGAGCCTGTACAAAACGACAAAGTGACTCCTGGTTTAACTTGCCATCTGTATCCCAGCAGATGAGGAAGACATCAGGATCATTCCTGGACTTTGCCACCGCCAATATAGCAGATGGGAAAATAAAATTTGCTGTTGGATCTGTGAGGGATGACAGCAACATAGGAGCGTCAATTTACCTGTATGATGGAGGATGTCTGGAGAACCAGTGCTTTGTTCCTCTGTCACAGCCCGAGATACCTACATCTAGTAGAACAACACATGACAGTGTGACTCTGCAGTTACAGCCTCCAACATTTGGTGCCGGTGAGATTGTGGGCTACAAGGTAGAGTACCGAGGTAGCCAGCAGGAGGAATGGACAATTCTGGATACTCCTGATCAATGCCACTCCTTCACAATACCTGGGTTACAGCCACACCAGGAGTATCACTTCCGATACAGAGCAGTGACCAAGGTAGGGGTCAGCAAGGCTAGTGAGAGCTACAAGAGCATCACCCAGCCAGCAAGTCCACCTGGTAATCCGGTCTTCCAGGATTGTTCATCCAGCCCAACACTGCACTCCACAACCATCTATCGAGTCCCCGTGTCTGCTGACTGTGGTGAAACAGGGTCTAGTGAAGCAAGTGAGGAGGTTTCAATAAAAATAGGAAACACACCAATCACAATAGCCCGGAAACAACGAAGTGACACACAATTAATATCCCAAGGAAACCCTTCCATTTACAAGCTCAAACTACAGGAGCAGGTAGCTGATAAAGACAAACAGCTTGTGAAATGCTCCTTCGGAAAACCCACTACAAAATACACAATGAAGACAATTATGGTTCTGGGAGCAACTGGCTCAGGAAAGTCAACCCTCATCAATGGGATGATCAACTACATCTTGGGCGTGGAATGGGGAGACAACTTCAGATACAAGTTAATAGCGGAAGATACAGGAAAATCCCAGGCTGAGAGTCAGACATCCTCCATCACTGCCTACCAGCTCCACCATCAGGTAGGATTTAACATCGATTACTCTCTGACGATCATTGACACGCCAGGATTCGGGGACACCAGGGGCATCAGCCGGGATCAACTGATCACTGAGCAAATCCGTGAATTCTTCTCTTCCCCGCAGGGTGTTGATCAGATTGACGCCGTGTGTTTTGTTGCTCAAGCCTCCCTGGCTCGCCTGACTCACGCACAGAAATATGTCTTTGATTCGATTCTTGCTATTTTTGGCAAAGATATTTCAGAAAACATTCAGATCCTGGTGACTTTCGCAGACGGACAGCCTCCCCCAATCCTGGGTGCCCTGAAATTAGCTGAGGTACCGTGTCCCAAAGACACAACGGGTCTGCCAGTACACTTCAAGTTTAACAATTCAGCTATTTTTGCCCAGCGTCCAATCTCAGGGGGAGAGAACGATGATAACTTTGATGCAATGTTTTGGAAGATGGGAGCAAACAGTATGAAGAAATTCTTCACAGCTCTGAACACAATGGAAACCAAAAGTTTGAGTTTAACCAGAGAGGTTCTGAAGGAACGTAAGCAGCTGGAAATTGCAGTGGTGGGATTGCAGAAGCAGATCCGAGTTGGTCTCACCAAACTGGAAGAACTCAGGAAAACGCAACAAGCTCTGAACCAACACCAGACCGAGCTGGATGCAAATAAAAATTTTGACTATGAGATTGAAGTTACACATCCAGTAAAGGAGGATATTAGTGGGACTGGTAATTATATAACCAACTGTCAGAAATGTTTCTTTACCTGCCACTTTCCCTGCTACATTCCTAATGATAATGATAAACGTGGTTGTGGTGCAATGGACCGACAAGGGAACTGTAGGATCTGTCCACAAAAGTGCATCTGGAATGTTCACTTCAACCAAAAGTACAAGTTTGATTATGTAACGAAAAAGGAGAAGAGGACATACAGTGAGCTGAAAGAAAAGTACGAGAATGCCTATGGTGCGAAGATGACCCAGCAGAATGTTATGGAATCACTTGAGCAGGAGTTTGCTGACGTGGAGTTCACAGTTCTGGCGCTGATTGATCAATTATCTGGCAGCATTAGGCGACTTGAAGAAATAGCTCTGAGGCCAAACCCATTATCCACCCCAGCTTACATTGACCTCATGATTCAGTCTGAGAAAGAAGAGGCGAAGCCCGGGTTCATGGAGCGAATTCAGACACTGGGGAAAGTAAAGGAACAGGCAGAGTTAATACAGAAGGTAGCAAATAATGAGAATCTGTTACCAGGGGGGTTGAAGGGAGGTCCAACGGTTGGGAAAAGTGCTGGAAAAAAGACGGAAGGAAAATTTTCTAAAATTATGAATTTGTTCACATTCAAATAGTAGATGATAACAATTCCAACTGTTCCCAATAGAGGGTGCAAATGTTTCACTCAACCCTGAAACAATCCATTCTTCTAATTCCCCCTCCTTCTCCTGCCTCACCTTCCCACAGCCTTTCACACCACACCTTACTTCTTCAATGCTGCCCCACCATCACCAGCTAGCTGCCACTCCCTTCACCCTGCTACTTGGCCAAGTACCATGTCATTACCTCATGAGAGCCTGAAGAATCTATCCACAACCCTTCCTGTTCCATGTTCATGTTCCCGCGCGGAGAGCTCACCTAAATCCCGTCGCCCAATTCTTCACTAGATGGGCTGCCCCCTGCACTAGATCATAACCTTCTTCCCCAAACCCCACTCTGTCCGTGAGGTCAGACGGCACATTTCCCACCGAACTTCGGAGGAGGGGAAGCTTTCTGTCAGCTCTGTCTCTCCCTGGTCATCGCCAGAGTTCGAGTCACGGGCTGGTGGGGGGTAAAGTAGTCATAGACAGTGTCATGGAAACTGTTCTACCCCCCCCCAGCCTCAGGACAAGATACAGAGTGCACGTCAAACTCAGCAGGACTTGACCTCTGTCGCCACTGAGACAGCGACACACACACAGGTACTCCTCCAGCTCACAGGCTCGTTGAGAAGTGGGGCTCATCAAGAGCCTGAGAAGGACCAAATGAAATGGAGCATCACATCACAGAACAACCTCCTTCACTCTCCATGTGCTCACCACTCAGGGATCAGTACCTTCCATGTCCTGGACCCCATCACCCGATGGATCTTCTCCAGAAAGAAGGAGCCTCAGGCCAAAGCCAACCAAATACCCCCACCTGCACACAAAACCATCTGCAAGAGGGCCCACAGGGCACCAGACATCTTGGAACTAGAGCTGGGAGATAGCTGCTCAGTATCGCTGTCATTGGAATGAGATTCAGATTACATGGCGGTGTTTACAGGGAGATGTGGAACTGGTTTAAGGCAAATATTAGTTGGGCGAGCTAGACTGCCTTCCACAGACACGATGGACTGAATGGCCTTCTGCCGTGCTGTGACTATCCCAGATTGCACCAGACCCATTCTCCAGCTTGACCTTCACCTTGATGTGAGCTTCCGGTTCCATGTTTATTATATTACCGAGGTCTTGTTCTACCTTCGAGACCGGGGATAAAAGCATCGGTGAAATTCAGGTATAGGGTAACAAGTGAGGATGGGGAAGGACATCTGAGCCCCCTTGTGAACAGGCTCAGAGTCCCTCTTGAACTCAGGGACAGGGTACGAGCTTACTTTCCCCGCTGCCTAATGCACATCCTGTTCATCGATTCGCCAGCAACT
Source organism: Amblyraja radiata (assembly GCF_010909765.2). Taxonomy (NCBI): domain Eukaryota; kingdom Metazoa; phylum Chordata; class Chondrichthyes; order Rajiformes; family Rajidae; genus Amblyraja; species Amblyraja radiata. The sequence goes on along the minus strand of NC_045985.1, from coordinate 16,643,865 downwards.
GAGGCAGAGTTTCTGTGTCCCAGCTGGTAACGGGACTGAGTCACCACATTGACTCCTTCCTGCCCTGCTGTGGCACATGCCTAGCCTGCAAGTCCTGCATATCGGAATGGAGTTCCTCCTAGTCCCGATGGCACTTCATGCATTTTGCAAGTCCCGGCCTTGTTTGTCCTCCCAAATCATATCTCATATCGGCAGTGACTCCCACCTGCCATCCCTCTGTCCATTTCACAGAAATGAACAATATATCAAGTAGTCTCAGAATAGACTGCTCATGACTGACATCAATTTACATGTCATCTTCAAACTTGCTAATCATAGAAACATAGAAACATAGAAATTAGGTGCAGGAGTAGGCCATTCGGCCCTTCGAGCCTGCACCGCCATTCAATATGATCATGGCTGATCATCCAACTCAGTATCCCGTACCTGCCTTCTCTCCATACCCTTTGATCCCCTTAGCCACAAGGGCCACATCTAACTCCCTCTTAAATATAGCCAATGAACTGGCCTCGACTACCCTCTGTGGCAGGGAGTTCCAGAGATTCACCACTCTCTGTGTGAAAAAAGTTCTTCTCATCTCGGTTTTAAAGGATTTCCCCCTTATCCTTAAGCTGTGACCCCTTGTCCTGGACTTCCCCAACATCGGGAGCAATCTTCCTGCATCTAGCCTGTCCAACCCCCTAAGAATTTTGTAAGTTTCTATAAGATCCCCTCTCAATCTCCTAAATTCTAGAGAGTATAAACCAAGTCTATCCAGTCTTTCTTCATAAGACAGTCCTGACATCCCAGGAATCAGTCTGGTGAACCTTCTCTGCACTCCCTCTATGGCAATAATGTCCTTCCTCAGATTTGGAGACCAAAACTGTACGCAATACTCCAGGTGTGGTCTCACCAAGACCCTGTACAACTGCAGTAGAACCTCCCTGCTCCTATACTCAAATCCTTTTGCTATGAAAGCTAACATACCATTCGCTTTCTTCACTGCCTGCTGCACCTGCATACCCACTTTCAATGACTGGTGTACCATGACACCCAGGTCTCGCTGCATCTCCCCTTTTCCTAGTCGGCCACCATTTAGAATCAGACTTCTGTGTTGAGATAAAAAATCATTCTTCTTTTCAACTGTCAGGCCCAATCACCAGCCTCTCTGACACAACATTTGTCATGGTTGTCGGATCATAAATCCTCCACATCACGCTCTGAATCCTATTAACAAGCCCATTATGGATCCAATTTCTTCTAGATCCCAAAAGCTCGACCCTCCGTGACAAGTTTCCCTTATATGCCCTGTCAAAGACTACATTACCCTCAATGCCCTCGTCAATACATTCTATTGCCTCTTCAAACAAATAATCAGATTGATCAAGTAGGATCTCTTCTTAACAAAGTTCTTCTGTCTGTGCAAGTGCACATCAACCCTGTTCCACAGCTTTTCTTCTCCTCTATGACTGATAGTAGATTTGGAGCTGTAATTACCTGGTTTATTCCCACTGCCCTCCTTGAATAAAGAGACCACATTTCCGCTCTTCAGCCTTCATGTACTTTACTCAGAGACAACAGCAGGAATCCTTGCAAGGCTCAAAGCAATCTCATCCCCTTCCTCTCATAGCAGCCTTGGGTATATCCATCTTAAATCCCTCCAAGTTATCTAATATTTCCTTCTTAATGATAACATGTTTTAAGGTTCACCGACTGCAATGTCGTTCCCTTCCGTGAATACAGAGGAGATTTATTCATTTCAGATTTCATCCACATCCTATGGTTCCAATGGGTCCTATGCATTTGCTGGATACATTTAAAATGCTTTGGTCTTATTCTTAATCATGTCTGCAGTGATACGTTGTGCCCTCATTTGCTTAATAAGCATTTTTTACTTGTTACGTCCAATACTTATTTTTTATTCCATATTCTCCCTTTTCTTCATTCCTTGACAACTTTTATCTTCCAAAAGCAATAGGAAAAATGTCTTTTCCAAAAGCAATAGGATAATTTTTTTAAAGAACAAAGTGCCGGGGTAATTCAGCTGTTCAAGTAGCATCTCCGGAAGACATGTCCCACTGAGATGCTGTTTGACCTGCTGAGTTACTCCAGCAGTTATTGTTCGACTCATTATCCTTTCAAAAGTTATGTGTAATTTTTCAATGGACCATTGATCTAACGTTGATGCTACTGCATATTCAATAATGTATACCTGGTAGACATTGCATTGTAATGAATATATGGCTTAATGCTAATAATGCTATTTTTTTAATTAACAATTATAGATACGCTGGGTTTGATTAATGAACCTTGTATGCAAACTTTGATGATTCGTTGGGAAGTTAGGTTCTTGTTCTGGGACAAATGAGTAGGCTCATCAGAAGCTACAAATCAACACACCCTATTGAGTATTGATCCGGATATCTGACAACTGGGAGACAGAACAAAGTAAGTGTATCCATCAGGAATACCACTAAGGGAAAGATGATGAGGAAATGGAGACAGAAAGAGTGACAGCAGAAGGAGAAAAAGTTGATGGTGAAATGAAGAAGGGTAAGCGACTCTACAGCAGAGGATATTCGACAGGAATAGAGGGAAAGGAGTCAGAGAGAGAGAGACGTCAGAACCACATGTGTCAGGGAATGGGAGATACATTAGGGAAAGAGGGAAGTGTTGGTGAGGAGGAAAGACGATGGAGAGAGACAACGAGAGGGTGAGAGGTGACAGAAAGGAGGCAGCCACCAGGGAGAGAGGAAAGCGCTGGTGATGAAAAGAAGTGAGCAGAGTAAAAAAAAGAGAGAAAGGTAATGGAGAGGAGCAGAGAAAGTGGTAGAGAGATCACGGGGGGGGGGGGGGGGCGGTAGAGGTGATCGAGAGAGACAGGGATGTGGTGACGCAAACAGAGGAGGAGAGAGGCAACATGAAGTGGGGCAATGGAAGGGGCAACAGAGAGTGGGGCAATGGGATATGTGACAGAGAATGGGACAATGGGAGAGGTGACACAGTGAGGCAATGGGAGAGGTGACACAGTGGAGCAATGGGAGAGGTGACAGAGTGGGGCAATGGGAGAGGCGACACAGTGGGGCAATGGGAGAGGTGACACAGTGGGGCAATGGGAGAGGTGACACAATGGGGCAATGGGAGAGGTGACACAGTGGGGCAATGGGAGAGGTGACACAGTGGGGCAATGGGAGAGGTGACACAGTGGGGCAATGGGAGAGGTGACACAGTGGGGCAATGGGAGAGGTGACACAGTGGAGCAATGGGAGAGGTGACAGAGTGGGGCAATGGGAGAGGTGACACAGTGGGGCAATGGGAGAGGTGACACAATGGGGCAATGGGATATGTGACACAGTGGGGCAATGGGAGAGGTGACACAGTGGGGCAATGGGAGAGGTGACAGAGAGTGGGGCAATGGGAGAGGTGACAGAGAGTGGGGCAATGGGAGAGGTGACCGAAGGAGTCAAAAGAGGGAAACAGAAGATGAAATGCAGACCCGAACTACACATTTCTTCCAGAACCAAGTAATCTCTTCCCCTGCTTTACTTTGTAGTTGTGCAGTAATCAAATAATAAATGATTCATAAAATGAAATAAAATGCTTGACGCTCACAATACCAGTGTCTGGTTGTTGATTCCTCTACACCAGCAAAATAAATCATGTGATTTCTCTGAAATAATACATTAAATGAAAATTATGGTGAAAATAGTTGTAAATTGAGCAGTGATAACAATCTCCAGAAGAAACAGAGTTGTGAAATAGGTGGTTGAAAACAGGGATAATATGATTCAAAGAAGGGCAAAGGGTCAATGGGGGAACAGGACGGTACATAGAAACCTAGAAAATAGGTGCAGGAGTAGGCCATGTCCTTGTTCCCCATGATTAATTCACCTGTTTCTGACTGCAAGGGACCTACATTTGTTTTAACTAATACGACAGATAAAGAAGCAGGTGGAGAGATGCAGAGGATCGTTGGAGAATGCTCGTCCCTCAGGTACCCGGTTCTTACTCATGTTTGGATAAGGGCGAGGGCAACAGTATGTGCACACTGTCCATGACACATGCGACCATTCAAGTACAGGGCGAAAAGAGTAATGCAGTAGCCACAGAGGGTGGCATGATCGAGGGAACAGATGCTGCTCTCTGTAGCAGAGACAGGGAGCTCCTGCACCGTGCTACAATTAAGGATATCTCTGGAGAAAAAAAGAAACAGATGCCGGAATCATGAGCAAAACACAAAGTGATGTAGTAACTCAGCGGATCAGGCAACATCCAAAGAAGGATGGTGACCCGAAACGTAGTCTATCCATGTCCTCCAGACCAGCTGCCTGACCTGCTGAGTTATTCCAGCACTTTGTGTTTTATTTAAGGTCATCTCTTCTGGGCTGGAGAAGAACTTGGAATAGGAAGGAAATGTATCCACTTGTTATCAGGGGCCGCGGAGCATTTTTGAAAGTGGGGGGGGGCTGAGCGTCTCTGATCATTGGCCTTGGGGGTACCCGGCGAGGGAATGGAGCGCCCCCCTCCCACAGTGGGGACATTTTGAAATTTGATGTATTAAAATCATGTTTTAGTGCATTGTAGAAGTATGGTTTCAATGTTTTTTGTTTGAAGTATTTTTAAGATAATGTAGGGCCCACATGAGAGATAGGAGCAGGTGATTATTATTATTGTTATTGGTCGACCTCCAAAAACCAGGGGATAATCATACAGGCCATCCCCCAGCCCAAAAAGTGGGGGGATACATCCCCCCCATCCCCCTGTTAATGCTCAATCAAGCATTCACAGACTATTTGTGGACAGGTGACACCCTCCTCCCACCCCCCTCCTCCCACCCCCCTCCTCCCACCCCCCTCCTCCCCCCCCCCCCCCCCCCGGTCACGATGTTCCCTCGGGCTTGGTCTCTGGCATATTTCTCACTCCCAACTCTCACCCAATGTTGGCAGCCCTGAATTAAGTCACAAACTAAACATATTCACCAATCAAGACATAATATATACCACAATGGCATGCAGCAAATTTATAATACAGTATCTCCTCTTTTTACACATTGCAATGAATGCAATTTCTATTATTTCTTTATACTTCCAAACAAAAATGTGGTTGGATTATTCAGTGTATGATTAACCTCGGTGAGACCAAGCACAGACTTGGCGATTGCTTCGCACAACACCTCCACTCAGTTCACAATTACCAACTTGATCTCCCGGTGGCTCAACACTTCAACTCCCCTTCCCGTTCCGAATCCAACCTTTCTGTCCTCGGCCCTCTCCATGGCCAGAGTGAGGCCCACCGCATATTGGAGGAGCAGCACCTTATATTTGCTTGGGTAGTTTACACCCCAGTGGTATGAACATTGCCTTCTCTAATTTCAGGTAGTCTTTGCTTTTTCCTTCCTTCCCCTCCCATTTCCAGCTCTCCGACAGCCTACTGTCTCCGCATCTTCCTTCCTTTTTCGTGTGTCTCCCCCCCCCGACATCGATCTGAAGAAGGGTCTCAAACCGAAACGTCGTCTATTCCTTCGCTCCATAGATGCTGCCTTACCCGCTGATTTTCTCCAGCTTTTTTGTCGACCACCACTGGCCACATCTTCCCAGCTCCTCCCGTTGGCTTTCCGCAGAGACCGCTTCCTCCGTAACTCCCTGGTCAATTCGTCCCTTCCCACCCAAACCATTTCCCTTGCAACCCCCGGAAATGCTACACTTGTCACTTTACCCCCCCCCCCCCCCCCCCCCCCCCCCCTTGGCTCCGTTCAAGGACCCAAGCAGTCATTCCAGCCTCCTCCAACCTCATGTATTGCATCCACTGCTCTAGGTGTCAGCTGCTTTACATCGGTTATATCAAGCCTAGGCTTGACGATCGTTTCGCCCAACACCTCCACTCGGTCCGCAATAACCAACCTGATCTCCCGGTAGCTCAGCACTTCAACTTCCCCACCCATTCCGAATCCAACCTTTCTGTCCTGGGCCTCTTCCATGGCCAGCACCTCATATTTCGCATGGGCAGTTTACACCCCAGCGATATGAACATTGACTTCTTCAATTTCAGGTAATCCCTGCTTTCTCCTCCCCTTCCCAGCTCTCCCTCAGCCCAGTGTCTCCGCCTCTTCCTTTCTTCTTCCCGTCCCCCCCACCCTCACATCAGTCTGAAGAAGGGTCCCGACCCGAAACGTCGCCCATTTCCTTCGCTCCATAGATCGTGAGTTTCTCCAGTATTTTTGTCTATCCATTCACACAAGTTCTGTTACCCCAATTTCCCTCACCCACTCCCTACACATTATTGGCAATTCTACAGAGACAAGTTAACCTACAAAGCCAATGCGTCTTTGGGATGTGGGAGGAAACCCACACGCTTGCAGGGAGAATGTGCAAATTAAACACAAATTCAACAAAGTGCCCAAGGACAGGATCGAACACAGATCTCTGGCGTGTGAGGCAACAAGTCTCCCAGCTGTGCTTCCCGTCCCCTCCACCCTCACATCAGTCTGGTGGCACAACGGTAGAACTATTGTCTTACAGCGCTAGAGACCCAGGTTTGATCCTGACTATGGCTGCTGTCTGTACGGAGTTTGTACGTTCTCCCCGTGACTTGTGTGGATTTTCTCTGAAATCTTCAGTTTCCTCCAACATCACAAAGACCTACACACCTACAGATTTGTTACATAATTGGCTTGGTATAAATGTAAATGTAAAATTGTCCCTAATGTGTGTAGGATAGTGTTAATGTGCGGGGATTGCTGGTCGGTGGGCCGAGGGGCCCATTTCCCATGCTGTATCTCTAAACTAAACTAAACAACTTCCCCGTACACTTTATGGAGCCCAGAACAAGGCACAATACCACCAGCTGACATGGGACAGCATGTTTCTACCTTTGTTAATCGGTTAATGAAGCCCCCAAATTGTTTTTTGTTAATTCATCTTGCATTCTTTAGCCTTTCTCAATCCTTGTGTTTCCCTTTTCTAATTCCATCCCAATAAGGGAAAACAAAATACAAGGATACAACTAAATGAAGTGTAGCCCCAGTTAGAAGCTACACATCTCTTCCAGAACCAAGTAATCTCTTTCCCTGTTTTATTTTGTATGTGTTCATTAATCAAACAAATAAATGCTTCATACAACAAAATAAAATGTTTACAGGCCTCAATACCGGTGTCTGGTTGTTAGTCCCTTTATGCAAGAGAAAATATCACTAGATTTCTCAGAACATTCTGATCAAGATTGCTGTAAATAGTGCAGTCAGTTACAGTAATCTCCAGAGGAAACACAGTATGGTGAAATAGGCAGGTAATTACAATGATAGAAACATAGAAAATAGGTGCAGGAGGAGGCCATTTGGCCCTACGAGACAGCACCGCCATTCATTGTGATCATGGCTAATCTTCCCCATTCAATAACCCGTGCCTGCCTTCTCCCCATATCCCTTGCCCCTAGAGCTCAATCTAACTCTCTCTTAAATCCATCCAGTGATTTGGCCTTGTGGTTTTCAATGCTCAAATTAATTCAGATCACGTGGAGAATTCTTCAAGAAGTTCAAACTTTAATTTGCAAATAAGAGCTAGTTCCCCACGCATCAAATCACGTGGAGCTCTCTCCCGCGCTCCTTCAAGACAAAGGATCATCGCTTTTTATACCATTTTCAAATCAGCATGCCCCACCCGTTACATTTCCATATCCAATCATTTGCTAACATTCACTTATTACCAGCCAATCACTTGCTCCCACTTCCCAGTACATTCCCACATTTTCAACTGATGTAGGTGTCACATGACTCCTTGTGGCCCCTTCCCTTGCCATGTGCGTTTAACTCCTTTGTTCAGATTTCATTCCAACAAAGTGAAATTCACGAAAAATAGACAATTCCCAGAACCCACTTCTCAAAATACAAAAGATACAGTTTATATTAACAAGACATTGTTCCCATTAAACCTATACATCTTGGGAAATAATGTAACTTCTTAAACTACAGATCCAAACACAAAGATCTAATCTAAAATGAAAATACAATATATATTTCCCTAATTAAAATATAATATATATATCCCAGATGATCTTCTTTATAAATCATATTTAAACTAATATTATTTTACGTTACACACTTTAAAATAGAAATTTAGCAAGGATCATAAAAATGTCTAACTTGACTAATAATAATTGTCTCTTGGCCATCTTACACTCCCTCCCCCTTTCTTGTTATATCTAGGGGATGGCATTCCAACTTCATCCTTGAGCTTCTTTATGACTTTGCCATCACACAGACCACATTATTCAAAGGATTGTTGCATTACCAGCCCCACTACTCTATCTTAAAGCCTTAGTCACCTTAGTTTTTATAAACATAAGAAATCCAACATACAAAGGTCACATACTCCTCACCCAACCAAACTTGTCCCTTCTCATCTATCTTTCCTCTTATCCCAACATGAGTATAATTAAACGTAGCTCACAGATCCTGAGACGCCTTCCTATCTTAGACTAATATAAACAGTTGTCAGTCGTAAACGCTGAGCCCTTTGTGTTATAGAAGAGCTGAGGAATGTGTCCTAACGAAAAAGCATGTGGTCTGTGACCAAATGGCCTGTAACCTGAGAACGGCCACACTAACAAACTACTTTTAAATACAGATTATATAAGTTACATTTAATACAGAAAATAATATCTACTCTAGCCTCCACTGCCCTCTGTGGCAGGGAATTCCACAAGTTCACAACTTTCTGGGTGAAAAAGTTTTTTCTCACCTGTCTTAAATGGGCTCCCCTTTATTCTAAGACTGTGACCCCTGATTCTGGGATCGCCCAACATTGGGAACATTTTCCTGTATATATCTTGTCCAGTCCTTTTATAAGTTTCTATAAGATATCCCCTCATCCTTCTAAACTCCAGTGAATACAAGCCTAGAATCAAGTCCGATCCAGAATCAAGTCCGATCCAGCTCAAAGGAACAGGGTTGAATCCAATGGCTGATAATCTATGCAACAGAAACAAGGAACTGCAGATGATGGTCTACAGAAAAGGACTAAGTGATGTAGTAACCCAGCGGGTCAGGCAGCATCTCTCGAGAACAGAGATAGATGATGTTTGAGCTCAGAACCCTTATTTGGAGTCACGATGTTTATGTTTAGGAAAGAACTGCAAGTGCTGGCCTACACCATAGATAGACACAAAATGCTGGACTAACTCCACTGGTCAGGCAGTATCTCTGGAGAATAGGTGATGTTTCGGCTTGAGACCCTTCTTTAGCCTGGGAGTCAAGGGAGAGGGAAACTTGAGATATGAAAAGATACAAAGGTATGAAAAGGACAAATCAATTCCAGCAATGATGATCGAGAAAAGGTGGAGCCCACAATGGTCCATTGTTGTCTGCGGAGAAAGTAATAATGAGTTATACAAACAGTGAAACTCATCAGGACGATAGTGAAACTAGAATAACGACTAGGGTGGAATGGGACGACGAGAGGGAATGCAAGGGCTACTTGAAGTGAGAGAATTCAACGTTCATACCGTAAGCTGCCAAAGTGAAATATGAGGTGCTGTTCCTCCAATTTGCATTTGGCCTACCTGTGACAGTGGAGGAGGACCAGGACGGAAAGATCAGTATCTCCCGATCGCTGAACATTTTAACTCACCTTCCCATTTTCATACTGACCTTTCTGTTCTTTGCCTCCTCCGGTAACGGTCCTGGTTTCCTGCTGCTGTTGGTCCCTGTTCGGATCGCCATCGGTCCTGGAGAGGTCAGTGTCCTCACTCCCATTTACCTCGATCCTCAGAGCCCGCACTGGAAGCTTGGGTATCCGCTCAGACATGTTGTGTCTTGCTTACCAAATAGAGAAAGGCCTGGATAGAGTGGATGTGGAGAGAATGTTTCCATTGGTGGAAGAGTCTAGGACCAGACGGCACAGCGTTAGAATTAAAGGACGTTCCTTTAGGAGAGTAATTTCTTTAGTCAGAGGATCGTGAATCTGTGGAATTCATTTCCACAGAAGGCTGTGTAGGCCAAGTCAATTGATATTTTTAAGAATAAAACTTATAGAGATGTTAAGAAACAATTAGGTTTGGAGGGTTATGGACCAAACGCAGGCAGGTGGGACTAGTGTAGATGGGGAATGTTGGCCGTTGTGGGCAAGTTGGGCTGAAGGACCTGTTTCCACACTGTATCACTCTATGAGATGCTGAACTTCCATAAAATTATCTGCTGTTCTCTGGGTAATTGATGCAGGATGGGGACTCCAGGATACGAACTCAGTGACAATGAGCTGCTGAGGTGCTTAGATGGTTATAATGCGATGACATTGATATCTCATGTCTCATGGTAGGTTCAATACCATATTGAGGGGGAGAAACATAGAAAAATAGGTGCAGGACTAGGCCATTCGGCCCTTCAAGCCAGCACCACCATTTAATATGATCATGGTTGATCATCCACAATCAGTTCCTGCTTTCTCCTCATATTCCTTGATTTCCTTAACTAATTCTCTCTTGAAAACATCCAGTGAATTGGCCTCCACTGCCTTCTGTGGCAGAGAATTCCACAGATTCACAAGATTCAAGATAGATTTAATTGTCACATGTGCCTAATGGCACAGTGAAATGAATTCCCCTACAGCCATACAATAAAAATAAACAGGACACAACACACTATAGGATCTGACATAAAACATCCCCACACAGCAGAATCAAAGTTCCCCAGTGTGTGGGAAGGCACCAAAGTCAGTCTCTTCCTCCACTGTTCCCCGTGGTCAGGGCCTCCCCGTGCCCTCCGCAGTTGCCGCTACGGGCGGCCCGATGTCCAGGACCGCACGCCGGGGTGTTGTAAGTCCGACGTCGGGGCTGCGGGACGTCCTCAGCGGCGTGGACACCAGAGTCGGCCCCCTCCTACCGGAGTCGGCGGCTCCCAAAGTCCGTAGGCCGCGCCGGGTGGACATTGCTGCTGCAGACCCTCTGCAAGGAGCCCCAGGACTCCGCGATGCCGTTCAGCGCCGCCCGCGTTGGAAGCTCTTCGACACCAGAGCTCCACGATGTTGGAGCAGCGGCCCAACGCTCCGGAGCTCCAAACGGCGACCCAGGAAGGCATCGCCCGCTCCGCGGTGACTCCAGCGCTGCGCCGCCGCTGTAGCAGCCCTGGTCCGGTTCCCGGTCCCCGGTCCCCGGCAGGAAAGGCCGCTCCGATCCAGCTGGTAGGCCGCGAGTTGGGGGGCGAGGACACGACTCGGAGAAATAGTCGCGTCCCTGCCAGGAAGAGACTGGGCGACGGTTTCCCCCTTACCCTGCCCCCCTCCCCCACACAGAAAAGTTAAAGTTTCCCCCTAAAACAGATTTTGGACTAACTAAAAATAATAAACAGATTGAAATAACAGACAGGCTGTAGGTAGAGGCTGCTGCCAGTGCAGCGCCCCTAGTGGTAACTCTCTGGGTGAAAACGTTTTCCCCCCAATATCAATCCTAAATGGCCAAACCCCTTATCATTAAACTGTGTGACCACTGGTTCTGGACTCTCCCCGAACACTGGCTTTATGGAACATTTTCCTGTATCTCGCCTGTCCAATCCCCTGAAGGGTTTTATATGTTTCTGTAATAAATAAGGGCGGGTGTTTGGTGACGTGAAGGAGCGGCCATGTTGATAGTTGTGAGTTGTGGACAGTGTGAGTGAGTGAGTGAGGGGGCAGATGGAGGCGCCACGTTAGTTACCGGCGGCGACGCTTCTTCACACTCAATGACGTCGGTGAGCGGCCGCGCGGGAGCGGTGACCGTTGGCCACTTGCAGCTCGCGGCGCGGCCGTTGCAGCCCCGTCCATCACGTGACGAGGGTGGGACGGGGCGGCCGTTGCTGTTCCCCCGCCCATCACGTGACTGGGATTGGTTGGTCGGAGCGGCCTCCCTTGCTGTCCCCCCCCCCCCGTCACGTGGCGAGCGGAATGAGGGCGTGGGGCCGTTGAAGCCCCGTCACGTGATGAGGGTGGGAAGGAGCAAAGTACTAGAGCTGCTCTAGAACGTGTGGGAAGGAGGGGCCGTCGGTCGGTCACGTGCCTAATGCGGCGGCTGCACCGTCACGTGACGACCCCGGGAGCGCCCGTTGCTGCCCCTCCCCCCCCACAATGCAGCGCGATGAGCGGGGTTGGGCCGGTCGGTGAAGCGCCTCCCTCCCTCGCAGCGCCGTTTGATTCAGTCTGAAGAAGCGTCGCCACCGGGAACGTCGCCCGTCCACACTGTCCACAACATAGTATCTTTGGTCCACAACTCTCTCATCACATGTCGGGGATGGAACCGGCCACTCCCGCCCCCCCCCCGATGGCGGCACATGATGATGACAGGCGCAGCGAGAGGGAGAGGGGTCGCTCCCATCCCCGCAGCTCTTGACCAGCCCGACCGCGCTCCCGCTCGGCCCGCTGCGAGGGAGGGAGGGAGGGAGGGAGGCGCTCCAAGCCAAAGATTATAGCTCCTCTTTAATCTTTGCTCCAAGCGAGGCACTTGACCGACCGACCAACCCGCCCTCGATCGTCACGCAGCATTTGGGGGGGAGGAGGGGCATCAACGGCCGCTCCCGGGGCCACGTGACGGGGACAGCGATGGTGCCGCCGCATTCGGTCCGTGACCGTCCGACCCACCCTCGCCACGTGACGGGGCTTCAACCTATGATCTTTGGCTTCAACGGCCCCACCCCCCTCCTCCCGCTCGCCACGTGACGGGGGAACAGCCACAGAGGTCGCTTCGACCAACCAACCACGTCACGTGATGGGCGGGGAACAGCAACGGCCGCTCCGTCCCACCGACGTCACGTGATGGGCGGGGCTGCAACGGCCGCGCCGCGAGCTGCAAGTGGCCAACGGTCACCGCTACCGCGCGGCCGCTCACCGACGTCATTGAGTGTGAAGAAGCGTCGCCGCCGGTAACTAACGTGGCGGGCAGTAGCAAGACGAGTTGTAAAGGATGCAAAGAGGAATAGTTGGAGGAAGTTTTGTGGTACGCTAGGCCCGGAAACTCCAGTAAGGCATTTGTGGTCAGCTGTGCGTAGAATGTCAAGAGTATACAAAATAAGTTTGTTACCAGTGTTGCAGAAGGGTGAGGTGGTAGCAGTCTCCAATAAGGAAAAAGCAGACATGTGTGTTGACAGTTTTCAAGCTGTGCATAGATCAGAGAGCATGGGAGTGGAGAGGTGTAGAAAGAGAACTGAGCTGATGGCAGTTAATCAGTGGAAGCTGGAGAGGAGTTTAGTAAATGATAATACCTTTAATCTGTTTTTTACCATAAAAGAGTTGAAGGATGCAATTATGTCTGGGGCAAATACCACCCCGAGGAGAGATAGGTTGTCGTATGAGTTATTTAAACATCTGGATGATACTGTACTTGATGAAATCTTAGCTTTGTTTAATACTGTGTGGGCAGAGGGTTATTTACCAAAGGAATGGAAACATGCAGTCGTGGTCCCTATTTTAAAACCGGGCAAAGAGGCATCTGACCCTAGTTCATATCGCCCTATAGCGCTCACAGCAGTGCTCTGTAAAATTATGGAGAGGATGGTAACCAACAGACTAGTTTATTTTTTAGAAACCAGAGGACTATTTGTTGATGTACAGAATGGCTTTAGGAATGGAAGGTCTACAATGGAGTCTGTATCCGTTTTGGATCAGGATATTAAAAGGGCATTTAGAAGCAAGGAAACAGTAGTGAGTGTATTCCTTGATATTGAGAAGGCATATGATTCTTTGTGGAAGGAGGGATTAATGATTAAAATTTTTGACTTGGGAGTCAGGGGACGAATGTTCAACTGGATTAAGGATTTTTTATTGAATAGAACAATACTGGTTGGTAGTGTCAGCGCAGAGACTGTAGAAATAGAGAATGGAACCCCGCAGGGAAGTGTTATCAGTCCAGTTTTATTTAATATCATGATAAACGACATATTTTGTAAATTAGAGAGAGGATTTGGTCTGTCTTTGTTTGCAGATGACGGGGCCATCTGGAAAAGAGGTCGTAATGTAGAGTTTGTTTTAAAACAGATTCAAAGAGTGTTAGTGTCTGTAGAGGAATGGGGGAACACATGGGGCTTTAAAATCTCTGCCTCTAAGACTAAATATATGGTATTTGGTTTTAAAAGAAAGTTACCTAAGTTAGGGCTGTATATGTATGGGTCTCTATTGGAGAAGGTAAAGGTTTTTAAGTTTTTGGGTGTTTGGTTTGAAGAGCGTATGACGGGCTGTGCATGTAGGTAAAATTGTGTTGAAGTGTGGAAAAGTTCTGAATGTTATGAGAAGTCTGGTTGGGTGTGAGTGGGGGGCCAACAGGGAGACAATGCTGCTAATTTATCAAGCCATGATCAGATCTTCTCTTGACTATGGGTGTTTTGTGTATGGGTCTGCGTCTAAAACTGTTCTGGTTAGGCTAGATGTGTTGCAGGCAAAGGCTTTGCGGCTTTGCTGTGGAGCCTTCAGGACTTCCCCAGTCCCTGCCCTGATTGTTGAAATGGGAGAAATGCCCTTATGGTTAAGGCACATTAAGCTAGGGTTACATTACTGGGCTAAACTTTGTGGGTGTAATGATACCTTCCCAGCAAGGTGTTTGTTGCAAGAGGTTGATGATGGTAACAAATATAACACATTTTTTGTCATTATAAATCAGTGGGCTAGGAAGCTGGGTTTGGAACAAGGGGGTATTATAGAGCATACAATAAGGCTACCTGTGCCCTATTGGGTTCTTCCTGAACTGTTTATTGAGCTTGCTTTTCTTCAGGAAAAAGATAAGCGCGAGGTGACTCCAAGAATAGTGGAATATCTTAATTCAATCAGTGAGAGCACTTTGATTGTTTTTACAGATGGATCTAAAGATCCAGTTAGTGGGAGAGCTGGGTTTGGAGTGTATGTGGAGCAGCTTGGGTTGAAGATTGGCCGGCGCATTTCTGATGGTAGCTCTGTTCTCAGGACTGAATTAATGGCAATTCAATGGGCTCTATGGTGGATTGAGGAAGCCAGTTTTAGTGAAGTCATTATCTGTTCTGATTCTGCAGCTGCTCTTGAAACTTTAAGAGTAGGGAAATCTAAAGCTCGTCCTGACATTCTAAATGAAATCTTGAGTGTGTTTTCTAGAATTGGGTTTGCGTGTAACATCACTTTTTGCTGGGTTCCCGGGCATGCTGGAGTGAGGGGGAATGAGCAGGTGGACCTCATAGCAAAGGAGAGTTTAAGAAGAGAAATAGATATCCATGTATTATTGGGGAGAGTGGAACTGAGAGAAATAATTAAAGAGGGCTTAACAAAAGAATGGCAGAGAGGATGGGAAATGGAAGTCAGGGGTAGACACTACTTTTCTATACAATCTGAAGTTAGGAAAATATGTTTCTGCACATCTCTGTCCCGTAGGGACTCAGTTAAACTGTGTAGATTGAGGTTGGGACACTGTGGGTTAAATTACTATTTGTGCATTGTAGGGAAACATGTTTCTGGCTTGTGTGAATGTGGGAGTAATGAGACAGTTAAGCATGTTTTCCTAGAATGTAAAAAGTACAGGGTAGAAAGAAAGGTATTGTTTGTTAGACTGACAGGACTTGGAGTTGAGGCTTTTTCTGTTTCATCTTTGTTTGGACACAGTGAGAAACATCAACTGATATCCAGGGCTGTTCTTCAATTCCTGAAAGTTACAGGACTGTATGTAAGAATTTAGTTCAAACTTTGACCTGTGGAGGGCAGTAATACGCTTAGCAGCGTCTACACTGCCGGAATCCTACAAGAAGAAGTACTAACGTGGCCCCTCCATCTGCCCCCTCACTCACTCACTCAATCACACTGTCCGTAACTCTACCCTCTCTCAACATGGCCGCTCCTTCATGTCACCAAACACCTGCCCTTATTTCTTACAGAAACATATAAAATCCTTCAGGGGATTGGACAGGTGAGATGCAGTAAAATGTTCCATAAAGCCAGTGTTCAGGGAGAGTCCAGAACCAGGAGTCACACAGTTTAAGAATAGGGAGGTTTCACGGCAGTCGGGTCATGACCCATGACCCGTACTGTTGCTACGCTACTCCAAGTGGATTACACGCGATGAACTGCAGGTAGGCACTTACCATTGTTTCCAACGTAGCGGGCCCGTTAAAACCCGCTGAAATTGTCAATTTTTGCGCTGTAAATAATTATGGAAATCGGGATAAGCACGAGAGACATTTAGCCTGCTTCAGAATTCCAAAAGTGAGGAGAAATGACGGTAGATAGAAACGAGAGCTGAAGGGACAACAACAGCCAGAGTGCTTGGCGAACATTGGCCGTTTGCTCACTGCATTTCATCAACAGTAAGGCATTATTTGTGTATTTTCTTGATTCCTTTGGCGTCTAAAAAGTTTCAGAAGTGATAAATCTGGCTGTAAATTTTTTTAATCGCCCATGGTTCTCAAGTGGGTTTTTACATACAAAATGAAAACACATCTGAAGAAAAATTTACAGCCAGATTTATCACTTCTGAGAATTTTTAGATACCAAAGGAATCAAGAAAAACACAAATAATGCCTTACTGTTGATGAAATGCAGTGAGCAAACGGCCAATGTTCGCCAAGCACTCTGGCTGTTGTTGTCTCTTCAGCTCTCGTTTCTATCTACCGTCATTTCTCCTCACTTTTGGAATTCTGAAATAGGCTAAATGTCTCACACGCTTATCCCGATTTCCATAATTATTTACAGCGCAAAAATTGACAAATTCAGCGGGTTTTAACGGGCCCGCTACGCTGGAAACAATGGTAAGTGCCTACCTGCAGTTCATCGCGTGTAATCCACTTGGAGTAGCGTAGCAACGGTACAGTGAGCAAACGTGATAATTCCCAATATTTTCAATTCCGATATTTGCACGGCCAATGTTTACCAAGCACTTTAGCTGCTGTTGTCCCTTCAGTTCTCGCTTCTCTTTACCTTCATTTCGCTTCACGTTTGGAATTCTCAAGTTGGGTACATGTCTCTCACACTTACCTCGACTTCCACAATTTTTTTCAGCCTAAAAATTCAACATTTTGGCGTTTTTTAACAGGTAGGAAAGTATGCGTTTCTTGCATTAATAACATATACCGGAGGTGACGGATGACCTCCAGATGGATTGAGCGGTTCCGTGCGTCAATCCCTATGACCCAGTGACCTTTACGTGCAACCCCCCTATAAGGGGTTTGGCCATTTAGGATTGATATGAGGCAAAACGTTTTCACCCAGAGAGTTGTGAATCTGGGGAATTCTCTGCCACAGAAGGCAGTGGAGGTCAATTCACTGGATCTTTTCAAGAGAGAATTAGTTAAGGAAATCAAGGGATATGAGGAGAAAGCAGGAATGGGGTACTGATTGTGGATGATCAACCATTATCATATTGAATGGCGGTGCTGGCTTGAAGGGCTGAATGGCCTACAGCACCCATTTCCCCTCCCCTCAATATGGTATTGATCCTACCATAAAGCCATGAGATATCAATGTAATCGCATTATAACCATCTAAGCACCTCTGCAGCTCATTGTCACTGAGTCAGTATCCTGGAGTCCCCATCCTGCATCAATTACCCAGAGAACAGCAGATAATTTTATGGGAGTTCAGCATCTCATAGAGTGATACAGTGTGGAAACAGGTCCTTCAGCCCAACTTGCCCACAACGGCCAACATGCCCCATCTACACTAGTCCCACCTGCCTGCGTTTGGTCCATATCCCTCCAAACCTAATTGTTTCTTAACATCTCTATAAGTTTTATCCTTAAAAATATCAATTAACTTGGCCTCCACATTCTTCTGTGAAAATGAATTCCACAGATTCACGACCCTCTGACTAAAGAAATTCCTTTTTAAAGGAACGTCCTTTAATTCTAACACTGTGCCCTCTGGTCCAAGACTCTTCCACCAATGGAAACATTTTCTCCACATCCACTTTATCCAGGCCTTTCTCTATTTAGTAAGCAAGACACAACATGTCTGAGCGGGTGCCCAAGCTTCCAGTGTGGGCTCTGAGGATGGAGATGAAAGGGAGCGGGGTCATTGACCTCTCCAGGACCGATGGCTGTCCGAACAGGGACCAACAGCAACAGGAAACCAGGACCATTACCGGAGGAGGCCCAGAACAGAAAGGTCTGTATGAGAATGGGAAGGGGAGTTAAAATGTTTGGCGATCGGGAGATACTGATCTTTCCGTCCTGGTCCTCCTCCACTGTCACAGTTAGGCCAAATGCAAATTGGAGGAACGGCACCTCATATTTCAATTTGGCAGCTCACGGTATGAACGTTGAATTCTCACACTTCAAGTAGCCCTTGCATTCTTTCTCTCGCCGTCCCACTCCACCCTAGTCGTTGTTCTAGTTTCACTGTCGTCCTGATGAGTTTCACTGTTTGTATAACTCGTTATCATGGACCATTGTGGGCTCCACCTTTCCTCGATCATCATTGCCGGCTTTGATTTGTGCTTTTCACAGGGCTGCCAACATTGGGTGAGAGTTGGGAGTGAGAAATTACGAGAGACCAAGCCCGAGGGAGCATGGGTGTCCCCCTCCCATTGGTATGGCTTTTGCATTTTTCAGCTTGAAATTGTGCAATATGTGCATACTGTAACAAGTCTTTAACTTACACTTGAATGCAATATATATGCTTTAAATTGGATTGGAGCGTTTTTGAAAGGGGGAAGGCTGAGCGGTCACTGATCACTGGCCTTGGGGGTACCTGGTGAGGGAGTGGAGCAACTGAGTGGGGAGAGGGTGTGGAACAAGGGTGTCCCTCCTCCCAGGGTAGGAACTTTTTGATATTTGATGTATTAAAATCATGTTTTAGTGCATTGTAGAAGTATGATTTCAATGTTTTTTGTATAAAATATTTTTAAGAGGTAACTTTTTAAGGGGTAACTTTATCCACACAAAGGGTGATGGGTGTATGGAACAAGCTGCCAGAAGAGGCAGTTGAGGCAGGGATCATCCCAACATTTAAGAAAAAGTTAGACTGATACATGGATAGGACAGGTTTGGAGGTATGGACCAAAAGCAGGTAGCGTAGCTGGGACATGTTGGCGGGTGTGGGCAGGTTGCGCCGAAGGGCCTGTTTTCACTGTATCACTCCATGACTACATTATACCTCATCCATGCATGAATGCTTCAAAATCAAGTGATCGAGTTTTATTGCCATATACTCAAGCATAGAAACATAGAAAATAGGTGCAGGAATAGGTCATTTGGCCCTTCGAGCCAGCACTGCCCTTCAATATGATCATGGCTATTCATCTAAAGTCAGTACCTCTTTCCTGTTTTTTCCCCATATCCCTTGATGTCGTTAGCCCCAAGAACTAAATGTAACTCTCTTGAAAACATCCAGTGAATTGGCCTCCACTGCCTTCTGTGGCAGAGAATTCCACAGATTCACAACTCTCTGTGAAGAAAGTTTGTCCTTATCTCAATCCTAACTGTCCCCCCTTTATTCTTAAACTGTGACCCCTGGTTCCGAACTCCCCCAACATCGGGAACATTTTTCCTGCAGTTACAGTAAGTGAAAATCTAGCAGGCAAGCTTTCTCCAACCACCCCCATTTGAAGTCCACTATCTTCCACCGTTTCTACCCAGTGCTTGGTACTTACTTCCAGCAGCCACTGGCATCTGCATTGTTAATTCAGTGCTGCCGCTGCTGAAGCTCTGGTCGGTCAGGCCGCGACAATCCAGTTGGTAGGCCGCGGGGGGGGGGCGAAGATGCGACTCGGAGAATAGTCGCATCCTCGCCTGGAAGTGTCTGAGAAATGGTTCCCCCTTTACCCTGCCCCCTCCCCCATGTAAAAAGACTAAGAAACCTCCAAACCATACTTTTAAACAAACTAAAAATAACAAAAAGATGAAAAAAAACAGACAAACTGTAGGCAGAGGCTGCCTTCAAACGGCGCCCCCAAGTGGATCTGAGATCTGAGAAAAGAGGTGAGGAGAGTGGTTAACCTGTGGAACTCATTGCCACAGAGGGCTGTGGGGACCAAGTCAGTGGATAGTTTTAAAGCAGAGACAGACACATTCTTGATTAGAACGGGTGTCAAGGGTTATGGGGAGAATGCAGGATTTCGGAGGCAGAGCTCAGCTATTAATGAATGGCGGAGTGGACTCGATGGGCTGAGTGGCCTAATTCTACTCTTACAACTTGTGAACTTCCCTCCCTCCCTCCAACTTTGAAGTGAGTCTTCAACAAATCAACAAAGTGCAGGAAGAACGCAGCGGGGCAGGCAGCATCTGCAGAGGCAAAAAGGACGGTGAGAATTTAATTTTGTTCCCATTCGGGACGTATTGACAATAAAACACTCTTGAGGGCCGACATTTTGGGTCGCGACCCTTCTTCAGACTGATAGAAAAGCATGGAGAAAGGTCCCCACCCAAAACATCACTGTCCGATTCTCTCCACAGATGCTAGCTGACCAGCTGAGTTCCTCCAGCACTTTGTGTTCAGAACAAGATTCCAGCATCTGCAGTTTCGTGCTGAGGCGCTACAGGGCGCTGGTCAGGCTGCATTTGGAGCATTGTGAGCAGTTTTAGGCCCCGTATCTGAGGAAGGATGTGCTGGTGCTGGAGAGGGTCCAGAGGAGGTTTACGAGAATGATCCCAGGAATGATTGGGCTAACATATGATGAGCGTGTGGCTGCACTGGGCCTGTACTCGCTGGAGTTTAGAAGGATGAGGAGGGACCTCATTGAAACTTACTGAACAGTGAAAGGCTTGGAGAAAGTGGATGTGGAGATGTAATTTCCACTAGTGGGGGAGTCATAGCAGAATTAAAGGACCTTCCTTTAGGAAGGATATGAGGAGGAATTTCTTTAGTCTGAGGGTGGTGAATTCATTGGCACAGAAGGCTGTGGAGGCCAAGTCAATGGATATTTGTAAGGTGGAGATAGATAGATTCTTGATTGATCAGGGTGTCAGGTGTTATGGGGAGAAGGCAGGGGAATGGGGTTAAGAAGGAGAGATAGATCAGCCATGATTGAATGGCGGAATAGACATGATGGGCTGAATGGCCTAATTCTGCTTTTAGAACTTATGTAAGCCCCCTCTCTGTGTGTTCGAGGGACATTGTAAATGGAAATTAATGCCGTGTTGATGTAATGCTAATGGGTTGACATAACCTGTACTCCAATTGGTGATGGAGGGATATTCTGGATGACTGAACTGATTGAAAGATACAGCATGGAAACAGGTCCTTCGGCCCACCGAGTCCATGCCGACCATCGATCACCCGTTCACATACAAGTTCTACGTTATCCCACTTTCCCATCCACTCCTTACCCACTGGGGGCAATTTACAGAGGGCCGATTAACCTACAAACCCACATTTCTTTGGGATGTGGGGGGAAACTGGAGCACCCTGAGGAAATCCACGTGGTCACAGGGAGAACATGCAAACACCACACAGACAGCGGCCGAGGTCAGGATTGAACCCGCGACTCTAATAGTGTTATCGCTGGGTGTATTGAAGGTTCACTGTGATGGCCTTGTAAGAGTGTATCCTCCATGAGTATTGCTCTCCATCAGCCTGCCCTGGGTCCTCCGAGCCTCTTTCTCTCTCTCCCCTTCTCACCCTCTCTCTCTTTTTCCCCACTCCTTTCCCCCTCATTGTAACATCCACTTGTGACATAGAAGCACTCCTCAAGAGATAATAATAATAATAATAAATTTTATTTATGGGCGCCTTTCAAGAGTCTCAAGGACACCTTACAAAAATTGAGCAGGTAGAGGAAAAACATGTAAGGGGAATGAAATAAATAGTAGAGACATGACTAGTACACAAAGTAAAGACAGAATTCAATACAAAACACAGTATGAGGCAATTAATGCACAGATGAAAAGGGACGGGGACGTGGGGCTAAGGATAGGCAGAGGTGAAGAGATGGGTCTTGAGGCGGGACTGGAAGATGGTGAGGGACACGGAATTGCGGATCAGTTGGGGAGGGAGTTCCAGAGCCTGGGAGCTGCCCTGGAGAAGGCTCTGTCCTCAAAACTGCGGAGGTTGGACTTGTGGATGGAGAGGAGACCGGCTGATGTGGATCTGAGGGACCGTGAGGGTTGGTAGGGGGAGAGGAGGTCAATGAGATATGGGGGGGCCAGATGATGGAGGGCTTTGTAGGTGAGGATCAGGATTTTGTAGGTGATCCGGTGGGAGATGGGAAGCCAGTGAAGTTGTTTGAGGACTGGAGTGATGTGATGGCAGGATTTGGTATGGGTGATGAGTCGGGCGGCTGCATTCTGGACCAGTTGGAGTCGGTTGATGTAGGTGGAGCTGATGCCAAGGAGAAGTGAGTTGCAATAGTCCAGTCGGGAGGAGATGAAGGCATGGATGAGTCTTTCAGCAGCGGGCGGTGTGAGAGATGGAAGAGTATTGTTTGTATTTACTTATTAGTTTAGTTCAGAGCACATCGGCCCAGAATTCACCTCGACCAGTGTGCCCCGGACACGTGTACCAATTAAGATATAGTGAAACTCGATACAGCCATACTAAAAAAAGCAACAAGATACACACCTACATCAAAGTTAACATAAACCACAGTGGATTCCACATTCCTCACTGTGATGGAAGGCAAAAAAAGTCCAAACTTCTTCCTCTTTATTCTCCCTCAGTCGGGGCAGTCGAACCATTTGCAATTGGAGCGATTGTAGCTCACGCAGCCGCCGATCAAAGCCACCGCGTCCGTGCGGTCGATGCTCCTGTGGCTTGGAGTTCCTGAATTCGGTCTCTGACCAGAGACTGCGGGCTCCGTTATGTTACGTCCGCAAACACCCACGGTTGGAGCTCCGAGGTCGATCCCTGGTAAAGGGATTGCCAGCTCCGCAATGTTAAAATTCCGAAGGCGACCGCGATTGGAGCTATCAAAATCGATCCGCAGCAAGAGGCCGCCAGCTCCTCGATACGGGAAAAATTGCACATCTATCGAGGTAAGAGAAAATCCCCCAACCCCCACTTAAAACAAAGCTAAAGAACACTAAAACATACATTTAACACAAACCAAAAAACAACCAGAAGGAAAAGGACAGACAGACTGTTGGCGAGGCAGCCATTGCGGCACCGTCTTCATCAGTCAGGATATTGAGTATACAAGTTGGGACGTGATGTTACAAGGTGTTTGTAAAGCCACATTTGGAGTACATTTTTTCAGTTTTAGTTACCCTGCTAGGGGAAGGATGTCATTAAGCTAGAAAAAGTGTGGAGAAGATTTAAGAGGATGTTGCCAGGAATTGAGGCCCTAAGCTATATTTACGACTACGACCATCAGGGGCGCCGTACGATGGCAGCTCCGCTGGCAGTCTGTTCGTTTTTTCATTTATTAAAATGTTTTATTGTTTGTTAAAAGTTTGTTTTAATGTTCTCCGGTTTGTCTTATGTGAGGGGAGGGGATCAGGGGAAACGTTTTTCAGGTTCTTACCTTGCCGGAGATGCAATTATTTTCTGGATCGCATTCTCCAGTCGCTCTGCAGCCTACCATCGATGGAGCTGGAGGCCTCCTCGGATTGTCGTGAGCCCCACCGTGGGGCGCAGACTTAACATCGGAGCTGATCCCTTGCCTGGGATTGCTCCAACCGCCGCCTGCGGACTTACCATCAAAAGCTCTCAGACTCAGGAGAGGCTGAGTTGGGAGCTCCAACGTCGTGGAAGGTTTGACCAGCCCCGACGCGAGGTTCGATCGCCCGACGCGGGGGAGCTGACATCCCCCTGATGCAGGAGCCTCAACGCGGAGGGCCAAAACGCCGCCGGCTACGGGTGTCAAGATCGTCCCGTCAACGGAGGGCTCGAGGCCCCCGACCGCGGGAGAACAAAGGGAAGAGACTTGAACTTTATTTTGCCTTCCATCACAGTAAGGAATGTGTAGGAGGCACTGTGATGGACATGTTCATGTTAAAACATTGCTTTTTGTTTGCATGACTGACTTGGCAAATGAAATTCCTCGTACGTTGCAAAACATACTTGGCAAATAAAGTACTATTGTGGCGGCTCCCAAGGGTCGGGCCATCCGAACTGTCAAACCCCTCGGAACGGGAATGGTTCAGTCCAGAGGCGGCCCTTAACCAGAGGGTTTAAAGGCAAGGGTTTGGGTGCCATCTCTCTCTCGTGGACTTCCCTACAACCGGGAGGAACACAAATAAAGGTGCCTCTCGAAATACCTGACTCCTCTCTTTCTTTTCGAAACCTAAGCATCACATTTGTGACCCTGACACTCCATTGTCGTCATGATGGAGAAAACCGCCCGTCCTACCACCTCACAGGCCGGCCAGGCCCTGTCTCTGGACGCGGTCTCTGTTAAATTACCCACCTTCTGGACCACCCGGCCGCACATCTGGTTCCAGGATGCGGAGGCCCAATTCAACCTGCGGGGCATCACAGTCGATGCCACCCGTTTCTATTACCTGGTGGGGGCCCTCGACCAGGACACGATTGAAGAGGTCACGGACTTCCTCGCAGCCCCCCCGGACACCGATAAATTCTTCAGCCTTAAGGAGCTCCTGCTCCAGATTTATGGACTCAGCAGGATGGAGCGGGCTGCTAGGCTCCTTCATATGGAGGGCCTAGGTGACCGATGGCCATCAAACCTCCTAAAGGAGATGGTTGCTCTCCTGAATGGGCACACGCCATGCCTGCTGTTTGAGTAAACTTACCTCCATCTGCTGCCAGCCTACATCCTCTTCAGCTCACGGACGCCTCCTTCGCCGACATCAGGGCCCTCGGGAGGCGCGCCAACGCGCAGTGGATGGCGCGCCCTGATAACGTCAACACGTTGGCCGTCGGCAGGCGCGCCGATGACGCCACCCTGGCAGCTCCCGATTTCCTCCGGTGGGGCGGGAGAGTTGTGGAAGGAGTGACAGCTCGATCCCGGAGGCCTGTGAGATCGCCCCCCTCGGCCGTGTCGGGTACTGCACCTGCAGTCCAGCGTCAGCAAGCTCCAAGTGCCACCAACAGGAGGCGCTGGTGCTACTACCATCAGCGCTGGGGTGCTGCAGCATGGCAATGGCGCCAGCCGTGCATGTTCCCGGGCAATGCCTGGGCCGGCTGTCAATAGTCCCCGCGGCGGCCGGCCAGATTCACCGCCTCTTCGCCTGGGATCAGCGCTCCGGGACCCGCTTCCTCGTCGATACCGGGGCGCAGCTGAGCGTCCTGCACCCTTGGCCGACATTCATTCCGGTAAGCGGGGACCCGTCCTCACCGCGGCGATTGGCTGCCCCATCCGCACGTATGGTCCCGATCGTGTTCGGCTCCTGCCATTTCTCGTGGCGGTTCACCATTGTTGATGTCTCCCAGCCGTTGCTCGGGGCCGACTTCCTCCGAGCGCATTCCCTCCTGGTGGAAGTCAGGCGTCAGCGCTTCATCATTGCCGCTACGATGGAGCCGATCATGTTACGTTTTGATCAGCCGGTGGGACGCCCCCTGTAGTCCGTGGATTCCCGCTTCGCTCGGATCTTGGCCGCGTTCCCGGATATCCTGACCCCACAGTTTCGGTCATCGACTCCCAGTCACGGAGTGGTACAGTTTATACAGACTACCGGCCGACCTATCCACGCACGAGCACGCCGACTGCTGCCGGATAAACTGCGTTGGCACGGCGGGAATTCCACACGATGGAGTCCTTGGAGATCGTCCGCCCTTCAAGTAGCCCATGGGCGTCCCCACTCCACATGGTCCCTAAGGCAAGCGGGGCTGGCGACCTTGCAGGGATTACCGGCGGCTGAATGCCGCAACAACTGCGGATCGATATCCCGTACCCCACATCCAGAACTTCACCGCCCATTTGGCTGGGGCTACTATATTCTCCAAAGTGGATCTGGTACGGGGTTATTACCAGATCCCGGTCCACCGGGTGGGTGTATCCAAGACGGCGATCATCACGCTGTTCGGCCTGTGTGAATTCACGCGGATGCCGTTCAGCCTCAAGAACCTCAAGCAGGCTTTTCAACGCTTGATGGACGGGGTGTGTCGCAACCTCGAGTTTGTGTTTGTTTACCTAGACGACATCCTGGTGACCAGCCGCTCGCAGCAGGAGCACTGCGCCCACCTCCGGCAGCTCTTGTCAGCGGCTCAGCGAGCATGGCTTGGCTATCAACCTCGCCAAGTGCCGTTTTGGGGTAACGGAGATCGACTTCCTCGGCCACCGCGTGACTTCGCAAGGCGCGGTTCCCCTGCCGGACAGGGTCGATGCCATCTGTCAGTTTCCCCGCCCACACACGGTGCGCGGCCTGCAGGAGTTTGTCGGGATGGTGGCATTTTATCATTGTTTTATGCCATCCGTGGCCCACATTATGCGGCCGCTGTATCAACTTCTGGCGGGAGCATGAGAACATCGAGTGGACCCACGAGGCAGTGGCAGCATTTGGCGGCGCGAAGGAGGCCCTTGCTCGGGCCGTACTGCTGGTGCATCCGCAGTAAGATGCCCCGACTGCTCTCATGGTGGACTCCTCGGAGTCGGCGGTTGGTGCCGTACTGGAGCAACTGACGTACGGAGGTTGGCGGCCCCTGGCCTTCTTCAGCCGGCACCTCAACCGCGCGCAGACAAAATACAGCGCGTTCGATCGTGAGCTCCTGGCTCTGTACCTGGCAGTGCGCCACCTCCGCTACTTCCTGGAGGACCGCCCGTTCACCGCCTACACAGACCACAAGCCGCTCACTTTCGTCCTGGCCTTGGCAATTGGCCTACATTTCTGAATATACCACATCCATCCACTACGTCGAGGGGAAAGAGAACCGGGTGGCCGACGCATTTTCCTGCCCCGCTATCAACACCGTGTTCGAGGTGGCGCCCGGAATTGACTATTCTGCCCTGGCGGAGGCGCAGCTCACGGACTATGAGATGCCCGCCTACCGAACTGCCATCACCGGCCTTCGCCTCGAGGATGCCCCTCTCGGTCCTGGAGGAATGACGATCCTGTGCGATGTGTCGTCCGGTCAGTCGCGCCCCATCGTCCCTGCCGCCTGGCGCCAGAGGGTTTTCGAGGTTATCCACGGACTGTCTCACCCATCAGTCCGGGCGACGACGGCACTAGTGGCCGCTCGTTTCATGTGGCACGGTCTGCAAGCAGGTTGGCCACTGGGCTCGCATCTGCATTCCGTGCCAGACGGCGAAGATCCAGCGCCATCTCCGGGCGCCCCTCCGGGAGTTCGGTCTACATCACCGGTGATTCGATCATCTCCACGTGGATATTGTGGGGCCTCCTCATGATGGTGGACCGCTTCACGCGGTGGCCGGAGGCCATACCGTTGGCCGATACTTCAACGACTACGTGCGCTCGTGCGTTGTCCGCGCTCTGGATTGCTCGCTTTGGGGTGTGGCGCACATCTCCTCGGACCGGGGGCCACAGTTCACCTCCGAGCTGTGGTCGGCCATGGCTCGCTTGCTGGCGGTGCGGCTGCACCACACCAGGGCTTATCACGCGCCAGCTAACGGTCTGGTGGAGAGGTTCCACCGGCAGCTCAAGGCAGCGCTGAAGGCGCGACTCTCCGGCCCGGACTTGATGGACAAGTTGCCGTGGGTCATGCTGGGCATTCGGACTGCTCCTAAAGAGGACTTGGCCTCATCATCAGCGGAGCTCGTGCACGGGTCGCCACTCACGGTGCCCGGGGAGTTCGTGCAGTTGGCGCTGGGGCAGCAGGGAATGCCCTCATCCACCTTAAAGCACCTTCGCGAGCGAGTTGGCAGGCTCGCACCCATCCCGACGTCCCGCCATGGGTCATTTCGCCCGCACGTGCCATCAGCCCTCCGGGACTGCCCATACGTTTTCCTGCGCCGTGATGCCCACCGGACGCCACTCCAGAGGCCGTATGAGGGCCCGTTTCGGGTGCTGGAACACGGGCAGACAACCTTTGTGCTGGACATGGGGGGCTGACCGGAGGCCATGTCGATTGACCGGTTGAAGCCGGCACACCTGGACATTGACCAGCTTTGCCCAACCTCGGCCCCGAGGGCGCCCCCCTTCACGGGTCCATATCCCTCCAAACCTGTCCTATCCATGTATCAGTCTAACTGTTTCTTTAATGTTGGGATAGTCCCTGCCTCAACTACCTCATCTGGCAACTTGTTCCATACACTCACCACCCTTTGCGTGAAAAAGTTACCCCTCAGATTCCTATGAAATATTTTCCCCTTCACCTTAAATCTGTCCTCTAGTCCTCGATTCACCTACTCTGGGCACGAGATTCAGTGCATTGAAATGTATATTTTAAATGCATTTTAGATTTCTCGAAAGTCTTACTTTTAAAAAAGTAACGTTTCCACAAACCTATACCCCCTTTATTAATGTAATAGTTTGATGATTCTAAATTCCAATCAAAATGAAATATATGTTAAAAGGAGAACGCACACTTTCAAAATACTCTGATTTTTTCCCTGAGCAAAACATAATTTGTATGACTGTAAAATGAAGAAATATTATGATTATTTCTTGTCCCTTTTTCCAAATATCAACAAATAAAAATTGCTTGAAATTTTAACATATGTAAAGTTTTTTTGTCAAATTTTCTGTACAGTGGAAGGCACTGGCATCGTTCCGTGGGCGGGGGGGATGTATTCCCCCCACTTTTTGAGGTGGGGGATGGCCTGTATTATTATCGCCCGGTTTTTGGAGGTCGACCAATAACAATAATAATAATCACCTGCTCCTAACTCTCATGTAGGCCCTACATTATCTTAAAAATACTTCAAACAAAAAACATTGAAACCATAGTTCTATAATGCACTAAAACATGATTTTAATACATCAAATTTCAAAAAGTCCCCATTGTGGGAGGGGGACGCTCCATTCCCTCGCCGGGTACCCCCAAGGCCAATGATCAGTGATGCTCAGCCCCCCCCCCCCCCCCCCCACTTTCAAAAACGCTCCGCGGCCCCTGATAATGAGAGGATACATTTCCTTCCTATTCCAAGTTCTTCTCCAGCCCAGAAGAGATGACCTTAAATAAAGCACAAAGTGCTGGAATAACTCAGCAGGTCAGGCAGCTGGTCTGGAGGACATGGATAGACTACGTTTCGGGTCACCATCCTTCTTTGGATGTTGCCTGATCCGCTGAGTTACTACATCACATTGTGTTTTGCTCATGATTCCGGCATCTGTTGTTTCTTTTTTTCTCCAGAGATATCCTTAATTGTAGCACGGTGCAGGAGCTCCCTGTCTCTGCTACAGAGAGCAGCATCTGTTCCCCCGATCATGCCAACCTCTGTGGCTACTGCATTACTCTTTTCGCCCTGTACTTGAATGGTCACATGTGTCATGGACAGTGTGCACATACTGTTGCCCTCGCCCTTATCCAAACATGAGTAAGAACCGGGTACCTGAGGGACGAGTATTCTCCAACGATCCTCTGCATCCCTCCACCTGCTTCTTTATCTGTCGTATTAGTTAAAACAAATGTAGGTCCCTTGCAGTCAGAAACAGGTGAATTAATCATGGGGAACAAGGACATGGCCTACTCCTGCACCTATTTTCTAGGTTTCTATGTTTCTATATACCGTCCTGTTCCCCCATTTGACCCTTTGCCCTTCTTTGAATCATATTATCCCTGTTTTCAACCACCTATTTCACAACTCTGTTTCTTCTGGAGATTGTTATCACTGACTGCTCAATTTACAACTATTTTCACCATAATTTTCATTTAATGTATTATTTCAGAGAAATCACATGATTTATTTTGCTGGTGGAGAGGAATCAACAACCAGACACTGGTATTGAGGGCGTCAAGCATTTTATTTCATTTTATGAATCATTTATTATTTGATTACTGCACAACTACAAAGTAAAGCAGGGGAAGAGATTACTTGGTTCTGGAAGAAATGTGTAGTTCGGGTCTGCATTTCACCTTCTGTTTCCCACTTTTGACTCCTTCGGGCACCTCTCCCATTGCCCCACTCTGTCACCTCTCCCATTGCCCCACTGTGTCACCTCTCCCATTGCCCCACTGTGTCACCTCTCCCATTGCCCCACTCTCTGTTACCTCTCCCATTGCCCCACTCTCGGTTGGCCCTTCCATTGCCCCACTTCATGTTGCCTCTCTCCTCCTCTGTTTGCGTCACCACATCCCTGTCTCTCTCGATCCCCTCTACCCCCCCCCCCCCCCGTGATCTCTCTACCACTTTCTCTGCTCCTCTCCATTACCTCTCTCTTTTTTTTACTCTGCTCACTTCATCACCAGTGCATTCCTCTCTCCCTGGTGACTCTGCCTCCTTCCTGTCACCTCTCACCCTCTCGTCTCTTTCCATCGTCTTTCCTCCTCACCAACACCTCCCTCTTTCCTTGATGTTTCTCCCATTCACTGACACATGTGGTTCCGACGTCTCTCTCTCTCTGACTCCTTTCCCTCTATTCCTGTCTAATATCCTCTGCTGTAGAGTCGCTTACCCTTCTTCATTTCACCATCAACTTTTTCTCCTTCTGCTGTCACTCTTTCTGTCTCCGTCTTCTCGTCACCTTTCCCTTAGTGGTATTCCCTGATGGATACACTTACTTTGTTCTGTCTCCCAGTGGTCAGATATTCGGATCAATACTCAATAGGGTGTGTTGATTTGTAGCTTCTGATGAGCCTACTCATTTGTTCCAGAACAAGAACCTAAAGGGCCTGCCCACCAGCATGCGATTGCATGCGTCTAGCGAGACCAAACGGAAGCACACGCAAAGTTCACGCGTGGCGTAATTAACATCAAATTCACCAATCAGCTGGGCAGGAGGCGGGCCGACTGAATTTGGACACGCACGGCGTCGGGCGGTGATGTCATCGCGCAACGGCACGCCGGGCGGTGACGTCATCGCGCAACGCCACGCGTTAGGCGTACGCCGTCAAGACGCTGCTTACGCCGTCGAGACGCTGCGTACGCCCTCAATACGCCTGTGTGCCGACAGGCCGTTGGCGCGCAGAATTTTCGGACAGTGCAAGATTTTTGGAGCTCCGCGCGATGTCGGGACAAGCCCCGCACAACTCCGTACGCCTCCGCCAATCGAAGTGGAACCGGCCCCGCGAGGACGTATGCCTCAAGCGATTACGTTTGGTCGCGCTAGACACATGCTAGCGCATGCTGGTGGGACAGGCCCTTAACTTCCCAACGAATCATCAAAGTTTGCACACACGGTTCATTAATCAAACCCAGCGCATCTATAATTGTTAATTAAAAAAATAGCATTATTAGCATTAAGTCATATATTCATTACAATGCAATGTCTACCAGGTATACATTCTTGAATATGCAGTAGCATCAATGTTAGATCAATGGTACATTGAAAAATTACACATAACTTTTGAAAGGATAATGAGTTGAACAATGGTACACAAAAATGCTGGAGAAACTCAGCGGGTGCAGCAGCATCTATGGAGCGAAGGAGATAGGTAACGTTTCGGGCCGAAACCCTTCTTCAGACTGATAGGGGGTGGCGGGGAGAAGGAAGGAAAAAAGGAGGAGGAGGAGCCCGAGGGCTGGGGGAAGGAAGGAGGAGCTCGAGGGCTAACAATATTGGGAGAATTCAATGTTCATGCCCGTCGGATGCAGGCTCCCCAAGCGGAATATCCCCAAGTTGAACAATAACTGCTGGAGTAACTCAGCAGGTCAAACAGCATCTCAGTGGGACATGTCTTCTTGAGATGTTACCTGAACAGCTGGATTACCCCGGCACTTTGTTCTTTAAATAAATTATCCAATTGCTTTTGGAAATTACATTTATCCTATTGCTTTTGGAAGACAAAAGTTGTCAAGGAATGAAGGAAGAAAAGGGAAAATATGGAATAAAAAATAAGTATTGGACGTAATAAGTAAAAAATGCTTATTAAGCAAATGAGGGCACAACGTATCACTGCAGACATGATTAAGAATAAGACCAAAGCATTTTAAATGTGGCCAGCAAATGCATAGGACCCATTGGAACCATAGGATGTGGATGAAATCTGAAATGAATAATTCTCCTCTGTATTCACGGAAGGGAACCATATTGCAGTCGGTGAACCTTAAAACATGTTCTCATTAAGAAGGAAATATTACATAAACTTGGAAGGATTTAAGATGGATATACCCAAGGCTTCTATGAGAGGAAGGGGATAAGATTGCTTTGAGCCTTGCAAGGATTCTGCTGTTGTCTCTAAAGTACACGAAGGCTGAAGAGCGGAAATGTGGTCTCTTTATTCAAGGAGGGCAGTGGGAATAAACCAAGTAATTACGGCTCCCAATCTACTATCAGTCATAGAGAGGAAAAGCTGTGAAACAGGGTTGATGTCCACTTGCACAGACAGAAGAACTTTGTTAAGAAGAGATCCTACTTGTATGTCAGAGGCCTGTTCTGAGCTAACATTATTTCAAAGACGTTTCCTTAACTATGGCCTGATAACGGTGAAAAAACTAATACTTAAATTTTGGAAATAAACAACAGTCCCTACAGTGAAGATGTGGATCACAGATATGTCCAAGACACTACATTTGGAAAACATTAGGCTTGTCTTGGCGGAAAAACCAGATCAATTTCTCAAGACATAGACATCCTTCACCAAATTCTTACAAGAATAGCATGGTGCAACACAAATTTAAATTTAAATCCGATGCCGGGTTGGGTGAGAAGGGCGGGGGGTGGGGGGGGGGGGGGGGGGGGGGTCGAGAGGCAAGGTATATCTCCATCTTTCTTTTTTCTTACTTCCATATCTTTCGACCACACTTCTTTGGTAGTTTAGGGGTCTTTCTTTTGTTCTTTTTCGATCTATCTTTTCACTGTTCACTTTTTCCCTTTCTTGTTCTCTTTTACTTTTCTTTTTTCATTTTCAGGTTATAAGGTTAAAAATGAAGCTGTACAATAATTGTATAATTTTAGATGCCGAATGTTTTATCTTCGTACAATTGCTTCTAATAAAAATATTAATTAAAAAAAATAAAAAAGAAGTGATCCTACTTGATCAATCTGATTATTTGTTTGAAGAGGCAATAGAATGTATTGACGAGGGCATTGAGGGTAATGTGGTCTTTGACAGGGCATATAAGGGAAACTTGTCACGGAGGTTCGAGCTTTTGGGATCTAGAAGAAATTGGATCCATAATGGGCTTGTTAATAGGATTCAGAGCGTGATGTGGAGAATTTATGATCATGACCAATGTTGTGTCAGAGAGGCTAGTGATGGGGCCTGACAGTTGAAAAGAAGAATGATTTTTATCTCAAGACAGAAGTCTGATTAGCAAGTTTGAAGATGACATGTAAATTGATGTCAGTCATGAGCAGTCTAGTCTGAGACTACTTGATATATTGTTCATTTGGTGAAATGGACAGAGGGATGGTAGGTGGGAGTCACTGCCGATATGAGATATGATTTGGGAGGACAAACAAGGCCAGGACTTGCAAAATGCATGAAATGCCATCGGGACTAGGAGGAACTCCATTCCGATATGCAGGACTTGCAGGCTAGGCATGTGCCACAGCAGGGCAGGAAGGAGTCAATGTGGTGACTCAGTCCCGTTACCAGCTGGGACACAGAAACTCTGCCTCAGTTGCTGGCGAATCGATGAACAGGATGTGCATTAGGCAGCGGGGAAAGTAAGCTCGTACCCTGTCCCTGAGTTCAAGAGGGACTCTGAGCCTGTTCACAAGGGGGCTCAGATGTCCTTCCCCATCCTCACTCATTACCCTATACCTGAATTTCACCGATGCTTTTATCCCAAGTCTCGAAGGTAGAACAAGACCTCGGTAATATAATAAACATGGAACCAGAAGCTCACATCAAGGTGAAGGTCAAGCTGGAGAATGGGTCTGGTGCAATCTGGGATAGTCACAGCACGGCAGAAGGCCATTCAGTCCATCGTGTCTGGAAGGCAGTCTAGCTCGCCCAACCAATATTTGCTTTTAACCAGTTCCACATCTCCCTGTAAACACCACCATGTAATCTACTCTGGATCACATTCCAATGACGGCGATACTCAGCAGCTGTCTCCCAGCTCTAGTTCCCAGATGTCTGGTGCCCTGTGGTCCCTCTTGCAGATGGTTTTGTGTGCAGGTGGGGGTATTTGGTTGGCTTTGGCCTGAGGCTCCTTCTTCATGGAGAAGGTCCATTGTCCATCGGGTGATGGTGTCCAGGACATGGAAGGTACTGATCCCTGAGTGGTGAGCACATGGAGAGTGAAGGAGGTTGTTCTGTGATGTGATGCTCCATTTCATTTGGTCCTTCTCGTGCTCTTGATGAGACCAACTTCTCAACGTGCCTGTGAGCTGGAGGAGTTCCTGTGTGTGTGTCGCTGTCTCAGTGGCGACAGAGGTCGAGTCCTGCTGAGTTTGACGCGCACTCTGTATCTTGTCCTGAGGCTGGGGGGGGGGGGGGGGGGGATAGAACAGTTTCCATGACATTGTCTATGACTACATTACCCCCCACCAGCCCGTGACTCGAACTCTGGCGATGACCAGGGAGAGACACAGAGCTGACAGAAAGCTTCCCCTCCTCTGACGCTGAGTGGGAAATGTGCCGTCTGACCTCACGGACAGAGTGGGGTTTGGGGAAGAAGGTTATGATCTAGTGCAGGGGGCAGCCCATCTAGTGAAGAATTGGGCGCCGTGATTTAGGTGAGCTTTCCGCGCGGTAACATGAACATGGAACAGGAAGGGTTGTGGATAGATTCTTCAGGCTCTCATGAGGTAATGATGTGGTACTTGGCCAAGTAGCAGGGTGAAGGGAGTGGCAGCTAGCTGGTGATGGTGGGGCAGCATTGAAGAAGCAAGGTGTGGTGTGAAAGGCTGTGGGAAGGTGAGGCAGGAGAAGGAGGGGGAATTAGAAGAATGGATTGTTTCAGGGCTGAGTGAAACATTTGCACCCTCTATTGGGAACAGTTGGAATTGTTATCATCTACTATTTGAATGTGAACCAATTTATTACTTTAGAAAATCTTCCTTCTGTCTTTTTTCCAGCACTTTTCCCAACCATTGGACCTCCCTTCAACCCCCCTGGTAACATATTCTCATTATTTGCTACCTTTTGTATTAACTCTGCCTGTTCCTTTACTTTCCCCAGTGTCTGAATTCGCTCCATGAACCCGGGCTTCGCCTCTTCTTTCTCAGACTGAATCATGAGGTCAATGTAAGCTGGGGTGGATAATGGGTTTGGCCTCAGAGCTATTTCTTCAAGTCGTCTAATGCTGCCAGATAATTGATCAATCAGCGCCAGAACTGTGTACTTCACGTCAGCAAACTCCTGCTTAAGTGATTCCATAACATTCTGTTGGCTCATCTTCGCACCATAGGCCTTCTCGTACTTTTCTTTCAGCTCACTGTATGTCTTCTTCTCCTTTTTCGTTACATAATCAAACTTGTACTTTTGGTTGAAGTGAACATTCCAGATGCACTTTAGTGGACAGACCATACAGTTCCCTTGTTGGTCCATTGCACAACATTCACGTTTATCATCGTCGTTAGAATAGCCGCAGGGAAAGTGGCAGGTAAAGAAACATTTCTGACAGTTGGTTATATAATAACCAGTCCCACTAATATCCTCCTTTACTGGATGTGTAACTTCAATCTCGTAGTCAAAGTTTTTATTTGCATCCAGCTCGGTTTGGTGTTGGTTCAGAGCTTGTTCCGTTTTCCTGAGTTCTTCCAGTTTGGTGAGACCAACTCGGATCTGCGTCTGCAATCCCACCACTGCAACTTCCAGCTGCTTACGTTCCTTCAGAACCTCTCTGGTTAAACTCAAACTTTTGGTTTCCATTGTGTTCAGAGCTGTAAAGAATTTCTTCATACTGTTTGCTCCCATCTTCCAAAACATTGCATCAAAGTTATCATCGTTCCCTCCCCCTACTCCGCTGTCATGGGATCTGCACTCGTTGCCATAGTTTCCAGAGGTTGGACGCTGGGCAAAAATGGCTGAATTGTTAAACTTGAAGTGTACTGGCAGACCCGTACACTTGTCTTTGGGACACGGTACCTCAGCTAATTTCAGGGCACTCAGGATGGGGGGAGGCTGTCCGTCTGCGAACGTCACCAGGATCTGAATGTTTTCTGCAATATCTTTGCCAAAAATAGCAAGAATCGAATCAAAGACATATTTCTGTGCGTGAGTCAGGCGAGCCAGGGAGGCTTGAGCAACAAAACACACGGCATCAATCTGATCAACACCCTGTGGGGAAGAGAAGAATTCACGGATTTGCTCAGTGATCAGTTGATCCCGGCTGATGCCCCTGGTGTCCCCGAATCCTGGTGTGTCAATGATCGTCAGAGAGTAATCGATGTTAAATCCTTTCTGATGGTGGAGCTGGTAGGCAGTGATGGAGGATGTCTGACTCTCAGCCTGGGATTTTCCTGTTTCCTCCGCTATTAACTTGTATCTGAAATTGTCTCCCCATTCCACGCCCAAGATGTAGTTGATCATCCCATTGATGAGGGTTGTCTTTCCTGAGCCAGTTGCTCCCAGAACCATAATTGTCTTTGTGTGTTTTGAGGTGGGTTTTCCGAAGGAGCATTTCACAAGCTGTTTGACTTTATCAGCTATCTCCTCCTGTAGTTTGAGCTTGTAAATGGAAGGGTTTCCTTTGGATATTAATTTAGTGTCTGTGCGAAGTTTCCGGGCTATTCTGATTGGTGTGTTTCCTATTTTTATTGAAACCTCCTCACTTGCTTCACTAGACCCTGTTTCACCACAGTCAGCAGACACTCGGACTCGGTAGACGGTCATGGGTTTCAGTCCCTCTAAACAATAGTGGCATTGTGTGTCTGTTGTCTTAACTTCCTCCCATAATCCACCTTTCATGGTTAAATTAACTGACGGTTCTTCTCTATATTCAATGCTGTACCGAAATATATTAACATCAGCTCCAATCTGACCTGGTCTGTCCCAGTGCAGTGCTGCGCTGGGTGAACAATCCTGGAAGACTGGTTTACCAGGTGGACTTGCTGGCCGGGTGATGCCCCTGTAGCTCTCACTAACCTTGCTGACCCCTACCTTGGTCACTGCTCTGTATCGGAAGTGATACTCCTGGTGTGGCTCTAACCCAGGTATTGTGAAGGAGTGGCATTGATCAGGTGTATCCAGAATTGTCCATTCCTCCTGCTGGCTACCTCGGTACTCTACCTTGTAGCCCACAATCTCACCGGCACCAAATGTTGGTGGCTGTAACTGCAGAGTCACACTGTCATGTGTTGTTCTACTAGACGTAGGTATCTCGGGCTGTGACGGAGGAACAAAGCACTGGTTCTCCAGACGTCCTCCATCATACAGGTAAATTGAGGCTCCTATGTTGCTGTCATCCCGCACAGATCCAACAGCAAATTTTATTTTCCCATCTGCTATATTGGCGGTGGCAAATTCCAGGAATGATTCTGATGTCTTCCTCATCTGCTGGGACACAGATGGCAAGGTAAGCCAGGAGTCACTTTGTCGTTTTGTACAGGCTCCATCAACAGGAGGTTGTGTCTCTATTTTCTGAGCTGTGGGAGATTGGAGGTAGTTGTTTGCCTCTGACAGGTAGAGATCCTCATGATGTAATTTTGTAAATGTAAAGCAGACCACGTAAACTGTTGCTAAATCCATAAACATTTCATCTAACTCACTCTCTGATTTCACAACTGGTATATCTTTCAATATTCTGAGGTAACGTCCCACAACCCTCATCTCCCGTGCCTTGTCATCCAGCCATGTGGTCAGTGCCTGGTGTTTGAATGGTGACTGCTCCCTGTTCTTCAGTATATTCACCAGCAACACTTCCTCCTCGCCGCCTCCCCGGATGGACGGTAAAACTTTACATATAGTCCCCTGGAAACCTAATTTGTACTCCAGACACATCTTTTGGAATCGAAGTATAATATTTATAATTTCAGGAAACTGAACTGCGACACTGTCTTTCATCAGGTCATTGCACCTCATCACGGCCTCATTGAGCTGTTCTAGGACATCCTGGCAGCGATTGACCAGTCGCACGCTGATCTCCCTCACCAGCTGGGCAGCTTTCGAGTCAAGTTTATTGAGAGGATAGAGCCAGACTGTGATGGGCACTGAATGTTCTCCATCTGAGCCCAGTAGGTTTGGAAGTGTTGCATAGATATTGATGGCGTCTTTGAAGGTGGTGGGATTGTTCTTCAACGAGAAGTCCCCGTAAAAGGTGCAGCTAAATTTCTCGGTATGAGACTTGTGTTCTTCTGTCATTTCTAGGGAGGCCTCGCCCTGAATCGCAATCATAGGGAGACATTTAATTGTTGCCTCCATGTTACCCTGAATATCCTGTATCTTCTCTGTTGATGAAGCCATTTGGTCAAACACAAAGAAGGCCTGGGCCCCATACAACACTGCTGTAATGACATGGGTGGCTGAGCCCTCATCAAACACACTCGGGTAGGTAATATTCTGTCTCCCTAAGTGACTCATTGTCAGTTGTTCAAACCTGGTTGTTGCTTTGTACTGAAGGGTAACTCGTGCTTGTTGCTTTGATTCCTTCGTGTCTCTGAGATATTTTGCCGACCCTTTCACCTCCACTAACCCACCCAGGAAACTCGCCTTCAGTGATGCTGACACATCGAGGGCATTGGCTTTCTTCTCCATGGAGTCTGATGCAATGATGTGAAACTCAGTGCTGGGCTGGTCACGACGATCAAGGTTGTTCTGCAGTGTCTGTAAGTCCCACAAGGTGACGCCTACAGGATAAATCAGCGATCAAAACTGTTAATATTGTTAAAATTACTCAAAGTGAATAATATTCCTTCAGCAGATTCAATCTCTGTACAGGCTATGTCTTGGGCTGAAAGTAAAACACTCTACACTCACTGGACTGATCACATGAACAATAGGTGCGGCTTGGTGGCACAGCGGTAGAGTAGCTGCCTTACAGCGCTTACACCGCCACAGACCTGGGTTCGATCCTGACTACGGGTGCTGTCTGTGCAGAGTTTGTACGTTCTCCCCGTGACCGCGTGGGGTTTTCACTGAGATCTTCGGTTTCCTCCCGCACACCAAAGGCGTACAGGTTTGTAGATTCATTGGCTTGGTATAAATGTAACATTGTCCCAAGTGTGGGTTGGATAGTGTTAATGTACGGGGATCGTTGGTCGGTGTGGACTCGGTGGGCCAAAGGGCCTGTTTCTGTGCTGTATCTCTAAACTAAACAAAAAACATATTGAGTGCTACAGCGGGTCAGGAGGCAATTCAGGAGAACATGGATAAGCGTTGACTTGGATCATCTTCAAATATTCTTCAAATATCCATGTTTAGTTTAGTTTAGAAATATGGTGCGGAAACAGGCCCTTCGGCCCATCAGGCCCGCGACAACCAGTGATCCCCGCATGCTAACACTATCCTGCACACACTAGGAACAATTTACAATTTTACTAAGCCAATTAACCTTCAAAACTGTACGTCCTTGCAGTGTGGGAGGTAAACCGGAGATCCCGGAGAAAATTCACGCAGGTCACGGGGAGAAAGTACAAACTCTGTACAGACAGCACAGGTAGTCAGGATCGAACCTGGGTCTCTGGTTCTGTATGGCAGCAACTCTAGCTCTGTGCCACCGTGCCGCTCAATATTCAATCCACTGTATAAACTGGACTATAACTGACAAAGTTGTGGTCACCATTGGTGACCTGAACTTATGGCCCTGCAATGACCACCACTGTATCATAGAGTGATGCAGCATGTAAAGGGCCTGTCCCACTTAAGTGACCTTTACAGGCGACTGCCGGCACCCGTGATAGGTCGCCAAAATTTTCAATTTGTTGAAAATTCAGCAGCGACCAGAAAGATGCTATGACTCTTTGGAGACCTCTCACGACCATACAGTATTGTCATGAGAGGTCTCCTATGGTCGTGAAGGTCTCCCGTGACATGTCGCCAGGGGTCGCCTGTATGGTAGTGAGAGGTCACCCGTGACATGTCGCCAGGGGTCGCCTGTATGGTCGTGAGAGGTCTCCCGTGACATGTCGCCAGGGGTCGCCTGTATGGTCGTGAGAGGTCACCCGTGACATGTCGCCAGGGGTCGCCTGTATGGTCGTGAGAGGTCTCCTATGGTCGTGAGAGGTCTCCAGAGAGTCGTAGTGTCTTTCTGGTCGCCGCTGAATTCTCAACATGTTGAAAATTTCGACGACCTATCACGGGTGCCTGCATTCGCCTGTAAAGGTCACATAAGTGGGACAGGCCCTTTAAGAGGCCTGACTTGCCCACACTGACAAACATGTCCCAGCTACACTGATCCCACCTGCCTGCCATACCCCTCTAAACCTGTCCTACCCATGTACCCATTTAACTGTTTCTTAACCATTGGGATGATCCCAGCCTCAACTACCTCCTCTGGCAGCTTGTTCCATACATCCACCACCCATTGTGTGAAAAAGTTACTCCTCAGATTCCTATTAAATCTTTTCCCCTTCACCTTAAACCCATGTCCTCTTGTCCTTGATTCCCCTACTCTGGGCAAGTGACTCTGTGCATCTACCCAATCTAGTCCTCTCATGTTTTTACACACCTGTATAAGATCACCCCCCATACCAACCCATACCAGAGGGCATTTGACAAAATCCCTCATGTTGAAATTCATTGAGTGGAAGGTAATGTGAATCCTACCACAACCAGAGAGCAGTCCTGAACCACTATCTACCTCGTTGGTGACCCTTGGACCACCCTTGATCGGACTTTGCTGGCTTTACCTTGCACTATATGTTATTCCCTTATCATGTCTTTCGTTTCACCTACTCTGGGCTCATGTGACTTCATGATTTGTGTGAAGACATTCCAGTACCTGGGATCAGAGCATCTGATCGGCAGTCGTACAGCATTCCCAACTGGAAAGGCCGGCCCAGAGTGGCCAGTTGCAAGCACTCACTCATCACTGAACCGGAAATGGACAGTCAACAAAATCCAGTGATCTGAAACAGAACGAGGAATAAAATATGAAGATGAATCCACTCGATGTACGGCTTTTTGAAGATGTGACCAAAAAGGATTAGTTTAGAGATACAGTGCGGAAACAGGCCCTTCAGCCCATCGAGTCCGTGCCGGCCAAGATCCCCAAAAACTAACACTATCCTACACACGCTCGGGATAATTTACATTTATACCAAGACAATTCACCTATAAACCTGTACATCTTTGGAGTGTGGGAGGAAACTGAAGATCTCGGAGAAAACCCACGCAGGTCCCAGGGAGAACGTACAAACTCCGTACAGACAGCACCCGTGGTCAGGATCTAACCCGGGTCCCTGGCGCTGTGAGGCAGCAACTCCACCTCTGCGCCAGTGTTTATGTAGAGAGATGTTAACTATTGCACTGAGAATCACAGTATGATTTTAGTGTGGATGAAGGCCATTCTGCCCATTGAGTCCCTACTAGCTCTGGGTAAGAACAATCCATCTGGTCCCACATTCCTGCCTTGAAAATTCCTTCCTTTCGGGAAAGAAATTTCAGCCAGACATCCATTGGGGAATGTTGCCGACTGGCCCGCTCCACACTGCAGGAGTACGTGCTGAGGGATGCACTGTAGCTTGGTGCAGCCAACGCCAAGGCTCCATGGGGGAGGACCATTGTCTAGGGTCCTTCCGCTGCTGGACATTGGGGGGCAGGGTCCGGTGGAGATACCCCTCAAACAAGGGAAGGAAAACAAGGTGAAGATCATAAGTGATAGGAGTAGAATTAGGCCATTTGGCCCATCAAGTCTCCGCCATTCATGGCTAATCTATATCTCCCTAGTAACCCCATTCTCCTGCCTTCTCCTAATAACCTTTCATACCCGTACTAATCAAGAATCTTTCTCTGCCTTAAATATACTAACTGGTTTTGCTTCCAGAGCCTTCTGTGGCAAAAAATCCCACAGATTCACCACCCTCTGACTAAAGAAATTCCTCCACATCTCCTTCTTAAAAGAACATCCATTAATTCTGAGGCTATGACCTCTAGTACTAGACTCTCCCACTAGTGGAAACATCCCCTCCACATCCACTGTATCCAAGGGGAAAAGATTTAATAGAAATCTGACTGGTAACCTTTTCACACTGAGAGTGGTGTGTGTATGGAACAAGCTGCTAGAAGAGGT
The DNA here is from genome assembly GCF_010909765.2 of Amblyraja radiata. NCBI lineage: Eukaryota > Metazoa > Chordata > Chondrichthyes > Rajiformes > Rajidae > Amblyraja > Amblyraja radiata. Next base: position 16,601,967 of record NC_045985.1, on the reverse strand, counting down.
AGCTGAGACAGGTACTATCGCAACTGTTTCTTAACAATTAGACAGGTACATGGATAGGACAGGTTTGGAGGTATATGGACCATTCTTAACTTATTGAGTTTAGAAGAATGAGGGGGGACCTCACTGAAACGTACAGAATAATGAATGGCTTGGATAAAGTGGATGTGGAGAGGATGTTTCCACTAGTGTGAGAGTAGGACTAGAGGTCATAACCTCAGGATTAAAGGCTGTTTTTTTAGCAGGGAGATGAGAAGGACTTTCTTTCGTCAGAGGTTGGTAAACCTGGAATTAATTGCCACAGAAGGCTGTGGAGGCCAAGTCAGTGGATGTATTTCAGAATTAGAATCAGATTTTATTTGCCTTCTCCCCACAAGTATGCAACATACAAGGAATTTCATTGGCCAGGTCAGTCATACAATTAAAAGCAACAGATCACTCAAAAACACATTTTAAAATGAACATCCACCAGAGTGACTCCTACACATTCCTCACTGTGATGGAAGGCAAAATAAAGTTCAAGTCTCTTCCTTTTGTTCTTCCTCGAGCCCCAGTTGACGGGTCGGTCTTGACTCCACCAGCCGGCAGCGTTCGGGCCATCCGCGTCGAGACGTTCAGCTCCCGCATCGGGGGGATGTCAGCTCCCTCGCACCGGGCAATCGAACCTCATGTCGGGGCTGGACGAACCTTCTGCGGCGTTAGAGCTCCTGACTAGCCTCACTCGAGACTGCGAGCCCTTGGTGTTAATTCCGCGTGGGAGTGATCGCAGGCAAGGGATCAGCTCCGATGTTAAGTCCGCGCCCCGCGGTGGGGTCCACGACAGTCCGATGAGGCTTCCAGCTCCATCGATCGAAGGCCGCAGAGCCTGAAGAATGTGATGAGCCTGAAAAAAAGTTTACCCCATCCCCTCTCCCCCCCACACACAAAGCAAACCGAGCAACATTAAAACACACATTCAACAAACGCTTAAAATAAAAAAAGATGAAAAAACGAACACACACCGGGCAGGGCTGCCATCTCCCCGGCGCCCCTGCTGGTCTTTGTCATCTTTCAGGCAGAGATAGATAGATTCTTGGTTAGTATGGGTATCAGGGGTTGTGGGGAGAAGGCTGGAGAATGGTGCACCTATCGCTTATGTCCAAATGTAGGCAGGTGGGACTAGTGTAGCTGGGACATATTGGCTGGTGTGGGCAGGTTGGGATGTAGGGCCCGTTTCCACGCTGTATCACTATGACTAACAAAGTAAATGGCCCACAATTGTGGCAAAGGTTTGAAGAATGGTCTCGATCTGAAACTGTCACCTATTCCTTATGAAACATATTCCTTGTGAATATGAAATAGCACCTCATATTTTGGTTGCAGAGGGCTCGAACGCCGCCGGCTACGGGAGCCAAGATCGTCCCATCAACAGAAGGCTCGAGGCCCCCGACCGCGGGAGAACAAGTAAGGAAAGAAATTTGACGGGTTTTTTTTGCCTTCCATCACAGTGAGGAATGTGGAGGAGACGCTGGTGGATGTTCATTTTTAAATATATTTTGTGTGTTTTGTTACTTTTTCTGGTATGACCGTATGGCAAATCAAATTCCTTGTATATGTTGCAAAACACACTTGTATAATAACGTATGATCATGATGTACCTCCCACTCCCCTGACATCAGACTGAAGAAGGGTCCAGGCCTGACATGTTACCCATTCCTTCTCTCCAGAGATGCTGCCTGTCCCCCTGAGTTACTCCAGAATGTTGTGTCTACCTATTTCTTTTCACCAGAGATATTGCCTGACCCACTGAGTTACTCCAGCTTTTTGTGTCTATCATTGTGTTTTCGTTAAAGATAAGTGCAGGTGCCAGCAGTACATAGTGTGATACTATTAAATGTATAGAGACTGTCTGAAGTCTTTTTGTCTGCACATCTTTTGTCATTGCGAACAAAGTTTGCATTTGAAATAACCAAAATATTCGCCCAACAATGATTGCTGGCTTGAGCCTCGAACAAATGTATTCCTCCCGCCTCTTACCAGAGACTGCAGAGTTTGAAAGTGGGGGGCTTAGTGATCACTGATCACTGGCATTGGGGGTACCCAACGAGGGAGTGGCGCGCCCGTGTGGGGGGTGGGTGTGCCCCCCCCCCCCCCCCCCACCCACGGTAGGGACTTTTTGAAATTTGATGTATTAAAATCATGTTTTAATGCATTGTGGAAGTATGATTTCAATGTTTTTTGTTTGAAGTATTTTTAAGATAATGTAAGGCCTACATGAGAGATAGGAGCAGGTGATTATTATTTTTGTTATTGCTTGACCTAAAAAAACTGGGGGATAATAATACAGGCCGTCCCCCACATCCGCCACAGGCCAACACCCCCTCCCCACCCCGGATCAATGCCAGTGCCTTCCACGGTACAGAAAATTTGACATTTTAAAAAATGTGTTATAATTTCAATTGTTTTTTTTGTTTGGAGAAAGGGACAAGAAATGATCATAACATTTCCTGATTTTGCGAAGTCATACGAATTATGTTTTGCTCGGGGAAAAATCAGAGTATTTTGAAAGTTTGCATTCTTCTTTTGACGTATATTTCATTTTGATTTGAATTTAGAATCATCAAACTATTACATTAATAAAAGAGGTAGACAAAATGTTTAAGAAGGAACTGCAGATGCTGGAAAATCGAAGGTAGATAGAAATGCTGGAGGAACTCAGCAGGTGCGGCAGCATCTATGGAGTGAAGGAAATAGGCAATGTTTCAGGCCGAAACCCTTCTTCAGACTCAAAGAAGGTTTCGGCCCAACATTTAAGAAACAGTTAGACTGATACATGGACAGGACAGGTTTGGAGGGATGTGGATCAAAAGCAGGTAGTGTCGCTGGGACATGTTGGTAGGTGTGGGCAAGTTGCGCCAAAGGGCCTGCTTTCACACTGTATCACTCTATGACTACATTATACCTCCACCATGCATGAGTTTTACTGCTATATACTTAAGCATAGAAACATAGAAAATAGGTGCAGGAATAGGCCATTCAGCCCTTTGAGCCAGCACTGCCATTCAATCTGATCATGGTTGTTCATCTAAAATTAGTGCCCCTTTCCTGTTTTTCCCCCATATCCCTAGATTCCTTTAGCCCCAAAAGCTAAATGTAACTCTCTCTTGCAAACATCCAGTGAACTGGCCTCCACTGCCTTCTGCGACAGATAATTCAACAGATTCACAACTCTCTGGGTGAAGAAAGTTTGTCCTCATCTCAATCCTAAATGGCCTACACCTCATTCTTAAACTGTGACCCCTGGTTCTGGACTCCCCCAACATCGGGAATATTTGCAGTTACAGTAAGTGAAAATCTAGCAGGCAAGCAGGATGTTTTCTGCAACCACCCCCATTTGAAGGCCACTATCTTCCACCGCTTCTAACCAATGCTTGGTACCTACTTCCAGCAGCCACTGGTTGTCCTCCATGATGCACCGAGCCGCGGCCTGGTCCATGCCGGTCACCAGGGCGAATTCAGTGCAGAGACTCTCACAGGAGCGGCGCTACGCTTGCGACGGCCCGGGACTCTTGCACTGAGGCTGCTCCATGGCCGGAGCGGCAGCGAGGGACTCGCTGGCCCGGCAAATACTCGCCAAGCCCGGCTTCCCGTCCGCATCTGCCCCCGCCACTTCTGCTTCCATCCCTCCCTCCACCCCAGCTCTCCAACACCCACGACCGGGTCGCTCAGAGCACAGCAGTGCCTCGTCCAAAGCCGGAGACCTTGAAACATGTCTAGCCCCCCCCCCCCCCCCCCCCCCCGGTTCCGCGGCCCATGAATCACGACCTCCTTGCATGATCGAGATATCACCGTTATAACTCAATATCTCCCCTCCCATTCGGAGATATTGCATCCGAAGCGACAAACGCAGAGACCGAAGCGGGGCTGTGTTCGAACTGGAGCAGTTTTTTGGGGGATTTCGAAAACAAAGTGAAATCTATTGAAACAAAGTATAAAGAAACAAAGAAGCGTCTCGACCCGAAACACCACCCATTCCTTCTCTCGATAGTTTAGGGGCGTGCGGTCAGGGGGGGCAGAGCCTCACCTGTCATACTCCCAATGAAAATAGTTGTTAAGAAAAGTAAAGAAAAATAATAATAAAATGAAATAAATATAAAGATTTTTTCCACTGATCTGTGTTATAAATGTAATTTCTATATGAATCCAATCATTTTTTATAACCAAATTTACGCAGCTCCGCTGCAAATACAGGGAGAGCTGAGAGGTGAGGCAGCGGCGAGCTGAGCCTCCCCTCTGATTGCGCAACCCCTCAGAAACTGTATGGAGTGCGGGCAATAAGCGTGTGCCTGTTACTATCTCTATGTATGTCACCAATGTAATGTTTGTAGACCCCTTCATTACATGTCCTCGCCTTTCATAGTCCAGGTAACGTATTTCACATATAAATATATTAAATTTAGGCTCGCTGGTCTCTTCATAAAACTGCAATGAGAAAGCATCAGGGGAGGCAGCGCTCACATCTGCCTCACTGAGGGGGCGTGTCTTGAGCCCAGTGGAGGGAGAGCAAGCGTCAATTGCGTTGGCTCAGCCCATGTAATTGACGCTGCTTCGCTATCCCCCCACGTTAGCTAGCATCAGCACAAACAACTAACACACACACATCACACACACACACAACTAACACACACACATCACACAACTAACACACACACACAACTAACACACACACACAACTAAGTTAGGATGGGGTAGAAGGCAGTGCCTCCCCAGCCATTTACCTCACTGCACGTCACTGCCATAGATGCTGCCTGACCCGCTGGATTACTCCAGCTTTTTGTGTCTAAACCAACATCTGCAGTTCCTGCCGACGCATAACATGTACCCTCATCGCTCAAAGCCCTGCTGTTTCATGCTATAAAACTCAACACGCCTTCAATACTTGCTTTACCTGGTTGTGGTCTAGTGGAGACACTGGACAGTGGTGCAGCGGTAGAGTTGCTGCCTTCCAGCGCCAGGGACCGGGGATCGAGACCGACTACGGTTGCTGTCTGCATGGAGTTTGCACGTCCTCCCTGTGACGCATGGGTTTTCTCCGGGTGCTCCAGTTTCCTCCCACATGCATAAGACGTGCGGGTTTGTAGGTTAATTGGGTTTGTTACAAATTGCAAATTGTCCGTTAGTTGTGTAGAATAGTGCTAGTATACTGGGTGATCACAGGTTGGCGGGCCGAAGGGCCCGATTCCACGCTGTATGTCTCAACTAATCATGCTGCTAATTCTGGTGCAAAGTTCTACATGTCACTGTGTGGAGTTACAGTACACCGAGGCAAAGGTCCATTGTTAGTGCTGTGGTCAGGATGAACCCCTGCCTTTAGCACTAAAACAAAACACACACACACAGATGGATACACACCCCCACTGTACAGATACCCTGATACATGAGCAGTACACAAAGTGCTGGAGGAACGGGCAGCACCTGGAAATGGACAGACGACATTTCGGTTTATAAAGTAATAGAATGTTACAGCATGGAAACCTGCTCACACCCGCTAACATGTCCCATCTACACTTGTCTCACCTGCCCGCGTTTGGTCCATATCCCTCCAAAACTGTCCTATCCATGTACAGAAAAATGCTGGAGAAACTCAGCGGGTGCAGCAGCATCTATGGAGCGAAGGAAATAGGCGACGTTTCGGGCCGAAACCCTTCTTCAGACTGATGGGGGGGGGGGGGGGGGGGGGGGGGGGGAGAAGGAAGGGAAAAGGGAACTGTCTCCGGAGAGAGGAGGAGAACTTCTTCAAAGTAGGCATACCTTGAGGAGATATCGCAGTGGAGTAGACAAAGTGTTCAAAGTGTTCCAGTTCCTCGTGCTGGCGAGAGCAGGAACAGGGAGATACGAGACCTGAACGTGTGGCTGAGGAACTGGTGCACGGGGCAGGGATTTAGATTCTTAGATCACTGGGATCTGTTTTGGGGTAAGGGGGAACTGTACAAAAGGGACGAATTGCATCTTAACAGGTGTGGGACCAGCATTCTGGCAGGCAGGTTTGCCACTACTACACGGGTGGTTTTAAACTGAATAAGGGGGGTGGGGTGTCGAATGGGCTAGTGGAGGATGGAGTTAAAGGGAAAGGGTTTCTTAAATGTGTGAGCGTAGAGACAGAGGGGTGTAAAATGAGGGTAGAAGCAATAGGTAGCAAGGTGAAAAGTAAAAGTGGCAGGCCGGAAAATCCAGGGCAAAAATCAAAAAGGGCCACTTTTCAACAAAATTGTATAAGGGGTAGGAGTGTTGTAAAAACAAGCCTGAAGGCTTTGTGTCTCAATGCAAGGAGCATTCGTAATAAGGTGGATGAGTTGAATGTGCAGATAGCTATTAATGAAATGATATAGTTGGGATCACGGAGACATGGCTCCAGGGTGACCAAGGCTGGGAGCTGAACATCCAGCGATATTCAATATTCAGGAGGGATAGAGAGAAAGGAAAAGGAGGTGGGGTAGCGTTGCTGATTAGAGAGGAGATTAACGCAATGGAAAGGAAGGACATTAGTTTGCAGGATGTGGAATCGGTATGGGTAGAGCTGCGAAACACTAAGGGGCAGAAAACGCTGGTGGGTGTTGTGTACAGGCCACCTAACAGTAGTAGTGAAGTTGGAGATGGTATCAAACAGGAAATTAGAAATGCGTGCGACAAAGACAAAACCGTTATAATGGGTGACTTCAATCTACATATAGATTGGGTGAATCAAATTGGCAGGGGTGCTGAGGAAGAGGATTTTTTGGAATGTATGCGGGATAGTTATCTAAATCAACATGTAGAGGAACCAATGAGAGAGCATGCTATTTTAGACTGGGTATTGAGTAATGAGGAAGGGTTAGTTAGTAGTCTTGTTGTACGTGCCCCCTTGGGCAAGAGTGACCATAATATGGTTGAGTTCTTCATTAGGATGGAGAGTGACATTGTTAATTCAGAAACAATGGTTCTGAACTTAAAGAAAGGTAACTTTGAGGGTATGAGACGTGAATTGGCCAAGATTGACTGGCAATTAATTCTAAAAGGGTTGACGGTGGATATGCAATGGAAGACATTTAAAGACTGCATGGATGAACTACAAAAATTGTTCATCCCAGTTTGGCAAAAGAATAAATCAGGGAAGGTAGTGCATCCGTGGATAACAAGGGAAATCAGGGATAGTATCAAAGTGAAGGATGATGCGTACAAATTAGCCAGAAAAAGCAGCATACCGGAGGACTGGGAGACATTCAGAGACCAGCAGAGGAGGACAAAGGGCTTAATTAGGAAAGGAAAAATAGATTATGAAAGAAAACTGGCAGGGAACATAAAAACTGACTGCAAAAGTTTTTATACATATGTGAAAAGAAAGAGATTAGTTAAAACAAATGTAGGTCCCTTGCAGTCATAAACAGGTGAGTTGATCATGGGGAACAAGGATATGGCGGACCAATTGAATAACTACTTTGGTTCCGTCTTCACTAAGGAAGACATAAATAATCTGCCGGAAATAGCAGGGGACCGCGGGTCAAAGGAGTTGGCGGAATTGAGTGAAATCCAGGTTAGCTGGGAAGTGGTGTTGGGTAAATTAAATGGATTAAAGGCCGATAAATCCCCAGGGCCAGATAGGCTGCATCCCAGAGTACTTAAGGAAGTAGCTCCAGAAATAGTGGATGCATTAGTAATAATCTTTCAAAACTCTTTAGATTCTGGAGTAGTTCCTGAGGATTGGCGGGTAGCAAACGTACCCCCACTTTTTAAGAAGGGAGGGAGAGAGAAAACGGGGAATTACAGACCAGTTAGTCTAACATCGGTAGTGGGGAAACTGCTAGAGTCAGTTATTAAAGATGGGATAGCAGCACATTTGGAAAGTGGTGAAATCATTGGACAAAGTCAGCATGGATTTACAAAAGGTAAATCATGTCTGACGAATCTTATAGAATTTTTCGAGGATGTAACTAGTAGCGTGGATAGGGGAGAACCAGTGGATGTGGTGTATCTGGACTTCCAGAAGGCTTTCGACAAGGTCCCACATAAGAGATTAGTTTACAAACTTAAAGCACACGGCATTGGGGGTTCAGTATTGATGTGGATAGAGAACTGTCTGGCAAACAGGAAGCAAAGAGTAGGAGTAAACGGGTCCTTTTCACAATGGCAGGCAGTGACTAGTGGGGTACCGCAAGGCTCAGTGCTGGGACCCCAGCTATTTACAATATATATTAATGATCTGGATGAGGGAATTGAAGGCAATATCTCCAAGTTTGCGGATGACACTAAGCTGGGGGGCAGTGTTAGCTGTGAGGAGGATGCTAGGAGACTGCAAGGTGACTTGGATAGGCTGGGTGAGTGGGCAAATGTTTAGCAGATGCAGTATAATGTGGATAAATGTGAGGTTATCCATTTTGGTGGCAAAAACAGGAAAGCAGACTATTATCTAAATGGTGGCCGACTAGGAAAAGGGGAGATGCAGCGAGACATGGGTGTCATGGTACACCAGTCATTGAAAGTGGGCATGCAGGTGCTGCAGGCAGTGAAGAAAGCGAATGGTATGTTAGCTTTCATAGCAAAAGGATTTGAGTATAGGAGCAGGGAGGTTCTACTGCAGTTGTACATGGTCTTGGTGAGACCACACCTGGAGTATTGCGTACAGTTTTGGTCTCCAAATCTGAGGAAGGACATTATTGCCATAGAGGGAGTGCAGAGAAGGTTCACCAGACTGATTCCTGGGATGTCAGGACTGTCTTATGAAGAAAGATTGGATAGACTTGGTTTATACTCTAGAATTTAGGAGATTGAGAGGGGATCTGATAGAAACTTACAAAATTCTTAAGGGGTTGGACAGGCTAGATGCAGGAAGATTGCTCCCGATGTTGGGGAAGTCCAGGACAAGGGGTCACAGCTTAAGGATAAGGGGGAAATCCTTTAAAACCGAGATGAGAAGAATTTTTTTCACACAGAGAGTGGTGAATCTCTGGAACTCCCTGCCACAGAGGGTAGTTGAGGCCAGTTCATTGGCTATATTTAAGAGGGAGTTAGATGTGGCCCTTGTGGCTAAGGGGATCAGAGGGTATGGAGAGAAGGCAGGTACAGGATACTGAGTTGGATGATCAGCCATGATCATATTGAATGGTGGTGCAGGCTCGAAGGCCGAATGGCCGACTCCTGCACCTAATTTCTATGTTTCTATGTTTCTAAGAAGGAACTGCAGATGCAGAAGGTACACAAAAATGCTGGAGAAACTCAGCGGGTGCAGCAGCATCTATGGTATCGAAGGTACACAAAAATATCCATGTACCCGTCTAGATGTTGCTTAAACATTGGATAGTCCCTGCCTCAACTACATCCTCCGGCAGCACGTTCCATACACCCACCACCCTTTGTGTGAAAATGTCACCCCTCAGGTTCCCATTAAATCACTTACCCCCCCCCTTAATCTCCCGTTAATCTCCCCCCCCCCCCCCCCCCCCCACAAAAAGCTGGAGTAAATCAGCGGGACAGGCAGCATCTCTGGATCGAAGGAACGGGAGACGTTTCGGGTCGAGACCTTTCTTCAGGCTGAGCGTCAGGGGAGAGGGAGCCACAGAGCTAAGGACGGTTAAGGTGTGACAACGAGACAAAGGGGATGTAGATCATGGAACATGTAGAATAGATCGTTGTTAGCTAGTGACACCAAGGCAGAGATAAAATGTAAACGAGGACAGTCAGATTGGTCGGAGAACGGGGAAGGAGAACTGGGATGGTGAGCAAGGGTTACTTGAAGTTATCTAAGTTCCTCCAGGCCTTTATACATAAAAAGCTGGAGTAACTCAGCGGGACAGGCAACATCTCTGGAGAGAATGAATGGGTGACGTTTCGGGTCGAGACCCTTTAGCTGAATATTCCCGCATGTTTCGTTTCTTGTCCAATACTGGGACACGAACCTGCATCACTCACCGATCGAGGAAGCGACCGTCTGCAGCTGTAAGGGGATTGCAGCGTTGACGATGGGACGAATGGTCTTGCTTGGAGCTCCCCCCAGCACAATCAGTGCTGAGTGCAGACACAGAATCTCACTGGACCGACCGCAACCCCCGACGCTAGGAGCTGAGATGTACCGAGACTCCTTTCAGCAAACATGAGAATCGACTCCCACGCCAGCGGCGATATCTGCAGAGCAAGGCTATTTATTCTCCAGTGATCTCCACACCCGAGATTGGAATGAATTCTATGAAAATACACTTTCACTTAATGTGCAGAATCGATGAACAGTCACGCCCGTAGTCCTGGCCACAAACCAGGGCGGTGCACACCCGATACTGCAAGCTTGCTTGTGTATAAGTTTCTTCAACTTGTAACCCTTAAGTAACCCTTGCTTTGCCTCTTGGATTTCGAAAACAAAGTGAAATCTATTGAAACAAAGTACTGAAGAAGGGTCTCGACCCGAAACGCCACCCATTCCTTCTGTGCAGAGATGCTGCCTGACCCGCTGAATTACTCCAGCTTTTTGTGCCTAAACCAGCATCTGCAGTTCCTTCCTGCACACTCTGAGACGCCGTCCGTCCCGCTGAGTTACTCCAGCACTCTGTTTTTCTCTTTTGGTGTAAACCAGCATCTGTAGTTCCTTCCTACGCATAACATGTACCCTCATCGCTCAAAGCCCTGCTGTTTCATGCTATAAAACCCAACATGCCTTCAATACTTGCTTTACCTGGTTGTGGTCTAGTGGCGGCATTACACAGTGGTGCAGCGGTAGAGTTGCTGCCTTCCAGCGCCAGGGACCGGGGATCGATACCGACTACGGTTGCTGTCTGCATGGAGTTTGCACGTCCTCCCTGTGACTTGCATGGGTTTTCTCCGGGTGCTCCAGTTTCCTCCCACATGCATAAGACGTGCGGGTTTGTAGGTTAATTGGGTTTGTTAAAAATTGCAAATTGTCCGTTAGTTGTGTAGAATAGTGCTAGTATACTGGGTGATCACAGGTTGGCGGGCCGAAGGGCCCGATTCCACGCTGTATGTCTCAACTAATCATGCTGCTAATTCTGGTGCAAAGTTCTGCATGTCACTGTGTGGAGTTACAGTACACTGAGGCAAAGGTCCATTGTTAGTGCTGTGGTCAGGATGAACCCCTGCCTTTAGCACTAAAACAAAACACACACATAGATGGATACACATCCCCACTGTACAGATACCCTGATACATGAGCAGTACACAACGTGCTGGAGGAACGGGCAGCATCTGGAAATGGACAGAGGACATTTCGGTTTATAGAGTAATAGAATTTTACAGCATGGAAACCTGCTCACACCCGCTAACATGTCCCATCTACACTTGTCTCACCTGCCCGCGTTTGGTCCATATCCCTCCAAAACTGTCCTATCCATGTACACAAAAATGCTGGAGAAACTCAGCGGGTGCAGCAGCATCTATGGAGCGAAGGAAATAGGCGACGTTTCGGGCCGAAACCCTTCTTCAGACTGATGGGGGGTGGGGGGGGGGAGGGGGGGGAAGGAAGGAAAAAGGGAACTGTCTCCGGAGAGAGGAGGAGAACTTCTTCAAAGTAGGCATACCTTGAGGAGATATCGCAGTGGAGTAGACAAAGTGTTCAAGAAGGAACTGCAGATGCAGAAGGTACACAAAAATGCTGGAGAAACTCAGCGGGTGCAGCAGCATCTATGGTATCGAAGGTACACAAAAATATCCATGTACCCGTCTAGATGTTGGTTAAACATTGGATAGTCTCTGCCTCAACTACATCCTCCGGTAGCACGTTCCATACACCCACCACCTTGTGTGTGAAAATGTCACCCCTCAGGTTCCCATTAAATCACTTACCCCCCCCCACCCCCCTTAATCTCCCGTTAATCTCCAACCCCCCTCTTAAACCTATAATGTCTATAAAGACTATAACTCACAGAAGCAGAATCAGGTCATTCGGACAATCAAGTCTAGTTCGCCATTCAATCTCTCCCTCCTAACCCCATTATCCTGCTTTTTCTCCATAACCCCTGGCACCCGTACTAACCCATATAAACCTATAAAGATGCAGGAAGGAACTGCAGATGTTGGTTTAAACTGAAGATAGATACAAAAAGCTGGAGTAAATCAGCGGGACAGGCAGCATCTCTGGATCGAAGGAACGGGAGACGTTTCGGGTCGAGACCTTTCTTCAGACTGAGAGTCAGGGGAGAGGGAGACACAGAGCTAAGGAAGGTTAAGGTGTGACCACGAGACAAAAGGGGATGGAGATCATGGAACATGTAGAATAGATCGTTGTTAGTTAGTGACACCAAGGCAGAGATAAAATGTAAACGGGGACAGTCAGACTGGTCGGAGAACTGGGAAGGAGAACTGGGATGGTGAGCAAGGGTTACTTGAAGTTATCTAAGTTCCTCCAGGCCTTTATACATAAAAAGCTGGAGTAACTCAGCGGGACAGGCAACATCTCTGGAGAGAAGGAATGGGTGACGTTTCGGGTCGAGACCCTTTAGCTGAATATTCCCGCATGTTTCGTTTCTTGTCCAATACTGGGACACGAACCTGCATCACTCACCGATCGAGGAAGCGACCGTCTGCAGCTGTAATGGGATTTCAGCGTTGACGATGGGACGAATGGTCTTGCTTGGAGCTCCCCCCAGCACAATCAGTGCTGAGTGCAGACACAGAATCTCACTGGACCGACCGCAACCCCCGACGCTAGGAGCTGAGATGTACCGAGACTCCTTTCAGCAAACATGAGAATCGACTCCCACGCCAGCGGCGATATCCGCAGAGCAAGGCTATTTATTCTCCAGTGATCTTCAAGCCGGAAATTGGATTGAATTCTATGAAAATACACTTTGACGTTTGGTCTTAATGTGCAGAAACGATGAACCTGACCACAAATGAGGGCGGTGCTCACCAGATGCAGCAAGCTGGCTTGTGAAGATAGGTTTTTTCAACTTTAAGTAACCCTTGCTTTGCCTCTCTCTCCACCTACCTCACACCTCCCTCCCCAAATTACTGACTAATGCCACTATCCTGAGTGGTCACCGAAATGAGGAAAGACCTTTTCACCAAGAGAGTTGTGAATCTGTGGAATTTTACTTCGGAGTCACGTGAGTGACTACGTGAAGAACCCCGCTAGGACGCATGCGTGTCATATCGCTACACGCATTGCAACGAGTCACAGCAGGGGGAGGACGTCCCCCTTAAGCGGCAGAATCAAAAAGCCGACAACAGCAGGTAAGCGACTCTGCGTTTTTCCAACTTGTTTTGCAGGAGGAAAAATGGTCAGTGACCAGAAAGAAGGCTGCGAAGAAGCTGCAGGGGGAGAACCGCGGAGTAGCGGACAGCCAGCAGGGGTCGGTTGGAGCGGTTGCAATATATCGAGCAGCCGGGAGCGGCCAGTGCCCGAATGCATTGGAGCCGGTTGGACCGGCTGCAGGAATTGGAACAGCCGCGAGCGGCCAGTGCCCGTGAGCACCGGGGCCGGTTGGAGCGGTTGCTGGAGGAGATCCTCCAAAGCGACAGACTCCGGGAGATGGAGGCTAGCCACAGTGGGCAACCAATAAGCCCCACAGCGGTACCCCTTGTGGGGCTGCATAATGTCTCTTCCTCTTCGGAGGAGAACATGGAGGATCAGTTCAGGGATTCGAACCCAAGATTTAAAAATTCAAAAGGTCCTAAAAGGATTGACGGCGGGCATAACAGCTTTTGCCCGTACTCTGAAGGAGACAGAAATGACCAACAACCACCAGGATGCACTGGCTCTACTGTGCAACTCACAGTATGAGTTAAATAACATTAGGAAAAGTGCAATCCAACCAGCACTGGACCCCAAATTTGCCGGGCTTTGTAAACCGGGAACCTCCAAACCGCCGATTCTTTTGTTTGGAGGGGATTTATCCAAACAAGTAAAGGTACTAGATGAAGAGGCAAAAACGCTGGGGCTAATAAAGGCAGCCACCAAAACATACTTTGGCAAAAAATATCAGCCCTACGGACCTCCCAGACGAGGAACATACAGCGCAGGGAGTGCAAAAACCAGGGGCACCCAACAGCGGTCCTTTTTAGGATATGGCCCAGGATGACCGCCCTGGAAAATACGCCAGCCTCAACCCCAACAGCAGAAAACAACGGAGCCTCAACATCCAAAAAAGACAACGAGGAAATAACACACCCACCACCGGTAACCATGGAGGTAGGTGGGTCTGGTTCTTTTTAAATGAAAGGGAGCACGGAAATTGGTGGGAGGTTACGATATCACTTGGATGCATGGAATAAGATAACTCTAGACACTTACATTCTAAGCAGTATCCAGGGTTATACCATAGAATTTATACTAAAACATAACCCTCCAGTGCAGCATGCACCGGACCGAACGTTCGTGCTCACAGACATAGAACAATCTAAAGCACATACAGAACTACAACGACTATATAAAAAAGGAGTAATTGAACATACACAACACGAATCACAGGAATTCGTGTCAAATATCTTCATAAAAAACAAGAAAGATGGTGGTTGCCGTATCATCATCGATCTGACAACTTTAAATACATTTGTTCAATATATACACTTCAAAATGGAAACCTTTGTTACTGCTAAGCAATTAGTTTCAGCAGGCTACTATATGGCAAGCAACGATTTAAAAGATGCTTACTAGACAGTACCCATCAGTGGTGAACACAGATGTTATTTGAAATTCAACTGGATGGGTCAGGATGGCAATACAGGGCACTACCAAATGATCTAACTTCAGCCCCCAGGTTATTCACAAAAATTTTGAAACCAGCCTTGGCGTCACTGCGAAAACAAAAACATATGGTAATGGCATACCTGGATGACATATTTATTGTTGGCTAAACAAGCAGTAACCGTCACAAAACTACCGTTCGAAGAACTGGGGTTCATCGTCCATCCAGTAAAGTCTAAATTAAAGCCTTCAACTAAAATGGATTACTTGGGGTTCACCATAAACACGGTTCATATGTCAGTGACTTTGCCGATAGAAAAAGCTACAGCCTTACAAGAGGCTTGCAGCGAAATCATTGACATCACCAAACCCTCCATTAGACTGGTAGCCAGGATAATTGGGAAAATAGTGGCCACGTTTCCAGCCACACAATTCGGACCTTTACATTATCGGAACTTACAGAGAGCAAAAATTAGAGCACTCAAAATTAACAGGGGCCATTTTGATAGGCCAATGGAGCTACCTACAGAAGCCATAATAGAACTAAAATGGTGGGAACACAACATTAATTATTGTTCCAACCCACTAATTATTAGCAACCCGTCTATGACACTACAAACTGATGCCAGTGCACTTGGTTGGGGAGCCACCAATTCCATCTCAAGCTGCGGGGGGAGATGGAATTCACAGGAGGCATCATTATTAAAAGCACGAGGTATAAATTACCTAGAGATGTTAAGTGCATTCCATGGCCTTAAGTCATATTGCTCGGGGTTAAATCACCAGCATGTTAGATTACAAATTGACAACACCACCGTGGTGGCATATATCAACCATATGGGTGGAAATATATCGACATCCTGTGACAATTTGGCCAACTCAATTTGGCAATGGTGCATCCAGAGGAATATTTGGATATCAGCTATTTATTTACCAGGTAAACTAAATTTAGTGGCAGACACCAGGTCACGCAAATTCAATGAAAACACGGAATGGATGTTGGATACAAATGTATTTGCTGAAATTACAGCACGGTATGGAACACCAGATATCGATCTTTTTGCATCCAGGCTCAATCACCAATTGCCAAGTTATGTTTCATGGGAACCAGACCCTGGGGCAGCAGCTACCGATGCATTTTCGCTGCATTGGGGGAAATTGTTCATTTATGCATTCCCTCCTTTCTGCCTCATCAATCGGGTACTAAGGAAGATTCAACAGGATTCTGCATCTGGGATTCTTATAGTACCCGATTGGCCTACTCAACCATGGTTCCCGGTGATACAAGACATGGCATTAGAACCATGCATCACAATTCAACATAGACCAAATTTGCTGGTCCATCCAGTAACTCAGGAAAGTCACCCATGTCATAAACATACCAACTTATTAATTTGTAGAGTCTGAAAGCGCCGCTACAAGACATGGGACTGACGAACCGAACAATGGACATGATTGCATCAGCCCACAGACAATCCACCAAAAAACAGTACTTGGTGCACATCAAGAAATGGGGAAAGTACTGTCACGACAATAACCTCAATCATAGATCCAATAATATTCCGTCTGTTCTGGAATTTCTGGCCAGTCTACACTACGATGAGGGGCTAAGCTACAGTACCATCAACTGTGCCAGAAGTGCTCTGTCAAATTACCTATGGCAAGGAACAGAGCGGCATTCTGTAGGGACTCACCCCCTGGTAATCAAACTAATGAGGGGAATTTTTAATACAAATCCCCCAAGAACCAGGTACACCCAAATTTGGGACGTGAGTATTGTTTTGACCATGTTAAGGAACTGGTCTCCACCTACAGCTCTGTCCCTAGAGAAACTTACCATGAAGATGGTCATGCTGATGGCTTTGGTTACGGCACAAAGGGTCCAGTCGTTACAAAAACTAAGGCTGGACAACTTGACCATTTCATCTGGAAAGCTGATGTTTCTTATACATGACTTAATAAAACAGAATAGACCAGGAACAACAGGGCAAATAATAGAATTCAGGGCCTAACCGACCGATGACCGCCTCTGTATAGTAACTCATTTACTGCTATACATTGAACATACGAGAATCATCCGAGGGAAAGAAATGGCTCTGTTAATTAGCCACAAACAGCCACATAAAAAAGTAACAGCCCAGACCATCTCGCGATGGCTAAAACAGGTCTTAATGAAGGCAGGAGTAGACACTAACGTTTTTAAATCTCACTCCACCAGGGCTGCAGTTACATCAGCAGCAAAACAACAGGATGTGCCAATGGACCAAATCCTCAAGACTGCAGGATGGTCAACGGAACGAACGTTCCAACGTTTTTTATCATAAAACGGTCATAGAACCTGGAACATTTGCAGAAACACTTTTAAGTTCTGTAGTATGATTTACCCACAAATAGGGGCTATGATTTGGATTTAATAAATTTATTTTCGTTATATCAAGATTGTATTGATATCTAATACTGTTAACACTATTCTCCCCACAATCAAGGCAGAAGTGAAGCATGGACTCGTTCCACGGCATAAAATCACAGAGCTTTAAAATCTTCACGTAGTCACTCACGTGACTCCGAAGTAAAATAGTAAGATTAAACGAGAACTTACCAGTTTGAAGTTTGATCTTTATTTTATGAGGAGGAACGTTGAGGGAATACGTGCCCTCCGCTCCCACCCTTGATCATATCTTGAACTGGTATCTCTTCTCTAATCTTACTATGTTTAGTCATTATAGTTATCTGTGATCTCACACCGCTGCTTTGAAGAATGACACGCATGCGTCCTAGCGGGGTTCTTCACATATTCCCACACCGTTCCTCCTCATAAAATAAAGATCAAACTTCAAACTGGTAAGTTCTCGTTTAATCTTACTATTCTCTGCCACAGAAGGCAGTGGCCAATCCATTAGATGTTTTCAAGAGAGAGTTAGAAGAAGGGTCTTAACCCGAAACATCACCCATTCCTTCTCTCCAGAGATGCTGCCTGTCCCACTGAGTCACTCCCACCTTTTGGATCTATCTTCTGAGAGTTAGATTTAGCTCTTAGGGGTAATGGAATCAAGGGATATGGGGAGAAAGCAGGATCGTGGTACTGATTTTGGATGATCAGCCATGATAATATTGAATGGCAGTGCTGCCTCGAGGGGCTGAATGGCCTACTCCTGTACCTATTTTCTAGGTTTATATGTCCTTTTGATTAATTTGTGCAGGAAGGAACTGCAGAAGCTGGTTTACACTGAAGATAGACACAAAATGGGCTGAAGGGCCTGTTTCCCGCGCTGTATCTCTAAATTGAACGGAATTTACTCAGCGAGCCAGGGAGCATCTCTGTGAGAAGGAATGGGTGGTGTTTCAGGTCGAGACCTTTCTTCAGACTGAGAGTCAGATGAGAGGGAGACGCAGAGATAATGAAGGGCAAGGTGTGAAAATTACAGATCAAGTTAGGAAGGTGAAGTCACTCTGAAGAAGGGTCTCAACCCGAAACATCGCCCATTCCTTCGCTCCAGAGATGCTGCCTATCCCGCTGAGTTACTCCAGCATTTTGTGGCTAACCGCAGTTCCGTTCAATTTAGAGATACAGCGCGGGAAACAGGCCCTTCAGCCCAGATCACCCTGTACATTAACACTATCCTACACACACGAGGGACAATTTACAATTATACCAAGCCAATTAGCCTACAAATCAGTATGTCTGTCATATGGGAGGAAACGAGCACCTGGAGAAAACCTACGCAGGTCACAGGAAGAACCTACAAACTCTGTACAGACAGCACCAGTAGTCAGGATCGAACCTTGGTGTCTGGCGCAGTGGGGCAGCGACTCCACCATGCCACACATTTGTGTGGGTTCAGTCACCCTCCACGTCCACAGTAATCGGTCGAGACTCAAGTTCCTTTCTTCATCAGTTTTTTGGAGCACTGTGGTGCAGTGGTAGAGTTGCTGCCTCACGACGCCAGAGACCTAGGTTCAATCCTGACTACAGGTGCTGTCTGTACAGAGTTTGTATGATCTCCCCGTGACCGCATGGGTTTTCTCTGAGATCTACAGTCTCCTCCCACACTCCAGAGAAGTTCAGGTTTGTAGCTTAGTTAGCTTGGCATAAATGTAAATTGTCCCTAGTGTAGGGTGGTGTTAATGTGTGGGGGTTGCTGGTCGGTGTGGAATCGGTAAGCCGAAGGGCTTGTTTCCGCGCTGTATCTAAACTGACAAGAAACTAAACATAAGAAGGAAACTAGCGGGTACCGCACAGTGGTTTGAACTAACATGCAGCCACAGAGTTCAGAAATTGCAGTGAAAAACAGACTGGATATTGGAACAAAATATAAATGAACTGCCGGAGGAAGTCTGCAGGAAGGAACTGCAGACGCCAGTTTACACCAAAGATAGACACAAACTTATTGAACAGCAAAAGGCCTGGATAGAGTGGATGTAGAGAGAGTGTTTCCACTTGTGGGAGAGTCACGGACCAGAAGGCACAGCCTCAGAATTAAAGAACGCTCCTTTAGGAACATGAGGAGGAATTTATTTCATCAAAAGGTGGTGAATCTGTGCGATCTATTGCCTCAGAGGGCTGTGGAGGCCGTCAATGGATATTTCAAAGGCTGAGATAGATAGATTCTCGGTTTGTACGGGTGTCAGAGGATATGGGGAGAAGGCAGGAGAATAGGGTTTGGAGGGAGATAGATCAGCCATGATTGAATGGCGATGGGCCGAATGGCATAATTCTGCTTCTAGCACTTATGAACATGCACTTTAAAATACTGGGAACTTAGCAGGTCGGGCGGCATCTCTGGAGCCATTGAGTCATAGAACATGGAAAACGGTCCTTTGGCCCAAGTTGCTCCCACCAGCCAACATTTCCCATCTGCTAGGCCTGTACTCGAGTGTAGAAGGATAAGGGGAACCTCATGGAAACATACCGAAAGGCCGGGATAGAGTGAATGTGGAGAGGATTGTAATGGCACATTTTCAACTTTTCCAGTGTCCTCTTTTCCAGTTACCATTCATACATAGGTAGAGTTGGAGTGATCTTACACAGACCCAATAGAACAGATCTTCCGGTCGTTATTTCAAGTTTAGTTGGTTGTTTATTGAGGTAGTTGTACAAACAAAGGAATGAACGTACCAGGTTTTCCTAATTCTGCATGCAAGTCGTAGCTGGTTGCTCTGTCCCAGGTCTGGTGAAAACTGTATGCGCTCCCTCCCTGTGCCTTCCCCATCTGCCCATACACATACACCACCTTGTGCATCTAATGACCGCCCACAAGTGTCCAAAATAATACTGCAAGATATATCTAAGCAAAATAATATGATATGCTGACAATAAACATAGATGGCTCGTACGCACCGGCCCCTAATTGTCCTACGTATATAACAAAACAATTACCGAAACCAGTTGAAAGAATGAATGTGACGAGCAAACGAACAGAAAGTGACCTAAGGACTTATTTTATGTACACAGCAGATGGCTGTAATCTACATTTCTCTGCCAGGGTCAGTGGGAGGAGATTCAATTGTGGCATGGTGGCACAGCGGTAGAGTTGCTGCCTTACAGCGCCAGAGACCCGGGTTCGATACCGACTACGGGTGCTGTCCGCACGGAGTTTGGGTGTTCTCCCCATGACCCTGTGCATTTTCTGCGAAATCTTCGGTTTCCTCCCACACTCCAAAGACGTATAGGTTTGTAGGTTAATTGGCTTGAATAAGTGTAAATTGTTCCTAGTGTGTGTAGGATAGTGTTAGTGTGCAGGGATCGTTGGTCGGTGCTTACTCGGTGGGCAAAGGGCCTGTTTCCGCCCCGTATCTCCAAACTAAACTAATTGTATTTTTCATAGGTGACTGGAAGAATATCGAAAGGGAAGGAGTGGGCAAAGGAGTGAGATTAGCTGGATTAAATAAAACAGTAAATTACTAATTGGCCAAAAGGCTTCCTTCGATGCGATAACCTTTAAGAGATTCAGTGAACTATATTAACTCAGCTCATGTGTATCTATTACGGTGCTGATTTACACAGGTTGTATTCAATAGCCCACCAATAGAAAGTGTTCACAAAGATTATCCCAAAAATAATTAATGAAAGATTACCATGAAGAATTAAATTGTAATCTTGCTTGATGGAGCTGATGGGAATTTTGGCGATACAGGTATACGTTCCACAGTCACTGACCAAACTACATGTGATAACAAGTGTGCTGTTCTCTCCTGTAAGTTGGTGATGCTGGAAAATTCCCCCTCCATCTTTCCACCATTGATACTCAGTAGGATTTCCAGTGATGTCACATCTGAGATTGATGAGGAATCCCAAGGATCTGTCCTCTGTCAAAATCGAAACATCTGACAGTTTTTCTGTAGAAGAAAAAAATTGTTGCTGAACTATAATATTCCTGCCTTGATTCAGAATGAATTCCTGCCCAATAACATTGCACCAAATGTGTACAAATGGACTTGTATTTCTTTATGTTCACATACACAAAGATATATATACAAATATAGAAATTAAGAGCAGAATTTGTATTTCAACCGAAGCCTGAATTGCCATTGAATGAGATCATGACTTATTGTAACCTCAACTCCACATTCCTGTCTACGCACAGTATCAATTATACCCCGTGCTTATTCATTACCTACTCAGCTGTCTTAACAATATTAAACAACTCAAATCCTCTACCTCAAAAGGGAAAATAGATGCACAGAGACCCAGTTCAGGTTCAGGTTCAGACCCAGTAACAGGTTTAAAGATGATGGTGTTGGATTCAGAGCTGTAGTCTATGAAAAACAGGCTGACGTATGTGTTTTTATTCTTTAAGTGGTCCAGTGCAGAGTGCAGAGCCAGCAAGATCTCACCCCACGTTGATATATTGTGGTGGTGCGCAAATAGCAATGGGTCCAGGTTCTTGCCAAGGTAGGTCTTGATATGACCCATAACCAACGTCTCAAATCACTTCTTCACCATGAACCTTAGTACCACTGGTCAGTGGTCATTGAGGCACTTCTGAATTGCTCTATCACCTTGCTCTTATGACTGCCCTTTGAAAGCAGGTGCGAACCTCAAACCTCAGTAATGCGAGGTTGAAGAAGTCTGCAAAATCTCCCGCCAGTTGGTCCACATGTTTTGAGAATGTAACCAAGTACACCATCAGGTCCAGATGCTTTCCGATGGTTAATGAAAATTCCGAGGTTAATGAGATCGGAGAGTCCTGTTACACAGCTCCTCAACATCAACCTCAACAAGGACCTCGTCACCGAGACTTGAGGGCCTGAGCTATAGGGAGAGGTTGGGCAGGCTAGGACTTTATTCCTTGGAGCGCGGGAAGATGAGGTGTGATCTTATAGAGGTGTCTCTGATCATAAGGTAGGTTCAGAGCCTTTTACCCAGAGTAGACGAATCAAGAACCAAAGGACATGGGTTTAAGGTGAGAGGGGAAAGTTTTACTACATGCTTGAGGGGTGACCACAGAAGGTGGTGTGTGTATGGAACGAGCTGCTAGAGGTGATAGATGAGGCAGGTACTATAACAGCATTTAAAATACATTTGGGCAGGTACATGGGGAGGAAAGGTTATGGGCCAAACGCGGGCAGTCGGGACTAGTGTAGATGGGGCATCTTGGCAGATGGGCATGTTATCTCTCTGGTCATTGCCTCAGGACCTCATTGCTGGTGAGTTCCTTCTTTCTCCAGAGATGTCCTTAATCCTGGCATGGTACAGTTGCTCTCTGTCTCTGCTGCAGATACCATTGCATGTTCCCTTGAACATGCCACCCTGTCACCACTACATTATTCTTTCCACCCTCCACTTGCATGGTCGTAAGTCCTCACCCTCATCCAAACATTGAGCACGATCCCGAGGAGGGGTATTTCTCCACGACCACCCTCTGCATCTTTCCACCTGCCCCTTCATCACTTTAGTTTAGTTTAGAGATACAGCGCAGAAACAGGCCCTTCAGCCCACCAAGTGCGGGCCGACCAGCGATCACCCCGCACACTAACATTACCCTACACACACTAGGGACAATTTACAATCATATCAAGCCAATGAGCCTACAAACCATTTCCCTCTACAGATGTTGCCTGTTCCAGCAGCACTTTGTGTTCTGCTCATGTATCAGGGTATCTACAGTGGGGGTGTGTATCCATCTGTGTGTGTGTTGTTGTTTTAGTGCTAAAGGCAGGGGTTCATCCTGACCACAGCACTAACAATGGACCTTTGCCTCAGTGTACAGTTACTCCACAGGGACCTGATCAGAACTTTGCACCATAATTAGCTGAACACAATTTTTGTTTAGTTTAGACATGCAGCGCAGAAACAGGCCCTTCGGCCCGCCAACCAGTGATCACCCCGTACACGAGCACTATCCTACAAACGGTAGGGCCAACGTGCAATTTTTACTGAAGCCAATTAACCTGCAAACTCCCAGGTCTTAGGAGTGTGGGAGGAAACTGGAGCACCCGGGGAAAACCCACGCAGATGATGGGGAGAACGTGCAAACTTCGTACAGACAGCAGCTGTAATAATGATCAAACCCGCGTCTCTGGCACTGTAGGCAGCAAATCCACTGCTGCGCCACAATGTTGCCCCAGTCGTACCATCCTGTCACTGACTACTAATCCTTTGCCCTCCCTTAAATCATATCGTCATTGTTATCTTCCTATTTCACCACTCTGTTCCCTCTGGAGATTACTGTAACTGACTGCTCTATTTACAGCAATTTTGATCAGAATGTGCTGAGAAATCATGTGATATTTTTTTCTTGCGTAAAGGGAGTAACAACCAGACACTAGTATTGAGGCCTGTAAACATTTTATTTCATTTTAGAATAGAATAGAATATAGAATAGTTTCTTTATTGTCATTGTAACATGAACCATGTACAACGAAATTGTAAAATGTCAGCCAGTCAGTGCACCATTCAAACATTTCCAAAAGCTAACGATACATACAAAGTAAAATATTTAAAAAGATAAACAACTAAAATAAATATCATAAAAATAGCACGCATAAACACCCAGCCCTACATCCTTCTGTCGATTTCATGTATGTATGTATCGCCCCTGCGTTCCTTGGCGGCTACATTTAGTGCCTTTATAGCAGTGGGGTAAAAACTGTTTTTAAGTCTGTTTGTCCTTGTCCTTGTAGATCTGTACCGTCTGCCTGACGGTAACAGTTCAAACAGGGAGTGTCCGGGGTGGGAAATGTCCTTTATAATACTCTGGGATTTTTTGATGCAGCGGGAACTGTGTAAGTCCTCCAAGGTAAGGAGAGGGCATCCGACAATCCTCTGGGCGTTGTCAATGGCCCTCTGGAGCGCTTTCCTCTGAGCCGCTGTGCAGCTGGTGTACCATACGCATACACAGTATGTTAGGAGGCTCTCAATGGAGCACCGATAAAAGGACAGCAGCAGTCTCTGAGTGATGTTATTCTTCCTGAGCACCCTCAGGAAGTGCAGTCTCTGCTGGACCTTTTTCAGCAGCGCAGAGGTGTTCACGCTCCACGTCAGGTCCTCCTCAATATGGATTCCCAGGAAGCGGAAATCCGCCACCCTCTCCACACAGTCCCCTCTGATAATTAATGGTACCATGTCCGTTTTATTCTTCCTGAAGTCTATTATTATCTCCTTGGTCTTTAAGGTGTTAAGGAGCAGGTTATTTTCTCCACACCACACTGTCAGCTGCTCCACCTCATCCCGGTAGGCGTACTCGTCCCCCCCGGAGATGAGTCCCACCACCGTAGTGTCATCCGCAAATTTGACAATGGTGTTTCTGTGGTGGGCGGGGATGCAGTCATGTGTGTAGATGGTGTAGAGCAGGGGGCTCAGCACGCAGCCCTGTGGAGAGCCGGTACTGAGGCTGAGGGCCGTGGATGTGTGATGGCCCACTCTGACTCTCTGGCTGCGACCCGACAGGAAGCTATTTATCCACATGCAGGTGGAGTGTGGAAGTCCCAACTCCCCCAGTTTGTCCACCAGTTTGTGGGGAAGGATGGTATTAAAGGCAGAGCTGTAGTCCACAAAGAGCATCCGCACGTAGCTCCCCCGCTGCTCCAGGTGGGACAGTGCAGCATGGAGAGCTGTGGCTACAGCGTCCTCTGTAGATCTATTCGCTCTGTACGCAAACTGGTGGGGGTCAAAGCTTCGGGGCAGGAGTGATGTGATGTGACCCCGGACCAGTTTTTCAAAACACTTCATCACCACTGGTGTGAGTGCGACTGGCCGGTAGTCGTGATTTATGAAGCAAATATTTGTTTGATTACTGAACACGTACAAAATAAAGCAGGGAAAGAGATTACTTGGTTCTGGAAGAGATGTGTAGCTTCTAACTGGGGCTGCACTTCATTTAGTTGTATCCTTATTGGGCTGGATGTAGAAAAGGGAAACAAAAGGATTGAGAAAGGCCGAAGATGGCAAGTTGAATTAACAAAAAGAAATTTGGGGCTTTATTAACCGATTAACAAAGGTAGGAACTTATGCTGACCCAGGTCAGCTGGGGTATTGTGCCTTATTCTGGGCTCCATAAAGTGTACAGGGAGGATGTTTAGTATAGTTTCGAGATACAGCACGGAAAACACGCCTCTCGGCCCAACGCGCCCGCACCGACCAGCGATCCCTGCACATTAACACTACCCTACACACTCTAGGGACAATTTTACATTTCCATTTATACCAAGCCAATTATCATACAAATCTGTAGGTGTGTAGGTCTTTGGGATGTGGGAGGAAACCGAAGATCTCGGAGAAAACCCACGCAGGTCACGGAGAGAATATACAAACTCCGCACAGACAGCACCCGTAGTCAAGATCGAACCTGGGTCTCTAGCGCTGTAAAACAGTAGCTCTACCGCTGCGCCACCATGCCGCCCTATTCTTCTATTTCTCTTTAATGACTGTAATCTCTCCCGCTGCCCCAGTCTCGGTAATCTCTCCCACTGCCCAACTCTCCGTCACCTCTCCTGTTGCACCACTACCTCTCTCTCTCTCCATGATCTCTCTACCACTCTCTCTGTTCCTCTCCATGAACTCTCTCCGTTATTCAGACACCTCTCGCCTCTCATCACCTTTGCTTTCCTCTCTCTGCTGCTGACCCTGCCCCCTCTCTGTCATCCCTCACCCTCTTGAGAAGGTATTTAGACAGAAAGAGAGGGAGATGGCGGAGAGAAAGAGGAATGAGAGACAGGCTTTGTGTATGGCAGAGATTCATACTGTTCACTTTGATGAGTAACGTGCAGGAAGTTTGGATAGCAAATGTGGTCCCTTTATTCAAGAAGGGTAGCAGGGATAAACCAGGTAATTTCAGGGCTCTGAAGCTAATGTCAATCATAGAGAAGACTAGACTAAGTGGGACCCGTTGGGTCCCATGTTCACACAGGCGGGCTGGTCCCCCAACGCAATATTCCACCTCCACACCAATTCCAATATTGGTGGTCACTGGGGGGGGGGGGCTTTTTGGAGCGCTAGTAGGGGTACTGTGGGCTGAAGGGACTGGTTAGTATGGACATTGTGGGCCAAATGGATTCTTGGGGTGGCAGCTCAGTCACTCAAGCCTGATGTGCTGGCAGCTCACTAACAGCTGGTGGGCTAGCAGTTGAATCACGGCTATTCCTTGAAATTCCATTTCAAGCAGGGTGCAAGGCCACCGAATTCAAGTGCAGATTCATAAACTTCAAGCAGGGTGCAAGGCCACCGAACTCTAGTGCAGTTTCCTGCCATTTCAAGCAGGGTGCAAGGCCACCAAATTCAAGTGCAGTTTCATGCCATTTCAAGCAGGGTGCAAGGCCACCAATTAAGTGCAGTTTCATGCCACTTTTAGCAGGATGCAAGGCCACCAAATTCAAGTGCAGTTTCATGCCATTTCAAGCAGGGTGCAAGGCCACCAATTAAGTGCAGTTTCATGCCACTTTTAGCAGGGTGCAAGGCCACCAATTCAAGTGCAGTTTCATGTCAATTCAAGCAGAGTGCAAGGCCATCAAATGCTAGTGCTGTTTCATGCCATTTCAAGCAGAGTGCAAGGCCACCAAATTCAAGTGCTGTTTCATACCACTTCAAGCAGGGTGCAAGACAACCAAATTGAAGTTCAGTTTCATACAATTTCAAGCAGGGTGCAAGGCCACCACATTCAAATGCAGTTTCATAACATTTCAAGCAGGGTGAAACCACCATAAAACCACACAAAACACCACATAAACACCACACTCATAGTTCAGTAGACATTCAGTGTGTTCAGTTGATTCACAACCTCTCTCCCCCCCACCTTGCAGAGACTGAGCCACATCCACACTTACAGGTTTTATAATCGCTCCCCCTCCAACTGGAAGGGGCATGGCCTTCATGGCGTGATTGACAGGAAATAGATTTTTGGCCGTGCAGCCTTTCAAAGCAGTTACCACCAGCAACAGCCTTTTTTTTTGCCGTGCAGCCTTTCAAAGCCGTTACCACAGCCAACAACAGCCATTTTTTTTGCAGTGGCAGCCTTTCAAAGCAGTTACCACCACCACCAACAGCCATTTTTTTTTTGCAGTGCAGCCTTTTAAAGCAGTTACCACCACCAACAACAGACATTATTTTTGCAATGCAGCATTTCAAAGCAGCCATATTTTCATTTTCAATCCACATTAAGGGCACTCATAGTTGAGTAGATATGTGTTCAGTATTATCCAGAGCTCAGAGAGACATGACCCTCTCGCTTCCTCCATCCTGCAGAGACTGAGTGAGGCACACCACTTCCGGGTTTCATAGTCCCTCCCCTTCCCACCAGCAGGGGCTGCAGAGAGAATGGCAAAATGTTTTAAAACATTAATATCTCTCTGATTTTTCATCGATGGCAAAAATCATCTGGCCCAGTCCGGCGGAGGTGGGCTCTGAGCCAGGTGGCCAAAAATGACGGCCGTAAATAGTGGCATTCTCTCGGAAATCACATCGCAGTGAGTCCAAAGCGGTCCAGATCTTATTTTTAGTAATGTAGACTAGACTAAGTGGAACCCGTTGGGTCCCATATTCACACGGGAGGGCTGGTCCTCCAACGCAATATTCCACCTCTCCACCAATTCCAATATTAGTGGCCAGTGGCCAGTGGCGGGGGGGGGGGGGGGGCTTTCTGGAGTGCTAGTATGGGTGTTGTGGCCTGAAGGGACAGGCTTACAGAGGGCTAGTATGGACATTGTGGGTCGAATGGATTCTTGGGCTGGCGGCTCAGTCACTCAAGCATGTTGTGCTGGCAGCTCACTCACTCACGGCTGGTGGGCTGACAGTTGACTCACGGCTATTCCGTTTCAAGCAGGGTGCAAGGCCACCAAATTGAAGTGCAGTTTCATACCATTTCAAGCAGGGTGCAAGGCCACCAAATTCAAGTGCAGTTTCATACCATTTCAAGCAAGGCGCAAGGCCACTGAAGACAGCGAGTCGTGACCTCTCCCTCCTCCATCTTGCAGAGACTGAGCCACGCCCACTCTTCTGGGTTTATAGTCCCTCCCCCCTCCCACCAGAAGGGGGTGGCCTTCATGGCAGGATTGACAGGAGAGAGAATCTCAACATTTTTTAAACACTAATAAATCTTTTATTTTCCATCGATGGGAAAAATCCTCATCACCTGATGAGCGGAGGGGGATTCCGAGTAAGATGGCCCAAACTCACAGCCATATGTGATAGCGCTTTTTCTAAAATCAATATAAAGCGCAAACAGGAAGTGGTCAAGATTAGACTTTTAATTATAAAGAAGGCAAGGCAACTTTAATTAGGAAAGGCAACTTAAATTAGGCATGGCAGTTTCATACCATTTCAAGCAGGGTGCAAGGCCACCAAATTCAAGTGCAGTTTCATACCATTTCAAGCAAGGTGCAAGGCCACTGAAGACAGCGAGTCGTGACCTCTCCCTCCTCCATCTTGCAGAGACTGAGCCACGCCCACTCTTCTGGGTTTATAGTCCCTCCCCCCTCCCACCAGAAGGGGGTGGCCTTCATGGCGGGATTGACAGGAGAGAGAATCTCAACTTTTTTAAACACTAATAAATCTTTTATTTTTCATCGATGGGAAAAATCTTCATCACCTGATGAGCGGAGGGGGATACCGAGTAAGATGGCCAAAATCACAGCCATATGTGATAGCGCTTTTTCTAAAATCAATATAAAGCGCAAACAGGAAGTGGTCAAGATTAGACTTTTAATTATAAAGAAGGCAAGGCAACTTTAATTAGGCAAGGCAACTTAAATTAGGCATGGCAACTTAAATTAGGCAAGGCAACTTTAATTAGGCAAGGCAACTTTAATTAGGTAACACAGCTTTAGCATTTCCAAACCAAAGGCAACACAGCTTTAGCATTTCCAAACCAAAGACAACACAGCTTTAGCATTTCCAAACCAAAGGCAACACAGCTTTAGCATTTCCAAACGATATTTTCAAACCACATTAATGGCACTGAGAGGTCAGTAAAACCACTCACAGTTTAGTAGACATGTGTTCAATATTATTCACAGCTCAGACTGAGAGGCGTGACCCTCTCGCTCCCCCAATCTTGCAGAGACTGACTGAGGCACTCAACACTTCCGGGTTTTATAGTCCCTCCGGAAGGTGCGTGGCCTTCTGGAGAGAGAATCTCAACATTTTTTTAAACACTAATAACTCTTTTATTTTTCATCAATGGGAAAAATCCTCTTGTTCTGCGCAGCAGAGGGGGGCTCTGAGTAAGATGGCCATAAATCGCAGCCGTAAGTGGCATCGTTTTTTCTAAAATCAATACACAGAACAACAGCAAGTGGTCAAGATCAGACTTTTAGTAATATAGATATGGAGAAGTAAAGCTGAGGCACAGGACTGCTGTACACTTGCACCGCGGGAAGAGATTTGTTTGGAGAAGCATTTGTTTCGAAAGGACTAGAATACAAAAAAGATGGGTGTAATGATAAGGCTTTATATGGTGTTGGTGAAACCACATTTGGATAATTGCGAGCAATTATCTCCTTAGCAGATAGCCTCTTATGTGCAGAAGGGTGTGCTGGTGTTGGAGGGTCTAGATGGGTCTCAACCCGAAATGTCACCCATTCCTTTTCTCCGGGGATGCTGCCGTCCCGCTGAGGGTGGAATTCTTTGCCCAGTCAATGGAAATTTTTAAAGGCAGCTTCGAGGAAGGAAGGTTCGGTGTGAAAGGCTATTGGAAGATGGGGGAGAAGAAGGACGCGGAATTAGAATGAGGATTTGTGTATCGGTTGAGTGAAACACACTGGAAAACAGCTGGAATGAACAGAGAACCAATCCATCATGTTTGCCATTTTTTTCTTTAACATTTCTCCAGTACTTTTCCCTCCCGCCGCTCCTTCATTCGAATACTCTGGTGACAGCTTCTCGTTGTTTCCGATCTTTTCTCTGAACTCTGCCTTCTTCTTCACAGCGGTCAGTGCCTCAAAATTCGCTCAATGAAGCCTGGCTTTGCCTCGTTTTTCTCAGCCTGAATCAGGAGGTCAATGTAAGCCGGGGTGGACAACGAGTTTGGTCTCAGGGCTATTTCTTCAAGTCGTCTCGTGCTCTGGGATAATTTTTGAATCAAATCCAGAACTGTGTTCTACACCTCAGCAAACTCCTGCTCAAGTGACTCCATAACCTTCTGCAGGCTCATCTTCTCACCGTATGCCTTCTCATACTTTTTCTTCAGTTTGTTGTACGTCCTCTTATCCTTTTTTGTTACACAGACATACCTGTACTCTTCCCTTCGGTGTTTTCGTGAGGCGCACTTCCCCGGACAGACGACACAATTTCCCCACCAGTCCATTGATGAACACCAGTATTTGTAAATATAACCTGCATACGTACAGGGGTCGTGACAACTGTATTTACAAACCGTACAGTTGTTTACTAATGAATCATCGCTGCCAAGTTTCCTCTTTTCTTTAACAGTCACATCGACCTCGTACTCAAAGTCTTTATTTTCTTCCAGTTTTGACTGGTTTTGTTTCAGAACTTGTTGGGATTTTTTGAGCTCCTCTAATTTGGTCAGCCCTGCTTGGATCAGAGTCTGCAACCCGGCCACTACAGACTCCAGCTGTCTACGTTCCTTCAGATCCTCTTTGGTCAGGCACAGGCTCCTCGCCTGCATCGTGCTCAGAGCTGCGAAGAACTTCTTCATACTGTTTGTCCCCATCTTCCACAACACCTGGTTAAAGTCATTATCCTCTTCCCCGCTGTCGTCAGATCTCCCCTCGTCACCAGAGGTCGGACACTGGGCATAAATGGCACAATTGTTAAACTTGAAGTGTACTGGCAATCCCTTTTTGTCTTCGGGGCAGGGTACCTGGGCGGCTTTCAGGGCCTCCAGAACTGGGGGGCGCTGCCCGTCCGCGAACGTCACCATTATCTGAATGTTCTCCGCAACATCTTTGCCAAAAATGGAAATGATGGAATCCAAGACATATTTCTGTGTCGGGGTCAGGCGAGCCAAGGAGGCTTGGACGATGAAACAGATCGCGCCGATCTGATCAACGCCCTGTGGGGAAGTGAAGAACTCACGGATGTGGGCAATGATCTGTTGATCCCGGCTGATGCCCCTGGTGTCCCCGAACCCTGGCGTGTCGATGATAGTCAGAGAGCAGTCGATGTTAAACCCTACCTGGTGGTGGAGATGGTAGGCAGTGATGGAGGAGGTCTGGCTCTCAGCCTGAGATTTTCCCGTCTCCTCCTGTACTAACTGGTATCTGAAGTTGTCCCCCACTCCACGCCCAAGATGTAGTTGATCATCCCGTTGATGAGGGTTGTCTTTCCTGATCCAGTTGCCCCCAGCACCATAATTATCTTCATCTTGTGCGTAGTGGTGGGCTTTCCTAAGGAGCATTTCACAAGCTGCTCGGACTAATTAAACACCTCCCTTTCTAGGTTGAGCTTGTAAATGGAAGGGTTTCCTCTGGATATTAATTGAGCTTGTTCGAGAAGTTTCAGGGCAATTCCCTTTGGTCTGTGTGAACTATCGTGGCATTGTCTGTCTTTTGTCTGAAGCTGCTCCCATGATCCGTCCAATGCATCCCTTGAAGGTTCTTCCTTGTATTCATTCCTGTATTGAAACAGGTCGGCTCCAATCTGACTTGATCCATCATTGGACAGTGTTGGGTTGGGTGAACGATCCTGGAAGACCGGTTTACCAGGAGGGCTTGTCGGCAGGGTGGAGACCTTGTAGATCTCACTGGCCTTGCTGACCCCTACCTTGGTCACTGCTCTGTATCGGAGTGGGATGTGTCAGGTGTATCTGGTATTGTCCATTTCTCCTGCTGGCTACCTCGATACTCTACCTTGTAGCCCACAATCTCATCAGAACCACATGTGGGTGGCTCTAACTGCAGCGTCACACTGTCGTGTGTTGTCCCACTCGCTGTTGGTCTCTCAGGCTGAGACGGGGTTTCAAAGCAGCGGCTCCCTCCCCCATACAGGTAAATAGACGCTCCCACGTTACTGTCATCCTGTGCGGATCCAACAAGACATTTTACTTTTTCGTCACCACTGTTGGCTGTGGCAAATTCCAGGAACAATTTGGACCGTTTCTTCATCTTCTCGGTTATGGACGATGAGTGAAACCAGGGCTCGTTGTGTTGTGTTGTACAGGCTCCGGCATCAGGAGGTGGCATCTGCATTTTCTCTACTGTGAGAGATTGGAGGTAGTTGATTGCCTCCGTCAGGTAGAAATCCTCCTGATGCAATGTTGTGAATGTGAAGCAGACCACGTAGTCTGTTACTGGACCCATCAACACTTCATGCAACTCTCTCCTTGATTTCACAACAGGTATGTCTTTCATTATCCTGAGGCAAAGTCCCACAGCCATCATCTCCCATTCCTTGTCATCCAACCATGTGGTCAGTGCTTGGTGTTCAAATGGTGACTGCTCCCTGTTCTTCAGTATGTCCGTCAGCAACCTTTCCTCCTTCCCACCGCCCCGAATGGACGGCAAAACTCTGGCTAAGGTCCTTTGGAAAACCAGTTTGTACTTCGGACACATCTCTCGGAATTGAAGGATCCAGTCCTGGATCTCAGGAAACTGAACTGCAACACTGTCTTTCATCAGTTCATTGCACCTCATCACGGCCTCACTGAGCTGTTCCAGTACACACTGGCAGCGATTGACCAGTCCCATGCTGATCTCACTCACCAGCTGTGCAGCTTTTGAGTCGAGTTTATTGAGAGGATAGAGCCAGACAGTGTAGGGCAATGAATGTTCTCCACCTGAGCCCAGGAGTTTTGGGAGTGTTGTGTAGATACTAATGGCATCTTGAAAGGTGGTGGGAAAGCTTCAACGAGAAGTCTCTGTAATAGGTGCAGCTAAATTTCTTGGTATCAGACTTTTGATCTTCTGTCATTTCTAGGGAGGCCGCTCCCTCAATCGCAATCGTAGGGAGAATATTAATCATTACCTCCATGTTGCCCTGAATATCCTGTATGTTCTCTGCTGAAGAAGTCATTTGATCAAACACAAAGAAGGCCTGGGCCCCATACAGCACTGCTGTAATGACATGGGTGGCCGAGCCCTCATCAAACACACTCGGGTAGGTAATATTCTGTCTTCCTAATTGACTCACCATCAGTTGTTCAAACCTGGTTGTGGTTTTATACTGAAGGGTAACTCGTGCTTGTTGCTTTGATTCCTTCATGTCTCTGAGATATTTTGCCGACCCTTTCACCTTCACTAACCCACCCAGGAAACTCACTTTCAGTGATGCTGACACATTGAGGGCAGCGGCTTTCTTCTCCATGGAGTCTGATGCAATGATGTGAATCTCAGTGCTGGGCTGGTAATGACGGTCAAGGTTGTTCTGCAGTGTCTGCAAGTCCCACAGGGTGATGCCTACAGAATTTAATAAAATGATCAACACTGTAAACTTGAGGGAAGCCTGAATATTGTCCAGGACCTGCTGAGGCTGGCACCTCACCTGTGATCTCTGCCTGGCCCCCTAGCTCTCTCCTCCCTGGTCTCCCATTGTCATTTGCAAAACATCAACTTGCCATGAGATCTATCCACTATTAGACACACTGAGACATTCTCTCTCATAATAAAATTACCTGGAATTTTACTGCCAGAATAACTAATTTTTACAGCCAGGTACATCTCATTAGTGAATACGGACCACTTCTATTTATTTCTAACTCCATAAACAGTTTTTAGTTTAATGGGCCCTAATCTTTTATCTGGTTACGCTCCTGTCCTTAATCTATATACTATTAAAACTGAGTGTGTGTGTGTGTTTGTGGGTGTATGTCAGATTCGGCCTTTGATTCCTTGGTCCGCCAAAACCACACGCTGAAACTCCGTGATTTTTTTCCATTTCGCTAGCTAATTCACTTTTACATTCACTCATGCACTCCTCAAAATATTTGGGCATTTTTACGTACACATTTTAAAATAAAATCCTCCCCCCCCCACCTCACTCATTTTGTCGCCTCCTGCTGGCCAACGACCATCACGGCTGCTGCCGCCCAGCTCTGCTTGAAAAACGCCAACATTTTTCCCAACCGCTGGTGCTCGGCCCGGCTCTGTCACGCAACCTCAATGCAAACTTCGGATGTTCAACCGCTACTTTTCACCCTCGGGCGAAAAGCAGCGGGGGAACAGCCAGCGTGACAGAGCCGGCGTGTCAGAAGCGCCGAGGATGCGAGGCCTCACAGTCTCTGATGGGGCCGCTTTCACAGACTTTACCGTCAGCGGCAGGGACAACTTCGGAGTGGCTCCGTTAATGCATTCATTCCACAGTGAGTTCAGTTCAGTAACAACACTCCCCCTCCCTCACCCCCTCCCACCCCTCCTCCCCCATCATTCCTTGCATGATTTTACATATTTGGCTAATAAAATAATTACAATTACAATTCCTATCATACGATCTCCTATATCCAACCTTCATTACACCTTGATGTCCTGGGTCCAAGTGGAATGAGTGTTGTTACCTTTCCACTTCATGGGAACACTTTGTCCTGAATGACTCTCACTAACCTGCAAGTAGCTGTTCCCCAGTCTACTTTATGCCAGGTGATGCCTATATATTGGTTCAGAGAGTCATAGAGCCAGAATAACTTGGCCAGACCAACGTACTCCACCCAAGCTATTCCCAGTTGAGGCACATAACACACTATGTGCAATTCATGTACCTGCGAAAGTATCTTTTAAATGCTGTTGTAGCTACCTCTTCTGGCAGCTCGTTCCATGCACCCACCACCATTTGAATGAAAAAGATGCCCCTCAAGTTCCTATTAAATCTTACCCCCACACACGTTAAACTTATGTCCTCTGGTTCTTCATTCTCCTACTTTGCGTCTATGCATTCATCCTATCTCTTCTGATGATTTTATACTCGTCTATATACCCCTCAGACCCATAGCCTGCCCAACCTCTCTCCATAGCTCAGGCCCTCAGGTCCTGGCAACAATGTCGTAAATTTTCTCTGCACTCTTTCCAGCTTAATGACAACCTTCCTGTAGCAGGGTGACCAAAGCTGAACACAATACTCCAAATATGGTCTCACCAACATATTGTACAACTGCAACAACATCGCAACTCCTATACTCAATACCTTGGTTGATGAAAATGAATGCACCATAGCCCTCTTGACCACCTTGATGGCTGTTTCAGGGAACTATGTACTGTTAGACCTCCACTTCAACACTCCAAAGGGTTCTCCCATTAACTGTGTAGATTCTGCCCTGGTTTGACTTCCCAAAGCAACAAGTCGCAACAATATAAAAATCAGTCTTATTGTTTCACTTAATTCCCACACCATGCTTATCCCATTGCAAAACGGCACTTAAACAGAGTTGTGGTCACCAACGTGAGATTGGTCACCTGAACCCATGGCTCTGCATTGACCACCTCTGATTCATGTAATAACATTCCAGTACCTGGGTTCAGACTATCTGATCAGCAATCGTACAGCATTCCCAACTGGAAAGGGCGACCCAGAGCGGACAGTTGCATGAGATCACTCATCACTAAACCAGATGTGGAGACTCAGGAAATGTCAGTGATCTGAAACAGAAAAATGAATAAAACATGACCAGCTGAATCCAGTCAGCACACTCTGGAGATGGATATCTGAAAGACAGCTCACAATCAATAAAACCTCACCCTTATTAGTTCACTAAATCCTCTGTGACTACAGATCTTTGGTTAGGCCGCATTTGGAGAATTGGATACAGTTCTGGTCGTACCAATACAGGAATCGTAGGGATGCTTTAGGGAAGGTGCAGAGAAGGAGAGAAGGTTTACCAGAATAATAGACACAGAAAACTGGAGTAACTCAGCGGTTCTGACAGCATCTCAGGAGAAAAGGAATAGGTGATGTTTCAGGTCCTTCTTCAGACTGAGAGTCAGGGGAAAGGGAAACTAGAGATATAGACAATGATATAGAACAAATGAATGAAAGATATGCAAAAAAGTAAAGGAAACAGGCCATTGTTAGCTGTGGGCCAGATGAAAATGAGTTACAGACGAATTCCCACCTAAAGCACCTCCCCAGGTTCCTTAGTCTGAAGAAGGGTTTCGGCCCGAAACGTCGCCTATTTCCTTCGCTCCATAGATGCTGCTGCACCCGCTGAGTTCCTCCAGCAATTTTGTGTCCCCAGGTACCTTCCCCTGCAACCGCAGCAAATGAAACACCTGTCCCGATAGCTCCTCCCTCGACTCTGTCCAGGGACCCTGAGAGTCAGGCTGCATTTGGAGAACTGTGAGCAAATTTGGGCCCCATATCTGAGAAAGGATGTGCTGGCTCTGGAGAGGGTCCAGAGGATGTTTACAAGAAGTATTCCAGGAATGTGGGTTAGAATATGATGAGCATTTGACAGCAATGGGCCTCTACTCGCTGGAGTTTAGAAGTTTGAAGGGGGACCTCATTGAAACATACAGAATAATGAAAGGCATAGGTAGAGTGGATGTGGAAAGGATTGGTGGGAGAGTCTCGACCAGACGTCAAAGCCTCAGAATTAAAGGGTACACTTTTAGAAAGGAGGTGAGGAGGAACTTCTTTAGTCAGGGGGTAGTTAATCTGTGGAACTCATAGCCACGGAGGGCTGTGGAGGCCAAGGGTGATGGGAACGCACGAAAATGGGGTTAGGAGGCAGTGATCTACCATGATTGAATGGCAGAGTAGACTCAATGGCCGAATGGCCTAATTCTACTATAACTTGTGAACTTGTTGTTCCAAAACTACATGTTCCCCTCACACAAAGCATCTGAACCTCCCTGGCCAGGTTCCCATTTCAGTCACAGAATCGAAACTCACCAGATTCCTCTTACCCAAGTGCATGATGAAACACTTCCCCATATTAAATTCCATTTGTCCATCCACTCACTCAGTCTCTCTGTATCCTTTGGAGAGTTAATACATCCTCATTGCCACATGACCTCCGTACCATGGTCTGAAGTTCGCATCACCACACAATAGGAAAGGTATGATCCATGGCGAGGTTGCAGAGGAGATATGCTGGGACATTATGTGGGTGTTGTCTGAGAGTTATGAAGAGAGACTGCAGAGAGTTTGTGGGGTGAATTGATGAGCAAAATTAGGAGGTGCAGAGATTGGATAGAAAGTGAAGTGATCTGCAGTAGTCAGCACGGAACATTGGATGCCACAGCCCTCCGGACGGCTGTTACGGGGAGGAGACAATCTCCCACCTCGTCACAGAGAGTGACTTCAGATCCTGATGCAAAGGCACCTTGTCACAGTTCATCCCTAACAGACCCATAACAGAGGACTTTCTGATTCATGGGATGTACCCAATGACACATTGACGTGCTGCTGGAAAATCATCAACTCGGTGAAAGACATTCTTGGTGAGGTGAGGTCAACGGCAAGGCTCTGTAGGGGAGGACCTGTCCGCTGTGGGGCATGGGGGTTGGGGGGGGGGGGGGGGGGGGGGGGATGCAAATACTACTTACTGTATACAGAAATTACTGTATACAGTTTTGCACAATTTCTGTTCTGTATATATTAATTATTCGGAATAAAGTTTATATTTTAAATAAAGAAAATCACCCGCCCACTAAAGTCTGCAGGCTTGAAACTCTTGTAACTCCATTCCACCTGCTGCTCTGGGCTCCTGAGTGTGTCCACGGGACTCTCGTGTTTGCCCGAGACATCTGCATGGGTAAATTAACACGTCCCCCACCCAGGAGCCCGTTGTTCAGCAGGAAACCTCCATCCAAAGCAACAAGACCGAGATCAAGGCAGGCCCGTGTTATAACTGGTAGCTTTTTGGAATGGCAAAAGCACCATAAAATCAGCTGAAGCAAAATATACAAGGTAGACACCATGGAACTGCTGATGATGTAACATTTTTTAAAAAAGGCACAAGAGTGCTGGAGTAACTAAGCACGTCAGCCAGTATCTCTGAAGAACATAAATAGATGATGTTTGGGGTCAGGTTCCTTCTTCAAACTAAATGTAACACATTTCCTCGGTGTTCACAGCCTTGCTATTTGCTGCTACAAAACACAACACACCTTCAATGTCTATTTTATGTTCAGATTTGTGCAGGTAATTATGGTGCAATGTTCTGATCACGTTGTCACTGTGTGGAATGACTACACTATAGTGCACTATCAGTGCTGTGGTCAGGATGAACCCCTGCCTTTAGCACTCAGAAAATCAACACATACATAGCTGGATACACACCCTGATATACTATGAGCAGAACACAAAGTGCTTTTGCTCAAGATTCCCACAAATTTAGTTTCTTGAGTCTGGGGTGTGAATCTGTTTCACTCACCGATCAACAAAGCGACTGTCCGCAGTTGTAAGGGGATTGCAGCGTTGACGACGGGACGAATGGTCTCGCTGGGCACAGCCAGTGCTGAGTACATAGCCGGAACCTCTGGAATGACCACAAGCCTTGCACTGGGTGCTCTGATGTACCGAGATGCCTGGAGCAAATACTAGAGTTGACTCCAATGCCAGCGGCGATATCTGCAAAGGATTTTCTGAACTTGTTCAAGGGTTGTAGTGGGTTCCTCATCCTAGACTGGAATGGAGAAGGGCAATTATTTTTGCAGTTTCGGTCTTAGTTTTCCTAGAAACACAGAAAAACTGGTCACGAGCATCAGACCACAAAAGCGCCAAATGAGGACAGTTTGTGTGATGTACAGTGGGAGATACAGCAAGCTAATGGCAGAGTTGTGTGGGCACAGTTACCCTTCACAGCTATAGTAATCATTCAAGTTTCATGCTTCACTGGAGGCACAAGGAACTGCAGTTGCAGGTTTGCCAAAAAAGACACAAAGCGTTGGAGTAACTATGCGGATCAGGCAGCATCTCAGAACACATATGCCAGCCACGGACTGCCCACAGTCAGCCTAATACATGCACTAAGCAGCTGACCCTAACGGAGCAGCAAACTGCAGCATGACCCATTACGTTTCTGTATTAAATGGAAAGATGTTTGGGAGACCTGCAGGGTAAGTTTCTTTTTTAAACACAAGAGGTTGGTGGGAGCCTGGAATGTGCTGGCAGGGCTGGTAGTAGAGGCAGATACGACAGTGGTATTTAAGAAGCTTTTCGATAGGCACATGGATATGCAGGAAATGGAGGGATATGAATCTTATGCAGTTTAACCTGGAATCGTGTTCAACAAGGACATTGCGGGTCAAAGGGCAAGTTCCTCTGCTGTATGTGCTATTAGAAGCGGTTATTTTCCCGATGCCGACTCAACAGATGCTGATCACTCTGCGGACCGACTGTGGATCCGATCAAAAGACGGCAGCATCATCCATGTGCAGGGAGGTTTTGACCCGAGTGCCCCCACTGGCAGTGTCAGTAATGATATGCTCTAGTCTTTCCCGATGTTTTGGCAAATGGATCTATACAGCACACAAACAAGATAGACAATAGACGCAGGAGTAGGCCATTCGGCCCTTCGAGCCAGCACCGCCATTCAATGTGATCATGACTGATCATCCCCAATCATCCCCAATCAGTACCCCATTCCTGCCTTCTCCCCATATCCCCTTAGAGCATATTTTTAAGAGCCCTATCTAGCTCTCTCTTGAAAGCACCCAGAGAACCCGCCTCCACTGCCCTCTCAGGCAGAGAGTTTCACAGACTCACCACTCTCTGTGAGAAAAAGATGTGAGAGTGGGCTACTATGCCTGACTCCGGATATGATAGGGAAGCTATCCATCAGTGTAGAGCAGTTGGATCTCGTTCCTGATCCCCTGCACAACCCCCAAATTGGAGAGGATGTCCATCATGTGCTTCTGCAAAATCCTGACGAAAGCCATCTCCTGGTCCCAGCTGACCAGGCAGGGTTGGGGTTAGGGTTAGGGTTAGGGTCCTCTGTCCTGCACGTAGTCAATGGTATCCGTGAGCAGAGCCAGGCTGCCTGAGATTTTCCTCCCACGTGCAGCACAGGTTTGATCCAGATGGATCAACTGTCCAGGAACAGACTTGACCCGCTTTGCGATGGCGTTGAACAGGATCCTATAGTCTGTCTTCGTGGCGCCCACGACGGCTTTGTGCGATCGAGCGGCCCGCTCCGCTCCGCTCACACGAGACCAGTCCGACCCCCGCGGCACGTGACCGGGAGGGAAGGGGGTCGCTCCCGTCCCCGCATAATTTGACTCGGGGGGGGGGGGGGGTAGGGAGAGGGCAGCAACGGACTCTCCCGGGTTCGCCACGTGACTGGGGACAGTGACGGTGCGCCGCATTTGCTACGTGACCGTCCGACACCACCCTCGTCACATGGTGGGGCTTCAATAGCCCCACGCCCTCCTCCCGCTCGCCACGTGACAGGGGGGGGGGGGCAGCAAGGGAGGTCGATCCGACCAAAGATTAAAGAGGAGCAAGATAGACCACTCCTCAAAAAAAGCGTAGTATGACGTGTGTGATTGCGGACGCCATTTGATAGGGCATTTTATTGGGTTTCCCCCATACTGTCATGGCGTCCTCATCTAAATCTTCATCTCACTGCTCTGCTATCAATTGTTCTAATCGTAAATGTAGACGACCCGACCTGTCATTCTTTAGGTTCCCCAATAAAAAAGAAAGGTGAGAAAATATTATTATATTCTGTCGTGAAAATGTTATTTTCTGTTCTCCCATCAATGGCCATTGGGAAACTAGGTTTGTCGATACATTAGGTTAGTAGACTTATTTTTTATAGATCTTTACTTACCACAATAATAAAGACAATCATTTTAACACTTGTGTACGTTTTTGGTTTTGTTCTTGGAAGGGATTGGTCCTCTATAATCATTGGATCCGACCACCTAACCGCAGTCACGTGCTGGGCGGGGCTGCAACTGAGGTCGCTCCGTCCCACCCTCGTCACGTGCTGGGCGGGGCTGCAACTGAGGTCGCTCCGTCCCACCCTCGTCACGTGATGGGCGGGGCTGCAACGGCCGCTCCGTCCCACCCTCGTCACGTGATGGGGCTTCAACCAAAGATTATGGAGCGGAGCTTCGCTGTGATCTTTGGCTTCAACGGCCCCACCCCCCTCCTCCCGCTCGCCACGTGGCGGGGAGGACAGCAAGGGAGGTCGCTCCGACCAACCAACCCCAGTCATGTGATGGGCGGGGCTGCAACGGCCGCGCCGCAAGTGGCCAACGGTCACCGCCAAAGATACGGGCGCGAGAGCGAGCGTTGACAGTTGGTCGGGCGCGGGAGTGAGCATTGACAGTTGGTCGGGCGCGGGAGCGAGCGTTGACGGTTGGTCTGGGCCGGGAATGCGCTGGTCTGGGCCGGCCGGGAGCGAGCGTCAACATCTGGACGGCCGAGCGTCAACAGTTGAGTTGGGGGGGGGGGGGCGGTTAACGGGCGTTGAACAATTGATTGAATGTGAATGTACGGGCGAGAAGGGCCGGCAACAGTTCGACCGTGCGGTTGATGGGCGTCGACATTTGAGAGGGTGTGACCAAACGGGCGTCGATAGTTGGGTCGGCGGGAGGTTAACGGACGTCGAGGAGGAGGCAGAATGTTAACGTGACCGTCCGACACCACCCTCGTCACATGGTGGGGCTTCAATGGCCCCACGCCCTCATCCCGCTCGCCACGTGACGGGGGGGGGCAGCAAGAGAGGTCGATCCGGGCGCGGGAGCGAGCATTGACAGTTGGTCGGGGCCAGGAACGCGCCGAGCGTCGACAGTTAAGTTGGGGGGGGGGGGGGTTAACGGGCGTTGAACAATTGATTGAATGTGAATGTACGGGTGAGAAGGGCCGGAACAGTTCGACCGTGCGGTTAACGTGCTGTTGATGGGCGTCGACATTTGAGAGGGTGTGAGCGAACGGGCGTCGATAGTTGGGTCGGCGGGAGGTTACCGGGCGTCGAAAGCTGGAGCGAGCACCTTGCGGTTGTCACCTTCACCCCCCCATTGCCTGCCGCCGCCGCCGGCGTCCCCGCGCGCTGCCTCTCCCCGCCAAGTCGGGCGGCCGTTGAGAACAAAGTCCCCGTCACGTACGACGATGTGAGAGGGTAGAGTTGTGGACAGTGTGAGTGAGTGAGTGAGTGAGGGGGCAGATGGAGGGGCCACGTTAGTTACCGGCGGCGACGCTTCTTCACACTCAATGACGTCGGTGAGCGGCCGCGCGGGAGCGGTGACCGTTGGCCACTTGCAGCCCCGCCCATCGCATGACGTGGTTGGGACGGGCGGCCGTTGCTGTTCCCCCGCCCATCACGTGACGTGGGTTGGTTGGTCGAAGCGACCTCCGTGGCTGTTCCCTCGTCACGTGGCGAGCGGGAGGTGGGGGTGGGGCCGTTGAAGCAAAAGATCATAGGTTGAAGCCCCATCACGTGGCGAGGGTGGGTCGGACGGTCATGGACCGAATGTGGCGGCACCATCGCTGTCCCCCATCACGTGGCCCCGGGAGCGGCCGTTGATGCCTCCCCCCCCCAAATGCTGCGTGACGATCGAGGACGGGTGGGTTGGTCGGTCGGTCAAGTGCCTCGCTTGTAGCAAAGATTAAAGAGGGGCTATAATCTTTGGCTTGGAGCGCCTCCCTCCTTCCCTCCCTCGCAGCGGGCCGAGCGGGAGCGCGGTCGGGCTGGTCAAGAGCTGCGGGGACGGGAGCGACCCCTCTCCCTCTCGCTGCGCCTGTCATCATGTGCCGCCATCAGGGGGCGGGAGTGGCCGGTTCCATCCCCGACACGTGATGAGAGAGTTGTGGACCAAAGATACTATGTTGTGGACAGTGTGGACGGGCGACGTTCCCGGCGGCGACGCTTCTTCAGACTGAATGAAACCCCGCTGCGAGGGAGGGAGGCGCTTCACCGACCGGCCCAACCCCGCTCATCGCGCTGCATTGTGGGGGGGGGAGGGGCAGCAACGGGCGCTCCTGGGGTCGTCACGTGATGGGGACAGCCGCCGCATTAGGCACGTGACCGTCCGACACCCCCTCACTCCCCACCCACGTCACGTGTCGGGGCTTCAATGACCACACGCCCCTCAGTCCGCTCGCCACGTGACGGGGGACAGCAAGGTAGGTCGCTCCGACCAACCAACCCCAGTCACATGATGGGCGGGGGAACAGCAACGGCCGCCCCGTCTAACCCACGTCACGTGAAGGGCGGGGCTGTAAGTGGCCAACGGTCACCGCTCCCGCGCGGCCGCTCATGGCGTCATTGAGTGTGAAGAAGCGTCGCTGCCGGTAACTAACGTGGCCCCTCCATCTGCCCCCTCACTCACTCACTCACTCACACTGTCCACAACTCTACCCTCTCTCATCGTCGTTATTAAAGATGGGATAGCTGTGTTAGCTGTGAGGAGGATGCTAGGAGACTGCAAGGTGACTTGGATAGGCTGGGTGAGTGGGCAAATGTTTAGCAGATGCAGTATAATGTGGATAAATGTGAGGTTATCCATTTTGGTGGCAAAAACAGGAAAGCAGACTATTATCTAAATGGTGGCCGACTAGGAAAAGGGGAGATGCAGCGAGACCTGGGTGTCATGGTACACCAGTCATTGAAAGTGGGCATGCAGGTGCAGCAGGCAGTGAAGAAAGCGAATGGTATGTTAGCTTTCATAGCAAAAGGATTTGAGTATAGGAGCAGGGAGGTTCTACTGCAGTTGTACAGGGTCTTGGTGAGACCACACCTGGAGTATTGCGTACAGTTTTGGTCTCCAAATCTGAGGAAGGACATTATTGCCATAGAGGGAGTGCAGAGAAGGTTCACCAGACTGATTCCTGGGATGTCAGGACTGTCTTATGAAGAAAGACTGGATAGACTTGGTTTATACTCTCTAGAATTTAGGAGATTGAGAGGGGATCTTATAGAAACTTATAAAATTCTTAAGGGGTTGGACAGGCTAGATGCAGGAAGATTGCTCCCGATGTTGGGGAAGTCCAGGACAAGGGGTCACAGCTTAAGGATAAGGGGGAAATCCTTTAAAACCGAGATGAGAAGAACTTTTTTCACACAGAGAGTGGTGAATCTCTGGAACTCCCTGCCACAGAGGGTAGTCGAGGCCGGTTCATTGGCTATATTTAAGAGGGAGTTAGATGTGGCCCTTGTGGCTAAGGGGATCAGAGGGTATGGAGAGAAGGCAGGTACGGGATACTGAGTTGGATGATCAGCCATGATCATATTGAATGGCGGTGCAGGCTCGAAGGGCCGAATGGCCTACTCCTGCACCTAATTTCTATGTTTCTATGACTGTGCTGCCAGCCTAAAAATCCATTTGGCCCACAAACTCCATACAAGCCCTCTGGAAATCAGTACCTTCGGCCCACAACACTCATACTAGCGCAACAGAAACCCCCCCCCCCCCCCAACTGGCCAGCAATATTAGAATTGGTGGAGAGGTGGAATATTGTGTTGGGTGTCC
Source organism: Amblyraja radiata (assembly GCF_010909765.2). Taxonomy (NCBI): domain Eukaryota; kingdom Metazoa; phylum Chordata; class Chondrichthyes; order Rajiformes; family Rajidae; genus Amblyraja; species Amblyraja radiata. The sequence continues at coordinate 16,557,587 of NC_045985.1, read as the reverse complement.
AGCCCACCTGTGTGATGCTGGGACCCAACGGGTCCCACTTAGTCTAGTAACTTTATTAAAAATTAAGAGAACTGAAAGAAATGTTCAGTTATTTTAGATTGAAGCATTCTGAAACAAATATTAAACAATCTTGGATGACCTGAAATTAAAGCGTATCATTAGTTAGTTACCCAATTGTAGCTAATTCCAAAATTCAATTACTAGATCTAAACATCTATCCATTTCTTAAAGAAAGATTAACATTTTTTAAATAGCCTAAGTGTCCAAAGAACATTCACACAAGAATTCACAATAAAACATCTCATTGACATTAATTTATAAGCCAAATGGAAGGAATTTAGTGTTCAATTGCTGTAAATTAATGGCCATTTAAATCAGCTTTCGAGTGGGATCCTGTGGAACGCGATGGTTTGGAACGTTCCCATTGCAGTGAATTTGTACCCCATATGCCCAGAGAAATACTGCGGGATTCAATGGACCCCCAAATCAGCTACTCGCAACATAAGATTTTGTATAAAGGGATCTTAAGAAGCGCTTTTTAATGTAAAAATAAACAGCCTACCTTGCCTTGTGCCCTACATGAGATCCATCCCGTTGTCGGCGGTCGCGGCTTTAGAGGATGATTTTTTAACCTACTATAACAATTAAATAAACCAATTTAGTTTAAAAATAGCTGCAGCAAACTAATGTCGCAGTGATTTTTCATCAGCAACTAAGTAGGCTGAACATCCTCGATTTCAATAGCCTAGAGAAAATCGCGTTTTAAACCCGCCCCCCTCTCAAAGGAGCCAAAGTCGCGCACACGGGCAGCGACAGAACTGCAGCGCCGTTGAAGGTAAGTTTTGGAACATACCTACTCTATTCCTTGGAGCGCAGGAGGATGAGGGGGTGATCTTATAGATGTGTATAAAATCATGAGAGGAGTAGATCAGGTAGGCGCACAGAGTCTCTTGCCCAGAGTAGGGGAATCGAGGACCGGAGGACATGGGTTCAAGGTGAAGGGGAAAAGATTTAATAGGAATCTGAGGAGTAATCTGAGAGACACGTCCGCTCCGTGGTTTGAGAGATGGGGGACAATCCCTCCCCCCCCCCCATGTTTAGTAATCCGGATTTTGAAATTCGTTGAAAAACAACTATTAAACTCTCCGCTTTCCGCGAGGCAGTGGGGGTGTCACTGTTAAGCGTTTGTTAAATATCTATCTATCTATCTATCTATTATTCTATAAAACTCTCGCCCCATCCGTCCGACATCTGTCCGTCCGGCTGCCTGTCTGCCTTTTGATTCGTTGACTTTCTGCCTTTTGATTTGTTGACGGCTGCTCCTTCCTATCAGCTTCCAACACACTTCGAAACAGCTTCCAACACACTTCGAAACAAACTTGCAAGACAGGAATACTCTGAACCTTTCACTGCTGCAGCAGGCAGAGGAGGTGCAATTTGATTTTTTTTTAAATCCACTGCTGAGGGAGGCAGGGGAGTGCTGGAATCTTACATTTGGGAACGGCTTCAGTTCCATTGGACGAATATTGGGTTGGGGGATCACACCATTGGGGGACCAGACCCAACGGGTCTGCACTTGGTCTAGTCTCTATTAATACTGTATTAACATGATGTGTCACAAATTGTGTTTTGACCTTCCAAAGCTGTCTGATGTGGATACAATTACCATTTGAACTAATTGGATGAATTGGTGGATTAAAAAGATTTAAACGGGTATCGGATTTAAACGAGTCAGGTCATTAAGGAATCTGGTCAAATGGGTTTCCTGGCTGGCTTGTAGGTAAATCCCTCACTCGTTTAGTATGTTTTTTCCATCTCTCTCTCTCTCCCTTCCTTCCAAGGTTGGTTCTTCTGTTTGCCTTTATTTGCTTCAGTTTTATTTGTTTGTGTTATTTATCACATTGTAGCTTTTGAAAGATTCAAGCGGGTATCAGACGCTTTCTATCACCTGACGCTGGAACCGGTCAGTTCGCGGGGCCTTTCATTGCCTGGCGCGGCTTAAAATCAAACTGCTGCATCGAGGCGATTGAGGCTCCCGATGTTGAAGCTCCCGCCGGCCGATGAAGCCCCGCGATTCGGGGTGGACGAAGCTGCTGCTGCTGGAGTTCGGAGTTGGTTACCAAGCAGGTCAGCTCCCGATGTTACTGTCCACAGGGTCCACGGCCGAAGCCGTGTGTGTGTCATAGCCCCCCCCCCCCCCCCCCATGTTTTGATAGCGATTTCTGCCCCTGCCAGACAGAAAGGTCAGTGTGGGAATTGGAGGGGGAGTTAAAGTGTTTGGCAACCGGGCGATCACGTATTTTCAGGCGGACTGAGCGGAGGTGTTCAGCAAAACGATTGCCCAGTCTACGTCTGGTCTCGCCGATGTATAACTGTCAAGTTCAAGTTGAAGTACCATTTATTGTCACGTGCACCAATTGATACAGTGAGATTTGAGTTAACATACAGCCATACGAATAAAAAGAACACAATGCTCGATAGAATTTAACATTAACATCCCCAACGTTTTCCACTGTGAGGGAAGGCAATAAAGTTCAGTCAGCTTCCTCTTTGTTCACCCGTGGTCAGGGTCTTTGAGCCCTCTGCAGTCGCCGCTACGGGCAGCCCGATGTTCAAGTCCTCTCGCCGGGATGATCGACAGTCCAGCGTCGGAGCGGAAGAACACACTCGCGGCTTGAAGTTTCCAAATCGGCCGCTTCCTACCGGAGACCGCTGCTCCCAATGTCCACAGACCAAGCTGGGCGGAGCTCCAACACTGGCGACCCTCGGCAAAACATCCCAGGACTCCGCGATGTTAAAGTCAGCGTCGCCCAAACTAGAAGCTCCGCAAACCACAGCTCCATGGTGTTAATCAGCAGGCCCAACACTCCGGAACTTCAACATATGAACACTGGTAAGGCGTTGCTCTGCGAAAGAATTCAGCGCTGCGCCCGCTGCTGAAGCTCTGGCCAGTCTCCGGCAGGAAAGGCCGTGCCAATCCAGTTGGCAAGCTTCGGGGGGCCGGGGGGGGGGGGTGATGCGACTCAGAGAAAAGACGCATCTACGACCAGGTAGTGACTTGGAAATGCTTTCCCCCTTTCCCCCACCACCCACCTAAATAAGACTAAGAAACCTTTAAAACAATCTTTTAGACATACTAAAAATAACAAAAAAGGGTGAAAAGACAGACAGCTGCTGGCGAGGCTGCCAAACCCGATGGTGCCACCCGAGTGCACAGCTCGAACAGCAGATACAGTGGATGAGGTTGGGGGAGGTGCAAGTGAACCTCTGCCTCACTAGAAAGGACTGTCGTGGTCCCTGGACAGAGCCGAGGGGGGAGGTTTAGGGACAGCTGACTGGTCACATGTCGCACATGGAGCGCTCCCCCCCCCCCCCACTGACCACGTGACACGCCTGGAATGTGCCATGGGAGTGCGTCGATGGGTGGCGTAATGAGCCTGGAAAGTCTGTTGGTCTCCCTGTTACGTGCCTTTTAAACATAGAGGGGGTTCTCGTTGGTTTGGGAGTCTTTCTCAAGCTGGGAATGGGAGAAACCTTGTGGACAGTAGTTTAGAGATACAGCGCAGAAACAGGGCCTTCGGCCCAACGTGTGCAGGAAAGAACTGCCGATGCTGGTTTAAATCAAAGGTAGGTACAAAATGCTGGAGTAACTCAGCAGGATGGGCAGTATCTCAAGAGAAGGAATGGGTGACGTTTCGGGTTGAGACCAGTCTGAAGAAGGGTCTCGACCCGAAACGTCACCCATTCCTTCTTAACAGAGATGCTGTGTGTCCCGCTGAATTACACCAGCATTTTGTGTCTGCCTTCGGCCCAATGAATCTGCGCCGACCAGCAATCCCAGCACACTAACGCTATCCTACACGCACTAAGGACAATTTACCATTTGACCATGGCCAATTAACCTACAAATCTGTCGGTCTTTGAAGTGTGGGAGGGAACCAAAACACCCAGAGAAAACCTATGCAGGTCACGGGGAGAATGTACAAACTTCCTACAGACAGCACCCGAGGTCACGATGGAACCTGGGTCACTGGCGCTGTTAGGCAACAAATCTACAACTTCACCATCATGACGGCCTTTTGTCCAAGATCAAGTGTTGTGTCTTTTCTCATCAATTTGCCAGAGGTGGATCCTTGCTTCTTTGGACAATTCTATCCAGCTCAACATTTTTTCGCTCCCCTGTACTCAGGATCGAACCCGGGTCTCTGTCACAGTAAAGCAGTCGCTCCACCACTACACCATCATACTGCCCTGTATGTATGGTGACAGCCTTGCGGATCTGTATGCAACAAAGGTATTCTGCTGTACCTTGGTACACGTTATAATAAAGAAACCATTGAACCATTGTGTGGTTATATTGCACATGTTCAACCCACATGTGCCGGTCATGCATGACCTCACCATCCTGGATCGTTACGTCAAGCGGGTAAGAAACTAGGTGAAGAACAGGTTCTGGATCTGGACAAGCAAGCAGCAGGTGAAGGTAAAGCGGAGTGTGGATGACAAAGGAGCCATCATCCACCCTCCCTCATTGTTTGCTATCGGAGAGACCAAGGGTTCATGACATATACAGGACAGCTCGGTATCTTGCAGAAGCACCAAACCCAGACATGCAATGCAGTCATTTAGACTTTAGAGATAAAGTGCAGAAAGAGGACCTTAGGCCTTCCTAATCCACTCCTATCAGCGATAACCCCATACACTAACTTATACACACTAGGGACAATTTTACAACGTAATGAAACCAATTAACCAATACACCTGAACGTCTTTGGAATGTGGGAGGAAACCAGAGCACCTGTTTAAAATCCATACTCTCTGCAGGCAGCACTCGGTTAGGATTGAACCAAGGTCTCTGACACCACTGTGTCAGTGTAGGAACTGCAAGCAGGAAGGCCATGAGGCTAAAGACTGCAAAGGCCTGTCCTAAAAGAGCCTGCACCGAAGCACAGTTGATAAGAGGGGCAATTGGCAACAGCCCCAAGGATGTCGACCCACCCCATACCACTGCCGGGACCCCAACAGAATCAGAGACAAGGAGGAGTAAGGATAGCCTGACCACTTTGAGCACCCAAACTCCGTACAGGGGCCCTCAGACCCCTCTCAAGGAGGGATAGTCGATGGAAGAGGAATTTGGGGAAGAACAAGGGGCATGGCAGATGGAGGTGAAAAGGAAAAGCAAGAGAAGGTGCTACCTAAAAAGCAATTGGCAGAAAATGGCACTGGCATGAAAGGATTCCTGCCACAGATGAATGCTAACAACCTCTCCTCGTCAGAGGATGAATCAAATTCAAGAGGCCAACGATGGAGGAAGGGGAAAAACTCAGAGGTCAGGAATGAAAATGACAGCCAACTGACAGGCACAGGTGAGGGGATAAATGTGCCTGTTGCACCTCATCTCGGGGAGACCGGGAGCAGTGATCTGTCCATTGCAACCCAGCTCCATCTGATGGAGTGTCAGGAGCTATCAGAAGAGGAAAGAATGAGGAGGGATCTCCCCCCAGCAACACCACCAGGTTTGCCAGAGGAAACCCCTCTTCCTACGGGAGATAACACCCAGTACCTGAACCCAGAAACAGTGATGTAGTTCATTAAACCTGTGGGCATGAGGGCTCAGAAAACTCCAAAAGGACAATGGAGGTAAAACTGACAGTATGTCAATGCCTTGCAGTACCTGGCCACGGCCAAGGCAGACGTAACTTTTCTACAAGAGTGGGGTTGTCACCTCTGCAGTTATCTGAGTCGGTCGCAATGGTGGCCCCACGGACTGTCGGTATGTTCGGGAACAATGACTCGACCTTTCGGCCAAGGGATTCTGCTGTCAGATGGGAACTTCTCGATCACTGAAATTGGGAATGTGGTTTGGGGGTGTCTCCTCGTGGTGGATGTAATGTACCATGGCTCACCGCTGCTCATCAATGTGTTCGTTTCACCCGTGTGGAACAAGCTGCTGGTTTATGTTTTAACTGTTTTATGTTATGTTATGTTCTGCTTACTGTGTTCTTCTGTACCACAAACTGTATGTCTGCATGACTGGAATCAGCTTATTGTGTAAAATCCTGTACTGAACATGAATTCCACCAGCTTGACTGTGTGGTCATTAAATAATCTTGAATCTTGAATCTTGGTTGTACTACAACAGATCCCACCGCTGCTGGTGACGTCCTGGCCGGTGGTTCAATCACCGACAGGACCACAAGACAGTGGAAGTTAAACATCAAATTGCTAATCACAGCAAAGATGGAGGAACTAAAGGGGGACTATGCAGGTTGGAGAACTGTGAAGGCCCCTTTTGACTCCCCGATACACTGGTGGGAAGCAACCAAGGAGAACACCAAAATGTTCTTCATCCACAAACATGTTCAGAAAGCAAGACAGAATCTGAGGGAATTGTGGCCACTCCAGACAGAATTGCAGCAAGAGTGGTGGATGTGAAAGAGGAACTAAGAGAGATGGGCCAGTAAGTTTGACTCTTCACCTCAGAATCTTCCAATCCAGAGTCTGCTCCGTGGAGCAGCATGAGACATGCCCACGTTTCTTTGTTCAAAAGGTTCACAGGTTGCTGATCCACAGCCTTAAGGAAGAGGATGTCTTGGTAACATCCTTCTAGATGGACATGTTGAGGATCTGCAGGTCCTTCTGTACCATTCTATATGACAGAAGGGTCACAGACAACACAGCCTCCCAGAACTTCCCATCCACCATCACGGAGTTCTTGGAGGACACAAGTGAGAGAGTCTGGACCAACCGCTAACCCTGGAGGAACTGACTGGCTCCATCCCTTCGTTTGACTCAAATATAACTCCCAGAAGAGATGGCTTACCGACTGAGTTGTACTCTGCTCTATGGGACTGGGTGGGCAACATGTTGGACTCCATGAGGAAGGGCAGCATCACCCTCATCTATAAGTATAAGGGGGTGATGAATGAGATTAAGAACTGGAGACCCATCTCGCTGCTAAATGTAGACTATAGGATCCTGGTCAAGGCCATCGCAAAGCGGGTTAAGTCTGTTCCAGGACAGTTGATCCACCTGGATCAAACCTGTGCTGTACCTGGCAGCAAAATCTCAGGCAGCCTGGCCCTACACAGGGATACCATTGCCTACATGCAGGACAGAGGGGTGGATGCCTGCCTGGTCAGCTTGGATCAGGAGATGGCTTTCGTCAGGATATCGTACACGTACATGATGGACGTGCTCTCCAATTTGGGGTTTGTGGAAGGAATCAGGAATGAGATCCAACTGCTCTACACTGATATCTGTGGTACTGTCCAGATCAATGGGTGATAAATGGATAGCTTCATGTCTGGAGTCAGGTAGAGTAGCCCACTCTCGCATCTTGTTTGTATGCTGTATAGACCCATTTGCCAAATCCATCGGGAAAGACGAGAGCATAACATTACTGACATTGCCAGGCAGTGGGATTACTCGGGTCAAAACCTCCCTGCACATGGACCATGCTGCCGTCTTTTGATCGGATCCACAGTCGGTCCGCAGTGATCAGCATCTGCCACCTGTTTGAGTTGGCATCGGCAGCCAGTCATACTCAGGAAGAGTGAGGTCATGTTCTGCTTCGACTGGCCTGACCAATCTTTTGTTTCCTTCACCATCAAGTGTGATTTTGAAGGTGCAAGGATCTGGTACGGGGTAGGGGGGGGGGCGCTAGGTGTGTGGTACTATTTAGTTTAAACCCACACGTGTAGCCCTAGCAAACCTGCCTGCCAGAATGTTGGTCCCCCTCCAGTTAAGGTGTAACCCGTCCCTTTTGTACAGGTCACCCCTACCCCAGAAGAGATCCCAGTGGTCTATAAATCTAAATCCTTGCTCCCTGCACCAGCCCCTCAGCCACACATTCAGATCCCCTATCTCCCTGTTCCTGTCCTCACTAGCACGTGGTACTGGAAGCAATCCAGAGATAACCACCCTAGAAGTCCGGCATTTCAGTCTTCTTCCCAAGTTTCCGAAGTCATGTTGGAGAACCTCCTTCCTCTTCTTCCCGATGTCGTTTGTGCCTACGGGCACAACTACTGCCGGCTGTTCACCTTCTCTCTCTCTCTCGAGGATGTTCAGAATTCGGCTCGTGATATCCTGAATCCTGGCACCAGGGAGGCAACAGACCATCCTCGCATCTAGTCTGCCGCCACAGAATCTCCTGAGAACTCAGAGCTCCCATAGATTTTGAAGAAACAGCGACAAAGAGAAGCAGGAAAAAGCACTGATTGGCTCTAGCCCGAGTGGGAGGAGAGTTAGAAGTGAGTCAGAGGGGGAAAACAGGTGAAAACTGAGGAATTTGGTTTGTAAATTGGTAAATTAGGCAATTTATCAGTCAATATAAGCAAGATGGCTCTTAGGGAGCGGCAGTGAGGGAGTGGCCTCGTGAGGGAAGTGCTCTGTGAGTAAAGTGTGAGCCTTTGGCTCAAGAGTCTTCGAGGAGGCTGAGGGGAGAAGACTACGTATAAAGCTGGAGAGGACGGAACGCGGTGAACACATGTCGGGGTAGATGAGACAGTGTGAGGCTTGCAGAATGTGGGAACCCAGGGACACGGATGGAGCCTCTGGCCGCTACAACTGTGGCAAGTGCGTCCAACTTCAGCTCCTAAAGGACTGTGTTGGGGCACTGGAGAAGCAGCTGGATGACCTCAGGGCCATCCGGGAAAACGAGAGTTTTCTGGACAGGACCTACAGTGAGGTAGTCACGCCGAGATTACGGGAAGAACCAAGGTGTGTGATGGAGAGAAAGGGTGGTAATCGTGGAGTGCAGAAGACCCAGATGGCTGTGCATAATGAAAACAGGTACGCCCTCTTGGGAACTGTCCGGGGTGATGATGTTTCCAGTCCGAGTGGCAGACACGTCGGTGGCTTCTATCCTAGAGATGGAACTTAACCGGTGAGACCGACATTGGGCAGAGCCCTAGTGGTGGGTGACTCCATTGTCTGAAGAGCGGACAGGAGATTTTTGCCATTCCCTATCTCTCCAAGCACTTCATTTGTTGGATGTACAATATACCAGATGGTAATGGAAAATAGGGCTTCTAATAGCACATACAGCACAGGAACTTGCCCTTTGTCCCACAATGTCCTTGTTGAACATGATTCCAGATTAAACTGCATAAGATTCATATCCCTCCATTTCCTGCATATCCATGTGCCTATCGAAAAGCTTCTTAAATGCCACTGTCGTATCTGCCTCTACTACCAGCCCTGCCAGCTCATTCTAGGCACTCACCATCCTCTTGTGTTTAAGATGAAACTTACCCTGCAGGTCTCCCAAACGTCTTTCCATTCAACACGGAAACGTAATGGGCCAAGCTGCTGTTTGCTGCTCAGTTAGGGTCAGCAGCTCAGTGCATGTATTAGGCTGTCTGTGGGCAGTCATGGCTGGCACATGTGTTCCGAGATGCTGCCTGACCCTGCTTAGTAAAGGGCCTGTCCCACTTTCACGACTTAATCCAAAACCTCTGCCGAGTTTAAAGGACCAAAATAAAATCAAGATTTTGGTAATCTGCGAACTCTATGATCTTCCACGAATATGCTCACGAACTGGAGTGACAGAGATCACGTGCTGATATTGACTTAAGCTTTTTTCTCACTCACCTTTTTTCCTCTGTCCAGCTGCCCAGCTACGAGTACCCACGAAAATCTACGATTACCCACGACTACCCTCACGGTCTGTCCACGAACTAACTACGAGTAAAAAGTTGCAATTTTTTTCATCCCGACTATTTTTTTTCCTCGTGGACATTTTTCATCGGGCTGGAAAAAGGTCCCGACTTACCTGATGCCCCGCGTACTTATGGCTAGCATAACAAGCCGTTACGATATATCTACGAACTCCTCGGCCTCCTTACAAACATTCTGCGAGTTTGAATCAGGGGAAAACTCGGGAGAATTTGTGAATTACCTCGTAAGTGGGACAGGCCCTTTACTCCAGAGTTTTGTGTCTTTTTTTGCAAGCCAGCAACTGCAGTTCCTTGTGTCTCCAGTGAAGCATGGAACTTGAAGCTTGAGTGATTATTACTGTAGCTGTGAAGGGTAACTGTTGCCACACAACTCTACCATTAGCTGTATCTCGCACAGTACATCACACAAACTGACCTCATTTGGCGCTTTTGTGGTCTGATGCTCGTGATTGGTTGTTCCGTGTTTCTGGGAAAACTCAGACCAAACTGCCCTTCTCCATTCCAGTCTAGAACGAGGAACCCACTACAACTCTTGAAGTTCAGAATGTCCTTTCTCTGCAGGTATTGCTGCTGGCATTGGAGTCAACTCTAGTATTTGCTCCAGGCATCTCGGTACATCAGGGCACCCAGTGCAAGGCTTGTGGTCAGTCCAGTGAGGTTCTGGCTCTGTACTCTGCATTGACTGTGCCCAGTGAGACCATTTGTCCCGTCACCAACGCTGCAATCCCCTTACAACTGCAGACGGTCGCTTCCTTGATCGGTGAGTGAAACAGATTCACACCCCAGAGAGACTCAAGAAACTAAACATGCAGGAATCTTGAGCAAAAGAAGCATTGGAGCAACTCACTGTAGGAGGGTCCCGACCCGAAATGTCGTCTGTCCATTTTCCTCCACAGATGCTGCCTGTTCCTCCAGCACTTTGTGTTCTGCTCATGTCTCAGGCTATCTGTACAGTGCGGGAGTGTATTCAGCTCTGAGTGTGTTGGTTTTATGAATGCTAATGGCAGGGGTTCATCCTGACCACAGCACTAACAATGGACCCTCGCCTCGGTGTACAGTACATTCATACATTGACAACGTGATCAGAACATTGCACCATAATTACCTGCACATTTCTGAACATAAAATAGATAAAAACAGATTTTGAAGGTGTGTTCCGTTTTATATCAGCAAATAGCAGGCCTGTGAACACCGAGGATACATGTTATATTTAGCTTGAAAAAGGGACCTGACCCCAAACGTCACCTATTTATGTTCTTCGGAGATACTGCCTGACCAGCTTAGTTACTCCAGCACTGTGTCTTTTTTTTAAAAAATGTTTCAGCATCTGTAGTTCCTTTGTGTCTACCTTGTATATTTTGCTTCAGCTGATTTTATGTTGCTTTTGCGATCCCAAAAAGCCACCAGTTAAAACACGGGCCTGCATTGATCTCGGTCTTGTTGTTTCAGATGGAGGTTTCCTGTTGAACAACAATTTACCCATACAGACGTTATGTTTAGTTTGAAGAAGGATCCCGACCCCAAACATCACATATTTATGTTCTGGAGATACTGCCTGTCCCACCTAGTTACTCCAGTGCTTTGTGTCTCTTTTTGCAAGCCAGCAACTGCAGTTCCTTGTGCCTCCAGTAAAGCATGGAACTTGAATGATTACTATAGCTGTGAAGGGTAATTGTGCCCATGCAACTCTGCCATTAGCTTGCTGTATCTCCCACTGTACATCACACAATCTGCACTCATTTAGCACTTTTGTGGTCTGATGCTCATGATCGGTTGTTCTGTGTTTCTGGGAAATCTAAGACTGAAACTGCAAAAATATTTGCCCTTCTCCATTCCAGCCTAGAATGAGGAACCCACTGCAATCCTTGAACAAGTTCAAAATATGCTTTCTCTGCAGATATCGCAGCTGGCATTGGTCAACTCTAGTATTTGCTCCAGGCATCTCGGTACATCAGAGCACCCAGTGCAAGGCTTGTGGTGATTCCAGTGAGGTTCTGGCTCTGTACCCAGCTCTGACTGTGCCCAGTGAGACCATTCTTCCCGTCGCCAACGCTGCAATCCCCTTACAACTGCAGACGGTCGCTTCCTTGATCGATGAGTGAACCAGATTCATGAACAAGAGAGACTCAAGAAACTAAATATGCAGGAATCTTGAGCAAAAGCACTTTGTGTTCTGCTCATAATATATCAGGGTGTGTATCCAGCTATGTATGTGGTGATTTTCTGAGTGCTAAAGGCAGGGGTTCATCCTGACCACAGCACTGATAGTGCACTACAGTGTAGTCATTCCACACAGTGACAACGTGATCAGAACATTGCACCATAATTACCTGCACATTTCTGAACATAAAATAGATAAAAACAGATTTTGAAGGTGTGTTCCGTTTTATATCAGCAAATAGCAGGCCTGTGAACACCGAGGATACATGTTATATTTAGCTTGAAAAAGGGACCTGACCCCAAACGTCACCTATTTATGTTCTTCGGAGATACTGCCTGACCAGTTTAGCTACTCCAGCACTGTGTCTTTTTTTTTTTTTAATGTTCCAGCATCTGTAGTTCCTTTGTGTCTACCTTGTATATTTTGCTTCAGCTGATTTTATGTTGCTTTTGCGATCCCAAAAAGCCACCAGTTAGAACACGGGCCTGCATTGATCTCGGTCTTGTTGTTTCAGATGGAGGTTTCCTGTTGAACAACAATTTATCCATGCAGACGTTATGTTTAGTTTGAAGAAGGATCCCGACCCCAAACATCACATATTTATGTTCTGGAGCTACTGCCTGACCCACCTAGTTACTCCAGCGCTTTGTGTCTCTTTTTGCAAGCCAGCAACTGCAATTCCTTGTGCCTCCAGTGAAGCATGGAACTTGAATGATTACTATAGCTGTGAAGGGCAATTGTGCCCATGCAACTCTGCCATTAGCTTGCTGTATCTCCCACTGTACATCACACAATCTGCACTCATTTAGCACTTTTGTGGTCTGATGCTCATGATCGGTTGTACTGTGTTTCTGGGAAAACTAAGACTGAAACTGCAAAAATATTTGCCCTTCTCCATTCCAGTCTAGAATGAGGAACCCACTGCAATCCTTGAACAAGTTCAAAATATGCTTTCTCTGCAGATATCGCAGCTGGCATTGGTCAACTCTAGTATTTGCTCCAGGCATCTCGGTACATCAGTGCATCCAGTGCAAGGCTTGTGGTCATTCCAGTGAGGTTAATTTAATGTTCCAGCATCTGTAGTTCCTTTGTGTCTACCTTGTATATTTTGCTTCAGCTGATTTTATGTTGCTTTTGCGATCCCAAAAAGCCACCAGTTAGAACACGGGCTTGCATTGATCTCGGTCTTGTTTTTCAGATGGAGGCTTCCTGTTAAACAACAATTTACCCATGCAGATGTCTTGGACAAACATGAGAGCCCCGTGGACACACTCGGTAGCCCAGAGCAACAGGTGGAATGGAGTTACAAGAGGTTCATGCCTGCAGACTTTAGTGGGCGGGTGATTTTCTTTATTTAAATATAAACTTTATTCAGAATAAATAATATATACAGAGCAGAAATTGTGCAAAACTCTATACAGTAATTTCACAGTTAGTGTATTTGCAGCTAGCTTTAAAGAAGTCACCTTTGCCACGAGTGTATTATCGTGTAAATACCTGGAGTATTATCCCTTCCCTTGGTTCGGGGGTGTCTCCAGCAGATTGTGACCTCCCCCCTGTGCCCCAAAGCGGACAGATCCTAGACTGTGGTCCTCCCCCACAGAGCCTTGCCGTTGGCCTCACTGAGCTTCAGTGTGTGCCTCAGCAGCACGTACTCCTACAGTCTGGAATGGCCCAGTCAGCAACATTCCCTGATGGAAATCTCGTGGTGCTGGGAGGTCAAAAGATTTTGTGCAGACCAGAGTGTCCTTCACCGAGTTGATGATTTTCCACTAGCACTTCAATGTGTCAGTGGGTACATCTCATGAATCAGAGTCCTCTGTTATGGGGCTGTTAGGGATGAACTGTGACAAGGTGCCCTTGCATCAGAATCTGAAATCACTCTCTGCGACGAGGTGGGCAATTGTCTCCTCTCCCCAACAGCCGTCCTGAGGGCTGTAGGATCAGATATTCTGTGCTGACCAGTGCAGATCACTTCACTTTCTATCCAATCTCTGTCCCTCCTAACACCCACATAATGTCCCAGGATATCTCTTCTTCATCCTCGCCATGGATCATACCTTTCCTATTGTGTGGTGAGCAAACTTCAGACCATAGTACGGAGGTCATGTGGCGATGAGGATGTATTGACTCTGCAATATAATACAGAGAGACTGAGTGAGTGAATGGACAAATGGAATTTAATATGGGGAAGTGTTTCATCATGCACTTGGCTAAGAGGAAACTGGTGAGTTTCGATTCTGTGACTGAAATGGAAACCTGGCCAGGGAGGTTCAGAGAGACTTTGTGTGAGGGGAACATGTAGTTTTGGAACAACAAGTTCACAAGTTATAGTAGAATTAGGCTATTCGGCCCATCGAGTCTATGCCATTCAATCATGGCAGATTTCTGCCTCCTAATCAAATTTTCCTGTGTTCTCATCACCCTTGACACTCGTTCTAATCAAGAGTTTGTCTATCTCTGCCTTAAAAATATCCACCTTACCCTCCACAGCCCTCCTTGGCAATGAGTTCCACAGATTAACTACCGCCTGACTAAAGAAGTTCCTCCTCACCTCCTTTCTAAAAGAATGTCCTTTCATTCTGAGGCTATGACCTCTGGTCCGAGCCAATCCTTTCCACATCCACTCTACCTATGCCTTTCATTATTCTGTATGTTTCAATGAGGTCCCCCCTCAACCTTTTAAAGTCAAGCGAGTAGAGGCGCATTGCTGTCAAACGCTCATCATATGCTAACTCACATTCCTGGAATACTTGTAAATCTTCTCTGGACCCACTCCAGAGTCAGCACATTCTTTCTCAGATATGGGGCCCAGATTTGATCACAGTACTCCAAATGCAGCCTGACCAGCGCCTGATAGAGCCTCAGCATTACATCACTCGGGGTCATGAGAGGAAAGTGAGGCTGGCGAAAGGACGGCAATTGGCACGGAGGATGGGGAAGTTGTTTTGGGTAGAATACCACTTCTGTGGGTAACTGGGACTGGATCTGAGGAGATGCAATACCAGCTGGCATGTGGGAAGTCCGCAGGTCGGGGGCAATGGATGGATCTCAGGGACAAGATCAGCTGGAGAGTCTTTTACGCTGCTGTTCCAAATGCACAAGAAGGTTCAATGCACGAGATGCACATCTCACTGTAATAGGGTCAGCATAACTGATCCCATTGTTTATAAAGACACAGATATAATGATCTTAGTGTATGTAAAGAGAGAGCTATTGATTTCACTGTACCTACCTTTGTTGGGCAATTTGAGAAAGCATTCTGATCAGTGGGAAAGGAACTGGGAATAAAGAGTTAAGGAGCCTGGCAAAGAAGCATTAATACCCAACACACACTTCCTACTTCAAATTAGGTATTTATATCCAAGTGACTCTGGCTCTGTCTGCACAACCGTCCACAGTCCAGACCATCTAGTGTAGATGGGCCTTGTGAGTGGACAAATAGAACATAGAACAGTACAGCACAGCAACAGGCCCTTTGGCCCACAATGTCTGTGCCAAACATAATGCCAATACCAACTCTTATCTGCCTGCACATAATCCATATCCATGAGCGTCTCTTAAAGTCTCAAATGCCAGTATTGTATCTGCCTCTGTCCCCACCCGACAATGCATTCCAGGCAACCACCACCCTCTGTGCAATAAAACTTTGTTACAGGTCCCTTTAAACTTTGTCCCCTCACCTTAAAGCTATGCCCTCTAGTATTTGATATTTCCATTCTTAGAAATAGCTTCTAATTGTCTTACCCTATTATAAGATTGGAGGAGGTGCAAGTGAACGTCTGCCTAACCTAAAAGGACTGTGAGGGTCCCTGGACAGAGTCGAGAGAGGAGCTTTCGGGGCAGGTGTTTCATTTCCTGTGGTTGCAGGGGAAGGTACCAGGGGAGGTGGTTTGGGTGGGAATTCGTCTGTAACTCATTTTCATCTGGCCCACAGCTAACAATGGCCTGTTTCCTTTATTTTTTTGCATATCTTTCATTCATTTGTTCTATATCATTGTCTATATCTCTAGTTTCCCTTTCCCCTGACTCTCAGTCTGAAGAAGGACCTGAAACATCACCTATTCCTTTTCTCCTGAGATGCTGTCAGAACCGCTGAGTTACTCCAGTTTTCTGTGTCTATTATTCTGGCAAACCTTCTCTCCTTCTCTGCACCTTCCCTAAAGCATCCCTACGATTCCTGTATTGGTACGACCAGAACTGTATCCAATTCTCCAAATGCAGCCTAACCAAAGATCTGCAGTCACAGAGGATTTAGTGAACTAATAAAGGTGAGGTTTTATTGATTGTGAGCTGTCTTTCAGATATCCATCTCCAGAGTGTGCTGACTGGATTCAGCTGGTCATGTTTTATTCCTCTTTCTGTTTCAGATCACTGACATTTCCTGAGTCTCCACATCTGGTTTAGTGATGAGTGATCTCTTGCAACTGTCCGCTCTGGGTCGCCCTTTCCAGTTGGGAATGCTGTACGATTGCCGATCAGACAGTCTGTTCCCAGGTACTGGAATGTTATTACATGAATCAGAGGTGGTCAATGCAGAGCCATGGGTTCAGGTGACCAATCTCACGTTGGTGACCACAACTCTGTTTCAGTGCCGTTTTGCAATGGGATAAGCATAGTGTGTGAATTAGGTGAAACAATAAGGCTGATTTTTATATAATTGCGACTTGTTTTGGGAAGTCAAACCAGGGCAGAATCCACACAGTGAATGGTGGAACCCTTGGGAATGTTGGAGAATGGAGATCTAGCAGTACATAGTTCCCTGAAACTGGCATCAAGGTGGTCAAGACAGCTTTTGGTCCATTCATTTTCATCAACCAAGGTATTGAGTATAGGAGTTGGGATGTTGTTACAGTTGTACAATACGTTGGTGAGACCATATTTGGAGTATAGTGTTCAGCTTTGGTCACCCTGCTACAGGAAGGATGTCATTAAGCTGGAAAGAGTGCAGAGAAAATTTACAACTTTGTTGCCAGCACCTGAGGGCCTGAGCTATGGGGAGAGGTTGGGCAGGCTATGAGTCTGAGGGGTAATCTTATAGGCATGTATAAAATCATCAGAAGAGATAGGATGAATGCATGGACGCAAAGTAGGAGAATCAAGAACCAGGGGACATGTGTGAGGGGGTAAGATTTAATAGGAACTTGAGGGGCACCTTTTTCCATTCAGAGGGTGGTGGGTGCATGGAACGAGCTGCTAGAGAGGTAGCAACAGCATTTAAAAGATACTTTGACAGATACATGAATTACACATAGACTTATGGGCCTTAACACTGGGACTAGCTTAGGTGGGGTATGTTTGTCAGGCCAAGTTGGGCTGAAGGGCCTGTATGACTCTATGAACCTATATATATAGGCATCACCTGGCATAAAGTAGACTGGGGAGCAGCTACTTGCAGGTTAGTGGACATCTGGTAAATAGGAGTATTTCAGGACAAAGTGTTCTCATGAAGCGGAAAAGTAACAACACTAATTCCACTGGACCCAGGACATCAAGGTGTAATGAAGGTTGAATATAGGAGATTGTATGATAGGAATTGTAATTAATTTATTAGCCAAGTATGTAAAAACATACAAGCAATTTGATTTGTGATAGTCATACCAAAAATAAAAAGCAACAAGGCACACAACTACATAAAAAAGAATAATTTAAACAACCACCACAGCACACTGTGATGGAAGGCAATAGCTGTATTAGCTTCTTCCCTCCTTTTCTCCCGCGGTCAGGGCAGTCGAACCATCCACAGTCGGGGCGATCGAAGCTCATACAATCAGGGCGATCGAAGCTCCTGGTCGATCCCTAACCAAGGGACTGCAAGCTCCACGATGTAAAGTCCGCAGGCTCCCGCGGTTGGAGTTCCCGAAGTCGATTCCCAGTAAAGGGACCGCCAGCTCCATGATGTTTGGCCGCAGTGCGGACGGATACGATACGGAAAAATTTGCATCTCCGTCAAGGAAAGAGATAAAAAAAGCTTCCCCCCCCCCCTCTTCGTATAATGCAAAACTAAAGATTAATAAACATACATTTTACAACAGACTAAACAACAAATGAAGAAAAGGACGAGACACACTATTGGCGAGGATACCATCGTACGGCGCCACCAGGTGGAAAAACTTGCAATTCTAAAAAAATAGAGAACTTAAACATGGTTGAGGGAGGGATGTGCGATGAACTTCAAAAATAATCAGGAAAACAAAGTAGGCGAAGGGAATACTAAGTATTACTGGGAGACAAGGTTAAGGAAAATGCCAAAGAATGTTAGGTTATATAAAGGACAGGAGAGTAACCAGATAAAAAATAGGGCCCATTAAACTAAAAACTGTTTATGGAGTTAGAAAAAATAGAAGCGGTCCGTATTCACCAATGAAAAGTACATGGCTGTAAAAATTGGTTAATCTGGCATCTTAATAAATAAAAGGTCTACGTCATTTTGTTATGAGAGAGAATGTCTCAGTGTGCTTAACAGTGGATAGATCTCATGGCAAGTTGAAGTTTTGCAAATGACAATGGGAGACCAGGGAGGAGAGAGCTAGGGGGCCAGGCAGAGATCACAGGTGAAGTGCCAGCCTCAGCAGGTGTTGGACAATATTCAGGCTTCCCTCAAGTTTACAGTGTTGATCACTTTTTTAATTCTGTAGGCATCACCCTGTGGGACTTGCAGACACTGCAGAACAACCTTGACCGTCGTGACCAGCCCAGCACTGAGTTTCACATCATTGCATCAGACTCCATGGAGAAGAAAGCCACTGCCCTCAATGTGTCAGCATCACTGAAAGTGAGTTTCCTGGATGGGTTAGTGGAGGTGAAAGGGTCGGCAAAATATCTCGGAGACACGAAGGAATCAAAGCAACAAGTACGAGTTACCCTTCACTACAAAGCAACAACCAGGTTTGAACAACTGATGATGAGTCACTTAGGGAGACAGAATATTACCTACCCGAGTGTGTTTGATGAGGGCTCAGCCACCCATGTCATTACAGCAGTGCTGTATGGGGCCCAGGCCTTCTTTGTGTTTGATCAAATGGCTTCTTCAGCAGAGAACATACAGAATATTCAGGGCAACATGGAGGTAATGATTAAACGTCTCCCTATGATTGCGATCGAGGGAGAGGTCTCCCTAAAAATGACAGAAGAACAGAGCTCTCAGGCCGAGAAGCTTAGCTGCACCTTTTACGGGGACTTCTCACTGAAGAACAATCCCACCACCTACAGAGATGCCATCAATATCTACGCAACACTCCCACACCTGCTGGGCCCAGGTGGAGAACATTCAGTGCCCGTCACAGTCTGGCTCTATCCTCTCAATAAACTGGACACCAAAGCTGCTCAGTTGGTGAGGGAGATCAGCGTGGGACTGGTCAATCGCTGCCAGTGTGTCCTGGAACAGCTCAGTGAGGCTGTGATGAGGTGCAATGACCTGATGAAAGACAGTGCCGCAGTTCAGTTTCCTGAGATCGGGGACAGGATACTTCAATTCCGAGAAATGTGTCTGCAGTACAAACTGGTTTTCCAAGGAACATTAGCCAGAGTTTTGCCGTCCATTCGGGGCGGTGGGAAGGAGGAAGGGTTGCTGACGGACATACTGAAGAACAGGGAGCAGTCACCATTTAAACACCAAGCACTCGCCACATGGCTGGATGACAAGGAATGGGAGATGATGGTTGTGGGACGTTGCCTCAGAATAATGATAGACATACCTGTTGTGAAATCAAGGAGAGACTTGCATGAAGTGTTGATGGGTCCAGTAACAGACTACGTGGTCTGCTTCACATTCACAACACTGCATCAGGAGGTTTTCTACAGTTAGAGCCACCCACATGTGGTTCTGATGAGATTGTGAGCTACAAGATAGAGTATCGAGGTAGCCAGCAGGAGAAATGGACAATACTAGATACACCTGACACATCCCACTCCTTCACGATATCTGGGTTGGAGCCACACCAGGAATATCACATCCGATACAGAGCAGTGACCAAGGTAGGGGTCAGCAAGGCCAGTGAGATCTACAAGGTCTCCACCCGGCCGACAAGTCCTCCTGGTAAACCGGTCTTCCAGGATCAGTCACCCAGCCCGACACTGTCCGGGGACGGATCAAGTCAGATTGGAGCCGACGTATTTCAATACAGGAAAGAATACAAGGAAGAGCCTTCGATGGATGCATTGGACGGATCATGGGAGCAGGTTCAGACAAAAGACAGACAATGCCACTATAATTCAGACGGACCAAAGAGAATTGCCCTGAAATTCCTCAAACAAGCTCAATTAATATCCAGAGGAAACCCTTCCATTTACAAGCTCAACCTAGAAAGAGAGGTGTTTAATCAGTCCAAGCAACTTGTGAAATGCTCCTTAGGAAAGCCCACCACTAAGCACAAGATGAAGACAATTATGTTGCTGGGGGCAACTGGATCAGGAAAGACAACCCTCATCAACGGGATGATCAACTACATCTTGGGCGTCGAGTGGGAGGACAACTTCAGATACCAGTTAATACAGGAGGAGACGGGAAAATCCCAGGCTGAGAGCCAGACATCCTCCATCACTGCCTACCATCTCCACCACCAGGTAGGGTATAACATTGACTGCTTTCTGGCTATCATCGACACGCCAGGATTCGGGGACACCAGGGGCATCAGCCGGGATCAACAGATCACTGACCACATCCGCGAGTTCTTCACTTCCCCACAGGGCGTTGATCAGATCAACGCGGTCTGTTTCGTCGTCCAAGCCTCCTTGGCTCGCCTGACCCCGACACAGAAATATGTCTTGGATTCCATCCTTTCCATTTTTGGCAAAGATATCGCGGAGAACATTCAGATAATGGTGACGTTCGCAGACGGTCAGCGCCCCCCAGTTCTGGAGGCACTGAAAGCCGCCCAGGTACCCTGCCCCAAAGATGAAAAGGGATTGCCAGTACACTTCAAGTTTAACAATTCTGCCATTTATACCCAGCGTCCGACCTCTGGCGACGAGGGAAGATCTGACAACAGCGGGGAAGAAGATAATGACTTTGACCAGATGTTCTGGATGATGGGGACAAACAGTATGAAGAAGTTCTTCACAGCTCTGAGCGTGATGCAGGCGAGGAGCCTGTGCCTGACCAAAGAGGTTCTGAAGGAACGTAGACCGCTGGAGTCTGTAGTGGCCGGGTTGCAGACTCTGATCCAAGCAGGGCTGACCAAATTAGAGGAACTCAAGAAATCCCAACAAGTTCTGAACCAAAACCAGTCCAAACTTGATGAAAATAAAGATTTTGAGTACGAGGTCCATGTGACTGTTAAAGAAAAGAGGAAACTTGACAGCAATGCTCCATTAGTAAACAACTGTACGGTTTGTAAATACAGTTGTCATGACCCCTGTCTGTCTGCAGGTTATATTTTCAAATACTGGTGTACATCAATGGATGGGTGGGGAAATTGTAAAGTCTGTCCGGGGAAGTGCGGTGTGCTAAAACACCTGAGGGAAGAGTACAGGTATGTCTGTGTAACAAAAAAGGAGAAGAGGTCGTACAACAGACTGAAGGAAAAGTGTGGGAAGGCATGCGGTGAGAAGGTGAGCCAGCAGAAGATTATGGAGTTACTTGAGCAGGAGTTTGCTGAGGTGGAGAACACAGTTCTGGAGCTGATTCGAGAATTATCCCAGGGCATTAGACGACTTGAAAAAATAGCCCTGAAACCAAACCCGTTGTCCACCCCGGCTTATATTGACCTCCTGATTCAGGGTGAGAAAGATGAGGGGAAGCCAGGCTGCATTGAGCGAATTCAGGCACTGTGAAGGAGGCAGAGATCAGAGAACAAATCGCAAACAATGAGAAGCTGTCACCAGAGTATTCGAAGGAAGGTGCGGTGGGAGGGAAAAGTACTGGAGAAAAGTTAAAGAAAAAAATGCCAAACGTGATGGATTGGTTCTCACCCAATTAGTAACAGAGAATCATTCCAGCTGTTTTTCAGTGTGTTTCACTCAACCGATACACAAATCCTCATTCAAATTCCTCGTTCTTCCCCTCCCCGATCTGCCCATAGCCTTTCACACCGAACCTTCCTTCTTCGAAGCTGCCTTCTTCTCAACATATTCCCATAGGCCCCTTATCCGAGGAAGGCTTTGCTGGCGTTGGAGAGGGTCCAGAGGTTTACTAGAATTATCCCAGGAATGAGTGGGTTAACATATCATGAGCTTTTGACGGCACTGGGCCTGTACTCGCTGGATTTTGAAAGGATGAGGGAGGACCACATTGGAACTTACTGAATAGTGAAAGGCCTGGATAGAGGGGATGTGGAGTGGATGTTTCCATTAGTGGGAGAGTCTAGGACCAGAGGTCACAGCCTCAGAATTAAAGGACGTTCTTTTAAGAAGGAGATGAGGGGGAATTTATCTCATCAAAGTGTGGTAAATCTGTGGAATTCTTTGCCACGGCTGTGGAGGCCAAGTCAATGGATATTTTTAAGGCAGAGATAGAAGGATTCTTGGTTAATACGGGTGTCGGGGGTTATGGGGAGAATGCATGAGAATGGATTTGGGAGGGAGAGATAGATCAGTTATGATTGAATGGTGGAGTAGAAATCTACGCTTTAAAAATGTCCATTGACTTGTCAATGAATTCCACAGATTCACCATCCTCTGACTAACAACATTCCTCCTCGACGTCCTTTTATTCTGAGGTTCTGGCCTCTGATCCTAGACTCTTCTACTAGGGGAAACATCCTCTCCTCATGCACTCTATCCAGGCCTTTCATTGATTCAGTAAGTTTCAATGAGGTCCCCCCCTCATCCTTCTGAACTCCAGCGAGTAGAGGCCAGTGCCATCAAATGCTCATCATATGTTAACCCACTCATTCCTGGGTTTATTCTAGTAAACCTCCTCTGGACCCTCTCCAGCAGCAGCACTTCCTTCTTCAGGTATGAGGCTATCCGCTAAGGAGTTAATTGCTCGCAATTATCCAAATGTGGTTTCCAAACTTACTTTTGTTTCTCATTGAGCTTTACCTTCGACTACTCTCGATTGCCTTTACCTGGGAAAGCAGGCCGACCTAATATAATCTTCCTCGACTAAACCTACGAGTAAAAAAATATTGATTTCTTTTCCATGGCGACCTTTTTCAGCATGTGGAAAAAAAACGCTGTGACCTAGCTGAGGCCTCGACTACGCGGGGACTAATTGGCTTGGTGTATGTGTAAATTTGGCTTGATGTATGTGTAAAATTGTCCCTAGTCTGTGTAGGATAGCATTAGTGTGCGGGGATCGCTGGTCGGTGCAGTCTCGGTGGGCCGAAGGGCCTGTTTCCTTGCTGCATCACCAAACTAAAATTAAACAACATCTCATGGTTTCACATAGATTGTGAAATTGTGAAGACCCAATGGGTCTTATCCTTTTACTGGATCAACATAAAATGCTTTGGACCTGTTCTTAATCTTGTCTGCCAGTATTATTTTGTATTGCTCTTTGCACTTGTAATCAATTTTTAAATTCTGCTCTTTACTTCTAATACAATTTTATCCCCTATCCCTTCTACATACTTCCCCCCTTTAATTCAATTCTTAATAACTTTTCTCTGCCAAAACCAATGGGGGGGGGGGGGGGGGGGGTACTTGACAGGGTTTGTCCTGCCCCATCCCCTTCAGCTTTCACCCACCTGTTTTGAAACGTCACCTGTCCACATTCTACAGAAATGCTGCTTGACCCGCTGAGTTACTCCAGCACTTTGTGTTCTATGCATTATCTTTTCAGAAGTAATCTGTAACTTTCCAACAGACTATTGTTTCAAATGATACTGTGTTATTGCTTCTGCATTTAAAAACATGGTTGGTTGACATTGTATTGCAATTAATATATGGCTTATTCCAATAGAAACTTTTTTTTGAATTAAACATCATAGATGCACTTGAATTAATTAATGTGTGTGTGTGTAAACTTTGATGATTTGTTGGGAAATCAGGTTCTTGTTCTGGGAGAATTGAGTAGACACCGGAAGCCACAAATCAAGGAGAATGAACACTCTCGATTGAGGGAGGACGTCACATCTTCCCATCTCCACCCCTTCCAACCTTCCACTGAGACCGTTCCCCCACAACTCCCTGGTTAACTCGTCCCTTGCCACAAAACCACCCCCTCACCAGATACCTTCCCCTGCAACCGCAAAAGATGTAACACTTGTCCCTGTACCTCTTCCCTCGACTCTGTCCAGGGACTCCGACAGTCCTTTCAGGTTAGGCAGAGGTTCATTTGTACCTCCTCCAACCTCTTCTACAGTGTCCATTGTTCAAGATGTGGACTTTTATACATCGGCGAAAGCATATGTAGACTGGGCGATCGTTTCACTGAGGCATTGGGAGAGATTAGAGAGTGGGGCAGTGGGAGAGGGGATAGAGACTGGGGCAGTGGGAGAGGGGACAGTCATTAGAGGGGAAATAGAATAGGGCAGCACAGTGGTGCATACTGTCGTACAGCGCCAGAGACCTGGGTTCAATCCTGACTACAGGTGCTGTCTGCACAGAGTTTGTAGGTTCTCCCTGTGACCTTCGTGGGTTTTCTCCAAGATCTTCAGTTTCCTCCCACGCTCCAAAGACCTACACACCTACAGGTTAATTGGCTTGTTATAAATATAATTGTAAAATTGTCCCTGGTGTATATAGGATAGTGTTAATCAGTGATGAAAATGGGGGGGTATGCAGGGGACGGCGTTCCCCTACTTTTCAGTTTGCAGTTTATGTCCAATTTCTGTACTAGAAGGGAGTCAGAGTTGTTAAATACAGATTTTTTTTAAAACGACCATGGTTAGGAATCACTGCTGCATCGACCATGAGAGGAAAACTATTTGTTAACTACCACTGTTACCACTTGTTAACAGCCAGTAGTTAACACGTAGTTATACAATATGTCTTCAATACATCGATCCACATATCTCATTAAATGTAATTGTGTTTTGACCAAGTATTAATGACGCCGCGTTCCTTTGAATAAAATTCACGAGAGAATTTCTTGATACTCACTATCATTGAGGGCTCCAGACCAGAAACACGGGCTTCTTCCTTGCGTGCAGGTAACGTCAATCACCCATGTTATTTTATTATTTTCTTGCTGTCTCCTCTCTCCCTTCTCTCTCCTCTCTCCCCCTCCACTCTCCCTCCCCCTCCATACCTCATTCTCTCTTCCTCGCTCGCTGTCTCTGTCTTTTGCTCTCTCCCTCTCTGTCTCTCTTACACACTCTCTCTCCCGCTCCCAATCTCGTCTCTCTCTCTCGCTCTCCCCCTCTCTAACCCTCTCCTCTGCATTCCCGGAATAATTTGACATTTTGCAGGGACCGCTGCATCTGCGGTTCCTTCCTTTTGAGGGTGGTGGGTGGGGGGGGGGAAGCCCTGGCCCGTGGCAGCTCCTGGTCCGTTCCCTCTGCAGGTGCCTCCTGGACGGCTTAGTTCCTCCAGCATTCTGTGTATTTTGTTTGGTTCTGGAGTTGAAGATGGACACGTGGGGTGGCTCAGCGGGACGGGCGGCAGCTCTGGGGAGTGGGTGGCGTATCAGGTAGAGACCCTTCTTCAGACAATCACAAGTATTCTCACCGACGAGAGTTCAGTTCAGTCTGAAGAAGGGTCTTCCCTCCAGAGTCACTGCCTGTCCTGCTGAGTTACTCCAGCTTTATGTCTAACTTCAATTTCAGAGTTAAATAAAACACACAGTGCTGGAGGAACTCAGCGGGCTAGGCGGCATCTGTGGAGGGAATGCATTAGGAGTTGTTTCGTGCCAGGGTTCTTCAATAGGAAGGAACTGTAGATCAAAGACACTAGAGTGGATACTAGTATCTTTGCTGCAGATCAGGCATGATATTCTTCCCATTTAAATCGGAATTCCGATTTTATTGTTTTCCTATTTGTCAATTATTTGTGCCCGATTATTTGGCTGCCAATCAAACGCTGTCTCTAAGGGGGTTGCGTCCAATCACCGACCAGCTTCCCTTAAAATTCCCGTCCAATCAACAAATCAGTCTCCTCCTGTCCAATCAGCCGCTGTTTCCAAGGGCATTGTCTCCAATCACATCATGCGCTGGTCACTCGGTGGCCAATCAGACACAGTCTCCAAGGGGCGTTGCGCCCAATCACCGACCTGCTTCCCCTCACCGAAGGGGGGGGGGGGGGGGGGGAAGAAGGAGGGAAGAAATAGAGAGAGAGAAAGGCAACCACAGACTGGTGAAATAGGCAGGTAATCAATCAATATCAATATCAATCAATATTTATTACATGTCATTTGAACCTCAGTGAGGCTCGAATGAAACTCCGTTTCCACAGCCATACAAACAGACAATTTTCTGCAGACATACACACAATTCAATTTACAGAAACATCCATCACCGTGAACCTCCTCAGGGTCATCAACTTGGTGAAAGACGCTCTTTGGTCTGCCCGAGCGTTGTTCACCACCCAGCAGAGTGAGATGTCCATCGGGGAATGTTGCCGCCTGGCCCACTGCAGACTGCAGGAGTACGTGCTAAGGGACTCACTGAAGCTTGGTGCAGCCAACACCAAGGCTCGGTGGGGGAGGGCCACAGTCTAGGGTCCTTCCGCTGTTGGACATGGGGGGCACGGTATGGTGGAGACGCCCCTCAAATTAAGGGAAGGTATCCCACGCCAGGCGGCCGCATGAGTGGCACGGGTGGGGGACATTTTCGTGGAATTTAAAAGATGTATAGACTGTATTGAACAATTTGTATAGCCTACAAAAATGTCAGATGAATCTTTCGCACTGTGCATATATTGTATATATTTATTACTTGGACAGGGGCCACAGAGTGGCACGGGTGGGGGACAGTTTGGTGGAATTTGACAAATGTAAAAAAATTGTACTGAACAATTTGTATAGTCTCCGAAAATGTCGGATGAATATTTTCGCATGGTTCATGAATTGTATGTATTTATCAATTGATAAAATCTATTTTGAAATTAAAAGTGAACCTCTTACTCACTGTGATGGAAGGCAAATTCTTTTCTCTCCCCTGTTCTCCATTTTCTCCCGATGTTGAAGCCCCAGGCGGGCGATGGTAAGTCCCACGGCCATTTTAGGCCGCGCCGGGTGATGTACGGCCCCGCTCCTGGTATAAAAGTCACGAAGTTGGAGCCCCCGGCGGGCGCTTGAATGTCCCGTGGCCATTAAAGCCGCGCCGGGCGATGTACGGCCCCGCTTCAGGTCGTTTCAACACGGGCTGGTGAAGTAGCGTTGCGGGAGCTCCGGAAAGCGGTCTCCACCCGTTCCCGCGACAGGTGAGTCGCGCCGCCAACCTCATAATAACAATGATGATATGATTTAAAGATTGGCAAAGGTTTAGTAGTCAGTGACAGGATGGTACGACTGCAGCGGTCGAGTTTCTGCCATACAGTGTAAGACCAGGGATTGATCCTTACTACGGGTATTGTGTCTGTAGTATGAAGTTTGCACGTTGTCCCCATGACCTGTATGGATTTTCTCCGTGTGCTCTGGCTACCTGCCACACTCCAACGACGTACAGATTTGTAGATTAATTGGCTTGGTATAATGGTAAATTGTCCCTTATGTCTGTCGGATAATGTTTGTGGGTTTGTGGGGATCCTGGTCGGTGCGGCCTGTTTCTGTGCTGTATCTCTGAATACAAAAAAGTATCTCACTGTACCTCGGTAAGTTCCAAATAACATACTGTACCATTATTGCAATAGACTTTGTGGAATTTCACGCCGACCAGCGATCCCTGCACACTAATGTAACAATGATAAAGGAAAGGACATTATTAGATGTTCAAGAAGGAACTGCAGATGCTGGAAAATCGAAGGTACACAAAAATGCTGGAGAAACTCAGCGGCTGCAGCAGCATCTATGGAGCGAAGGAAATAGGAAACGTTTCGGGCCAAAACCCTTCTTCAGACTGACATTATTAGCTGTTTGCTAGGTGAGAACTAGACCCTTCTTCAAACGAGTCAGGGAAGAGGGAGACAGGGACATAAGGAAGGGCAAGGTGTGAAAAGGAGTCAGACGTTTTGAAGGAAATAGAAATATAGAAAATAGGTGTTGGGAGTAGGCCATTCGGCTGCTTTGAGCCAGCACCACCATTCAATATGATCATTGCTGATCATCTAAAATCAGTCCCCAGTACTGATGTACAATGTACAATGAATGGTTCATTGTTAGGCTGAGGGGAGGGAGGTGGCAAGAAGGCGTACAATTCATGTTTAAGAAGGAATAAGATAACCAAGTAACTTGGCATCAAATTGCAGAATGATCTGCGTTGGAATGGTCAGACTCATCATGCAACGGTGAAAGCAACAGGTGTCCTAAACTTTCTGAGGCGCAACTTTCATCATTGTTCAACTTCTGTCAAGGAGAAGCTATACTTCACCCTCGTTAGACCTCATTTGGACTACGCAGTTGCAGCATGGGACCCATACACAAATAAAAACATTTCTTCTATCGAACGTGTCCAAAGACAGGCAGCTTGATTTGTTACTAACACCTATGAGAGAGAAGCGAGTGACACCAAACTTCTGAATTCTCTGGGGTGGAACCCTCTCCAAGACAGACGTGAAGCTCACCGTTCGACCTGTTTTTACAAAATGTTAAATGGTCAGCTCGACATAGACTACAAGACCTACACCAAACCCAAACCAATTAGGAGCAGACGAGGGCATTCGATCCAATTTGTGATCCCAGCTACAAAGACAGATGTATACAGCAATTCGTTCTTCCCCCGCACAATTAAAGCATGGAATAATCTCCACCCAACTATAGTTACTCAACCAGATGCAACTAAATTTAAAGTAGCTCTTTCTTCCCAATAACCCTTTCTGGCTTAAGCCCTCCCTTCACCACCTCCAGTTTAAATTCCATTTGGAATATTTTGGACGACCAAGTTGGGTCTTTTTGTACATCTGTGATCAACATAGAATTCCGACCCTCTCTCCATCATGGACATTCGGCCCATCCACCACTGTCAGTTTTCCTGCTCTGC
Source organism: Amblyraja radiata (assembly GCF_010909765.2). Lineage (NCBI taxonomy): Eukaryota > Metazoa > Chordata > Chondrichthyes > Rajiformes > Rajidae > Amblyraja > Amblyraja radiata. The sequence goes on along the minus strand of NC_045985.1, from coordinate 16,528,785 downwards.
ACAAGCCTCGACCCACCCACTCACAACAGCCACCAGCAGTGCCCACAGTTCCCACATCTCTCGTGGTTATCCATTTTTATCCACCTTCCCATTAGCCTTTCATTAGCCAAAAAAAATCATGAAGCGTGCAGTCTTTCCGGTAAGCTTGGTCCTCAGATCAATGGCAGATTTTTCACTAACAGGCAGTGAAGAAAGCGAATGGTATGTTAGCATTCATAGCAAAAGGATTTGAGTATAGGAGCAGGAAGGTTCTACTGCAGTTGTACAGGGTCTTGGTGAGACCACACCTGGAGTATTGCGTACAGTTTTGGTCTCCTAATCTGAGGAAATACATTCTTGCCATAGAGGGAGTACAGAGAAGGTTCACCAGACTGATTCCTGGGATGTCAGGACTTTCATATGAAGGAAGACTGGATAGACTCGGATGGTACTCGCTAGAATTTAGAAGATTGAGGGGGGATCTTATAGAAACGTATAAAATTCTTAAGGGGTTGGACAGGCTAGATGCAGGAAGATTATTCTCGATGTTGGGGAAGTCCAGGACAAGGGGTCACAGTTTAAGGATAAAGGGGAAATATTTTAGGACCAAGATGAGAAAAACAATTTTCACACAGAGAGTGGTGAATCTGTGGAATTCTCTGCCACAGAAGGTATTTTGCAGATGCTGGAAAGTGGAAGGTAGACAATAATGCTGGAGAAACTCAGTGGGTGAGGCAGCATCTATGGGGAACCTAAGTAACAATTAAGTTTAGTTTAAACACAAAATGCTGGAGTGACTCAGCGGGACAAAGGGCAACTTCTCCACCTCCCAGCGCGACACGTGACGGACCAACGGCCGCCGCTCTCCCGCCCTCCTCACGCGCCGGCAGCAGCAACGGCCAACGGCCGCTCCACGTGACCAATAAACCCGAGCGCAGCCGCTCGGCTCTTCTACTTCTTCTTCTTGTAGGATTCCGGCAGTGTAGACGCTGCTAAGCGTATTACTGCCCTCCACAGGTCAAAGTTTGAACTAAATCCTTACATACAGTCCTGTAACTTGCAGGAATTGAAGAACAGCCCTGGATATCAGTTGATGTTTCTCACTGTGTCCAAACAAAGATGAAACAGAAAAAGCCTCAACTCCAAGTCCTGTCAGTCTAACAAACAATACTTCTCTTTCTACCCTGTACTTTTTACATTCTAGGAAAACATGCTTAACTGTCTCATTACTCCCACATTCACACAAGCCAGAAACATGTTTCCCTACAATGCACAAATAGTAATTTAACCCACAGTGTCCCAACCTCAATCTACACAGTTTAACTGAGTCCCTACGGGACAAAGATGTACAGAAACATACTTTCCTAACTTCAGATTGTATAGAAAAGTAGTGCCTACCCCTGACTTCCATTTCCCATCCTCTCTGCCATTCTTTTGTTAAGCCCTCTTTAATTATTTCTCAGTTCCACTCGCCCCAATAATACATGGATATCTATTTCTCTTCTTAAACTCTCCTTTGCTATGAGGTCCACCTGCTCATTCCCCCTCACCCCAGCATGCCCGGGAACCCAGCAAAAAGTGATGTTACACGCAAACCCAATTCTAGAAAACACACTCATGATTTCATTTAGAATGTCAGGACGAGCTTTAGATTTCCCTACTCTTAAAGTTTCAAGAGCAGCTGCAGAATCAGAACAGATAATGACTTCACTAAAACTGGCTTCCTCAATCCACCATAGAGCCCATTGAATTGCCATTAATTCAGTCGTGAGAACAGAGCTTCCATCAGAAATGCGCCGGCCAATCTTCAACCCAAGCTGCTCCACATACACTCCAAACCCAGCTCTCCCACTAACTGGATCTTTAGATCCATCTGTAAAAACAATCAAAGTGCTCTCACTGATTGAATTAAGATATTCCACTATTCTTGGAGTCACCTCGCGCTTATCTTTTTCCTGAAGAAAAGCAAGCTCAATAAACAGTTCAGGAAGAACCCAATAGGGCACAGGTAACCATATTGTATGCTCTATAATACCCCCTTGTTCCAAACCCAGCTTCTTAGCCCACTGATTTATAATGACAAAAAATGTGTTATATTTGTTACCATCATCAACCTCTTGCAACAAACACCTTGCTGGGAAGGTATCATTACACCCACAAAGTTTAGCCCAGTAATGTAACCCTAGCTTAATGCGCCTTAACCATAAGGGCATTTCTCCCATTTCAACAATCAGGGCAGGGACTGGGGAAGTCCTGAAGGCTCCACAGCAAAGCCTCAAGGCCTTTGCCTGCAACACATCTAGCCTAGCCAGAACAGTTTTAGACGCAGACCCATACACAAAACACCCATAATCAAGAGAAGGTCTGATCATGGCCTGATAAATTAGCAGCATTGTCTCCCTGTTGGCCCCCCACTCACACCCAACCAGACTTCTCATAACATTCAGAACTTTTCCACACTTCAACACAATTTTACCTACATGCACAGCCCAAGTCATACGCTCTTCAAACCAAACACCCAAAAACTTAAAAACCTTTACCTTCTCCAATAGAGACCCATACATATACAGCCCTAACTTAGGTAACTTTCTTTTAAAACCAAATACCATATATTTAGTCTTAGAGGCAGAGATTTTAAAGCCCCACGTGTTCCCCCATTCCTCTACAGACACTAACACTCTTTGAATCTGTTTTAAAACAAACTCTACATTACGACCTCTTTTCCAGATGGCCCCGTCATCTGCAAACAAAGACAGACCAAATCCTCTCTCTAATTTACAAAATATGTCGTTTATCATGATATTAAATAAAACTGGACTGATAACACTTCCCTGCGGGGTTCCATTCTCTATTTCTACAGTCTCTGAGCTGACACTACCAACCATTACTTGTATTGTTCTATTCAATAAAAAATCCTTAATCCAGTTGAACATTCGTCCCCTGACTCCCAAGTCAAAAATTTTAATCATTAATCCCTCCTTCCACAAAGAATCATATGCCTTCTCAATATCAAGGAATACACTCACTACTGTTTCCTTGCTTCTAAATGCCCTTTTAATATCCTGATCCAAAACTGATACAGACTCCATTGTAGACCTTCCATTCCTAAAGCCATTCTGTACATCAACAAATAGTCCTCTGGTTTCTAAAAAATAAACTAGTCTGTTGGTTACCATCCTCTCCATAATTTTACAGAGCACTGCTGTGAGCGCTATAGGGCGATATGAACTAGGGTCAGATGCCTATTTGCCTGGTTTTAAAATAGGGACCACGACTGCATGTTTCCATTCCTTTGGTAAATAACCCTCTGCCCACACAGTATTAAACAAAGCTAAGATTTCATCAAGTACAATATCATCCAGATGTTTAAATAACTCATACGACAACCTATCTCTCCCCGGGGTGGTATTTGCCCCAGACATAATTGCATCCTTCAACTCTTTTATGGTAAAAAACAGATTAAAGGTATTATCATTTACTAAACTCCTCTCCAGCTTCCACTGATTAACTGCCATCAGCTCAGTTCTCTTTCTACACCTCTCCACTCCCATGCTCTCTGATCTATGCACTGCTTGAAAACTGTCAACACACATCTCTGCTTTTTCCTTATTGGAGACTGCTACCACCTCACCCTTCTGCAACACTGGTAACAAACTTCTTTTGTATACTCCTGACATTCTACGCACAGCTGACCACAAATGCCTTACTGGAGTTTCCGGGCCTAGCGTACCACAAAACTTCCTCCAACTATTCCTCTTTGCATCCTTTACAACTCGTCTTGCTACTGCCCTTAGCCGCATGTACTCCATTGCATTGACCAAAATTGGATACTTTCTTAATTTTCGATAGGCTATATTCCTATTCCTTACAGCTTCATCACATTCTTTATTCCACCAAGGAACAGACATACGGGACCTAGGTTCCTGCTTCACAGGAATAGTACAACAAGCTGCCTCATGAATCATGAGACTAATGGAAATATTCCAACTATCTACAGAACCCTCACTATTAACCTCTCCAACTAAACATTGAGCCTTCTCTTGGAATTTATCCCATTTGGCCTGAGAAAAGTTATACCTAGGGACTTTCTTTTCCACTTCTCTCCTCAAATCCCTACCAAACCTACATAAAATTGGATAATGATCACTACCCAGTGTACATCTATCCATTACATCCCATTCACCAATTCTTGCTAAATTTGATGAAGCAATTGATAAATCTATGTGGCTGCAGGTGTTTCTCACAATATTATACCTAGACGGCCTTCCATCATTTAACAATACCAACTCATACTTGTCTAGAAATTCTTCAACAATAACACCATTTTTATCCCTGTGATCACTACCCCATAAAGGATTATGCGCATTAAAGTCTCCAATCCATATAACAGGACACCTTACCTTCTCCATTATCTCATCAAAATCTGACAATTTCAAGGGTTGACAGGGGTTATAATAATTTATCACAGTGATAGAATTCTGGCCGCTCCTAACTTCCACAGCCAAAACCTCAAGATTAGAATTAATGTCAACTTTCCTATACTGCAACCCAGTCTTAACAAAAGTTGCACAACCCCCACCTGATCTATCAGACCTATCTAATCGCACACATTCATAACCTGGGATTACAAAATCTAGACAGGGCTTTAACCATGTCTCTTGGATACATATTAATTCTGGTGCTTCTTTAAATTCATCAACAAATCTCTTTAACTCTTGACCATTTCCAATCAGACTCCGGGCGTTCCATTGAAGTATATAAAACATTATGGTGTTAATGAGGATCACCATCATCCACCTCACTGACATACTCCATACTGCTAGCTCTCGACAACTGTGACCTCTCCATACACTGACTCTCCGTCATGTATTGATGCAACTTTTCTGGCAACTGCTTTACACTGAGGAACCTTTCAGCTGCCCCCACCACTAACCTGATGATATCTGACCGGTTAGCTGCTTTCTTAGCTCCTACCAGCACATCAGAAACAAAAGACAGAAATTACTCCTTATTAAAAATCAACATGTCAGATGGAAAAGCCGACGGCAAGTTTGGCACAGTGATCTGGCTTCCTAGCACCACTCTAGTCCCAGCGCTCACATCTCCGCGTTCTCTAGCCACCCTTTGAGCTGCCTCTGCATATGACACGTTGTTCTGATCCTTCACTTCCTGCACTCGCTTCACCTGAACAAAGCGCTCACAACCATGAAACCCTGCTGCATGATCCCCATCACAGTTAGGGCACTTAGGAGCCTCTGCCTTGCAATTTTGTATTACATGATCTCCACCGCACTTTGCGCACTTTCTTTTACCCCGACAAGACCCAGCAACATGTCCAAACCTCTGACAGTTATAACAGCGCAACGGTGGTTTAATGTACTCCCTCACTTGATGCGCCATACTCCCAAGAAACACTCTCTGTGGCAGTACTCCATCTTTGAACGTAAGCAGGACCGGCGGGTCCCTGACTCCATTCCTACTCTTAAATCTCACAACATCAGTTACCTGGGCCCCCTTAACATTTTCTAAGATCTCCTTCTCAGACAAGCCATCATACATCCCATACACCACTCCCTTTATTCCCGGCTGTCTTCCTCTAGGGACCAAGCTCTCCACCTTGACCACTAATTTCCCCACACCCCTAGCATCATTAAACTGTTTTCTGTCTTTGCAACAAACGCTTAACATCCCATTATACAGAATCTTAGCCTGAAAATCCCTGCCTATCTGGCTCTCCAAAGCGGTGGTAATTTTTAATGGATTCACTGCTCTAAATCCTGCATCTCCTTGATTTACTCCTTTAACTTTAAACAGCACGACGAATTCTTCAATAATTCTAGTTCTCCTAACTTTACTTCCTTCGTCTCCTGACATTTCGGGTCTTTCGCTCGATGCCTCTCTCTTAGAGCCCCCCCTTTCCTTACCTACAGTCTGCCACCCACCACCCTCAGCCCCACCGCTCTCTGAAGCCATGGGCCTCTAGAATCTCCGATGTGACTCGAACGACCTCCCGCAGCTAAAGCCCCTCAACAAGTTCCGCATTAGGAGATGTTTCGTGCCAGGGTTCTTCAATAGGAAGGAACTGTAGATCAAAGACACTAGAGTGGATACTAGTATCTTTGCTGCAGATCAGGCATGATATTCTTCCCATTTTATTGTTTTCCTATTTGTCAGTTTTTTGTGCCCAATTATTTGGCGGCCAATCAAGCGCTGTCTCTAAGGGGGTTGCGTCCAATCACCGACCAGCTTCCCTTAAAATTCCTGTCCAATCAACAAATCAGTCTCCTCCTGTCCAATCAGCCGCTGTCTCCATGGGCATTGTCTCCGATCACATAATGCGCTGGTCACTTGGCGGCCAATCAGACACAGTCTCCGAGCGGCGTTGTGTCCCATCACCGGCCTGCTTCCCTCACCGAAGAGGGGGGAGGAAGAAGGAAGGAAGAAATAGAGAGGGAGAAAGGCACCACAGAGTGATGAAATAGGCAGATAATAACAATGATGATATGATTTAAAGATGGGCAAAGGGTTAGTAGTCTGACAGGATGGTACGACTGCAGCGGTTGAGTTGCTGCCATACAGTGTCAGACCAGGGATTGTTCCTTACTACGGATGCTGTCTGTAGTATGAAGTTTGTACGTTGTCCCCATGACCTGTATGGATTTTTCCGTGTGCTCTGGCTACCTCCCACACTCCAACGACGTACAGATTTGTAGATTAATTGGCATGGTATAATGGTAAATTGTCCCTTATGTGTGTCGGAAAATGTTTGTGGGGATCACTGGTTGGTGCGGCCTGTTTCTGTGCTGTATCTCTGAATACAAAAAAGTATCTCACTGTACCTCGGTAAGTTCCAAATAACATACTGTACCATTATTGCAATAGACTTTGTGGGATTTCTGGATATTAAAGGCGTTAAGTGGTGAGAGAGCAACACTCGAGTCCAATGACTGACAATATACGGGGTAGAAACAAGGAACTATAGATGATGGTCTTCTCCATAGGCCACAAAATACTGGAGTAACTCAGATCAAACAGCATCTGTGAAGAACATGATCAGGCTGCATCTGTGGAGATGGACACAAAACACTGGAGTAACTCAGCAGATCAGGCAGCATCTTTGGAGAATACGGATAAATGATGTTTGGGTTCGGGACCCTTCATCACTCACAATGACTGATATTTAGGAATGGGGCCCTTAGTCACAAGAGTTAAATCTAACTTTTTATTGAGAATATTTAGTATTGGCCTCCACTGCCGTCTGTGGCAGAGAATTCCAGATTCACAACTCTGGGTGAAAAGTTTTTCCTCATCTCAGCAATAAATTACCTCCTTATACTTAAACTGTGACCCCTGGTTCTGGACCCCCAACATGGGGAACATGTTTCCTGTATCTAGCCTGTTCAATCACTGAATAATTGTATTCGTTTAATGTATTTGTTCTCTCTGCAACAGTTAATTATGTGTGTCGGCTTTGCACTGTCCACTTCCTCATTTTAGAGTGAATTCACACATTGCTTTCGGCTTCACAATTAGTCGGGAATCCCCAACGCCTGTTGTTTGCCGCTGCTGTCGGTCCCGGCTGGGGTTCATCGAGTCCCCGTGGAGATTCTCCCCGTTCACCTCGATCCTCAAGAGCCCGCACTGGTCGCCTGGGCTCCCGCCCGGACATGTTGTGTGTCGCCCGTCTCCTGCTGCTGCTGCTGCTGTTGTTGCTGCTTTCACTGTTCGCGCTGGACGCGGAAGGTAAGGGGACAGTTTAGTTCAGGGCGGGAAACGGGGACCAGCTTCAAAAGAGGGGTTATTATTTGCTTTCCCGCCCCCTTCCCCCGTCAGAAACGGACAGAGCCCCGACTCTCCCGACCGCCGGCCGGTCGCCTGACCGACGGAATCAAAGATCTTTGGACGGAATGGCGCCGAAGGAGAGGAGGCGGGAGGTTGTTGTCCCCTCGTCACGTGACGCGCCCGGAGATGGCCGAGCGAGGAGGGACTGATGGTCACGTGTCGCGGGGGGAGGGGGGGGGTGGTGACGTGCCGCGCCCGCACTGAGCCGAGCGGCTGCGCTCGGGTTTATTGGTCACGTGGAGCGGCCGTTGGCCGTTGCTGCTGCCGGCGCGTGAGGAGGGCGGGAGAGCGGCGGCCGTTGGTCCGTCACGTGTCGCGCTGGGAGGTGGAGAAGTTGCCCTTTGTCCCGCTGAGTCACTCCAGCATTTTGTGTTAAAACTAAACTTAATTGTTACTTAGGTTCCCCATAGATGTTGCCTCACCCGCTGAGTTTCTCCAGCATTATTGTCTACCTTCCATTTTCCTGCATCTGCAAACTACCTTCTGTGGCAGAGAATTCCACAGATTCACCACTCTCTGTGTGAAAATTGTTTTTCTCATCTTGGTCCTAAAATATTTCCCCCTTATCCTTAAGCTGTGACCCCTTGTCCTGGACTTCCCCAACATCGAGAATAATCTTCCTGCATCTAGCCTGTCTAACCCCTTAAGAATTTTGTAAGTTTCTATAAGATCCCCCCTCAATCTTCTAAATCCTAGCGAGTACAAGCCGAGTCTATCCAGTCTTTCTTCATATGAAAGTCCTGCCATCCCAGGAATCAGTCTGGTGAACCTTCTCTGTACTCCCTCTATGGCAAGAATGTCTTTCCTCAGATTAGGAGACCTAAACTGTACGCAATACTCCAGGTGTGGTCTCACCAAGACCCTGTACAACTGCAGTAGAACCTTCCTGCTCCTATACTCAAATACTTTTGCTATGAATGCTAACATACCATTCGCCTTCTTCACTGCCTGTTAGAGAAAAATCTGCCATTGATCTGAGGACCAAGCTTACCGGAAAGACTGCATGCTTCATGATTTTTTTTCGCTAATGAAAGGCTAATGGGAAGGTGGATAAAAATGGATAACCACGTGAGATGTGGGAACTGTGGGCATTGCTGGTGGCTGTTGTGAGTGGGTGGGTCGAGGCTTGTGCAGAGCAGGAAAACTGACAGTGGTGGATGGGCCGAATGTCCATGATGGAGAGAGGGTCGGAATTCTATGTTGATCACAGATGTACAAAAAGACCCAACTTGGTTCATGGTTTCTTGGTCGTCCAAAATATTCCAAATGGAATTTAAACTGGAGGTGCTGAAGGGAGGGCTTAAGCCAGAAAGGGTTATTGGGAAGAAAGAGCTACTTTAAATTTAGTTGCATCTGGTTGAGTAACTATAGTTGGGTGGAGATTATTCCATGCTTTAATTGTGTGGGGGAAGAACGAATTGCTGTATACATCTGTCTTTGTAGCTGGGATCACAAATTGGATCGAATGCCCTCGTCTGCTCCTAATTGGTTTGGGTTTGGTGTAGGTCTTGTAGTCTATGTCGAGCTGACCATTTAACATTTTGTAAAAACAGGTCAAACGGAGAGCTTCACGTCTGTCTTGGAGAGGGTTCCACCCCAGAGAATTCAGAAGTTTGGTGTCACTCGCTTCTCTCTCATAGGTGTTAGTAACAAATCAAGCTGCCTGTCTTTGGACACGTTCGATGGAAGAAATGTTTTTATTTGTGTATGGGTCCCATGCTGCAACTGCGTAGTCCAAATGAGGTCTAACGAGGGTGAAGTATAGCTTCTCCTTGACAGAAGTTGAACAATGATGAAAGTTGCGCCTCAGAAAGTTTAGGACACCTGTTGCTTTCACCATTGCATGATGAGTCTGACCATTCCAACGCAGATCATTCTGCAATTTGATGCCAAGTTACTTGGTTATCTTATTCCTTCTTAAACATGAATTGTACGCCTTCTTGCCACCTCCCTCCCCTCAGCCTAACAATGAACCATTCATTGTACATTGTACATCAGTACTGGGGACTGATTTTAGATGATCAGCAATGATCATATTGAATGTTGGTGCTGGCTCAAAGCGGCCGAATGGCCTACTCCCAACACCTATTTTCTATATTTCTATTTCCTTCAAAACGTCTGACTCCTTTTCACACCTTGCCCTTCCTTATGTCCCTGTCTCCCTCTTCCCTGACTCGTTTGAAGAAGGGTCTAGTTCTCACCTAGCAAACAGCTAATAATGTCAGTCTGAAGATGGGTTTCGGCCCGAAACGTTACCTATTTCCTTCGCTCCATAGATGCTGCTGCAGCCGCTGAGTTTCTCCAGCATTTTTATGTACCTTCGATTTTCCAGCATCTGCAGTTCCTTCTTGAACAGCTAATAATTTCCTTTCCTTTATCATTGTTACATTAGTGTGCAGGGATCGCTGGTCGGCGTGAAATTCCACAAAGTCTATTGCAATAATGGTACAGTATGTTATTTGGAACTTACCGAGGTACAGTGAGATACTTTTTTGTATTCAGAGATACAGCACAGAAACAGGCCGCACCGACCAGTGATCCCCACAAACCCACAAACATTATCCGACAGACATAAGGGACAATTTACCATTATACCAAGCCAATTAATCTACAAATCTGTACGTCGTTGGAGTGTGGCAGGTAGCCAGAGCACACGGAGAAAATCCATACAGGTCATGGGGACAACGTGCAAACTTCATACTACAGACAGCACCCGTAGTAAGGATCAATCCCTGGTCTTACACTGTACGGCAGAAACTCGACCGCTGCAGTCGTACCATCCTGTCACTGACTACTAAACCTTTGCCAATCTTTAAATCATATCATCATTGTTATTATGAGGTTGGCGGCGCGACTCACCTGTCGCGGGAACGGGTGGAGACCGCTTTCCGGAGCTCCCGCAACGCTACTTCACCAGCCCATGTTGAAACGACCTGAAGCGGGGCCGTACATCGCCCGGCGCGGCTTTAATGGCCACGGGACATTCAAGCGCCCGCCGGGGGCTCCAACTTCGTGACTTTTATACCGGGAGCGGGGCCGTACATCACCCGGCGCGGCCTAAAATGGCCGTGGGACTTACCATCGCCCGCCTGGGGCTTCAACATCGGGAGAAAATGGAGAACAGGGGAGAGAAAAGAATTTGCCTTCCATCACAGTGAGTAAGAGGTTCACTTTTAATTTCAAAATAGATTTTATTCAATTGATAAATACATACAATTCATGAACCATGCGAAAATATTCATCCGACATTTTCGGAGACTATACAAATTGTTCAGTACAATTTTTTTACATTTGTCAAATTCCACCAAACTGTCCCCCACCCGTGCCACTCTGTGGCCCCTGTCCAAGTAATAAATATATACAATATGTGCACAGTGCGAAAGATTCATCTGACATTTTTGTAGGCTATACAAATTGTTCAATAGTCTATACATCTTTTAAATTCCACGAAAATGTCCCCCACCCGTGCCACTCATGCGGCCGCCTGGCGTGGGATACCTTCCCTTAATTTGAGAGGCGTCTCCACCATACCGTGCCCCCCATGTCCAACAGCGGAAGGACCCTAGACTGTGGCCCTCCCCCACCGAGCCTTGGTGTTGGCTGCACCAAGCTTCAGTGAGTCCCTTAGCACGTACTCCTGCAGTCTGCAGCGGGCCAGTCGGCAACATTCCCCGATGGACATCTCGCTCTGCTGGGTGGTGAACAGCGCTCGGGCAGACCAAAGAGCGTCTTTCACCGAGTTGATGACCCTGAGGAGGTTCACGGTGATGGATGTTTCTGTAAATTGAATTGTGTGTATGTCTGTAGAAAATTGTCTGTTTGTATGGCTGTGGAAACGGAGTTTCATTCGAGCCTCACTGAGGTTCAAATTACATGTAATAAATATTGATTGATATTGATTGATTACCTGCCTATTTCACCAGTCTGTGGTTGCCTTTCTCTCTCTCTATTTCTTCCCTCCTTCTTCTCCCCCCCCCCCCCCCTTCGGTGAGGGGAAGCAGGTCGGTGATTGGGCGCAACGCCCCTCGGAGACTGTGGCTGATTGGCCACCGAGTGACTAGCGCATGATGTGATTGGAGACAATGCCTTGGAAACAGCGGCTGATTGGACAAGAGACTGATTTGTTGATTGGACGGGAATTTTAAGGGAAGCTGGTCGGTGATTGGACGCAACCACCTTAGAGACAGCGTTTGATTGGCAGCCAAATAATCGGGCACAAATAATTGACAAATAGGAAAACAATAAAATCGGAATTCCGATTTAAATGGGAAGAATATCATGCCTGATCTGCAGCAAAGATACTAGTATCCACTCTAGTGTCTTTGATCTACAGTTCCTTCCTATTGAAGAAGAACTCTGGCACGAAACAACTCCTAATCCATTCCCTCCACAGATGCCGCATAGCCCGCTGAGTTCCTCCAGCACTGTGTGTTTTATTTAACTCTGAAATTGAAGTTAGACATAAAGCTGGAATAACTCAGCAGGACAGGCAGTGACTCTGGGGGGAAGACCCTTCTTCAGACTGAACTGAACTCTCGTCGGTGAGAATACTTGTGATTGTCTGAAGAAGGGTCTCGACCTGATACGCCACCCACTCCCCAGAGCTGCCGCCCGTCCCGCTGAGCCACCCCACGTGTCCATCTTCAACTCCAGAACCAAACAAAATACACAGAATGCTGGAGGAACTAAGCCGTCCAGGCGGCATCTGCAGAGGGAACGGACCAGGAGCTGCCACGGGCCAGGGCTCCCCCCCCCCCCCCCCACCACCCTCAAAAGGAAGGAATCGCAGATGCAGCCGTCCCTGCAAAATGTCAAATTATTCCGGGAATGCAGAGGACAGGGTTAGAGAGGGGGAGTGGGAGAGCAAGAGAGAGAGAGACGAGATGGGGAGCGGGAGAGAGAGTGTGCAAGAGACAGAGAGGGAGAGAGCAAAAGACAGACACAGCAAGAGAGGAAGAGAGAATGAGGTATGGAGGGGAGGGAGAAGGGAGAGTGGAGGGGGAGAGAGGAGAGAGAAGGGAGAGAGGAAAGAGAGAGCAAGAAAATAATAAAATAACATGGGTGATTGACGTTACCTGCACGCAAGGAAGAAGCCCGTGTTTCTGGTCTGGAGCCCTCAATGATAGTGAGTATCAAGAAATTCTCTCGTGAATTTTATTCAAAGGAACGCAGCGTCATTAATACTTGGTCAAAACACAATTACATTTAATGAGGTATGTGGATCGATGTATTGAAGACATATTGTATAACTACGTGTTAACTACTGGCTGTTAACAAGTGCTAACAGTGGTAGTTAACAAATAGTTTTCCTCTCATGGTCGATGCAGCGGTGATTCCTAACCATGGTCGTTTAAAAAAAAATCTGTATTTAACAACTCTGACTCCCTTCTAGTACAGAAATTGGACATAAACTGCAAACTGAAAAGTAGGGGAACGCCGTCCCCTGCATACCCCCCCATTTTCATCACTGATTAACACTATCCTATATACACCAGGGACAATTTTACAATTATATTTATAACAAGCCAATTAACCTGCAGGTGTGTAGGTCTTTGGAGCGTGGGAGGAAACTGAAGATCTTGGAGAAAACCCACGAAGGTCACGGGGAGAACCTACAAACTCTGTGCAGACAGCACCTGTAGTCAGGATTGAACCCAGGTCTCTGGCGCTGTACGACAGTATGCACCACTGTGCTGCCCTATTCTATTTCCCCTCTAATGACTGTCCCCTCTCCCACTGCCCCAGTCTCTATCCCCTCTCCCACTGCCCCACTCTCTAATCTCTCCCAATGCCTCAGTGAAACGATCGCCCAGTCTACATATGCCCTCGCCGATGTATAAAAGTCCACATCTTGAACAATGGACACTGTTGGAGGAGGTACAAATGAACCTCTGCCTAACCTGAAAGGACTGTCGGAGTCCCTGGACAGAGTCGAGGGAAGAGGTACAGGGACAAGTGTTACATCTTTTGCGGTTGCAGGGGAAGGTATCTGGTGAGGGGGTGGTTTTGTGGCAAGGGACGAGTTAACCAGGGAGTTGTGGGGGAACGGTCTCAGTGGAAGGTTGGAAGGGGTGGAGATGGGAAGATGTGACGTCCTCCCTCAATCGAGAGTGTTCATTCTCCTTGATTTGTGGCTTCCGGTGTCTACTCAATTCTCCCAGAACAAGAACCTGATTTCCCAACAAATCATCAAAGTTTACACACACACACATTAATTAATCCAAGTGCATCTATGATGTTTAATTCAAAAAAAAGTTTCTATTGGAATAAGCCATATATTAATTGCAATACAATGTCAACCAACCATGTTTTTAAATGCAGAAGCAATAACACAGTATCATTTGAAACAATAGTCTGTTGGAAAGTTACAGATTACTTCTGAAAAGATAATGCATAGAACACAAAGTGCTGGAGTAACTCAGCGGGTCAAGCAGCATTTCTGTAGAATGTGGACAGGTGACGTTTCAAAACAGGTGGGTGAAAGCTGAAGGGGATGGGGCAGGACAAAGCCTGTCAAGTATCCCCCCCCCCCCCCCCCCCCCCCATTGGTTTTGGCAGAGAAAAGTTATTAAGAATTGAATTAAAGGGGGGAAGTATGTAGAAAGGATAGGGGATAAAATTGTATTAGAAGTAAAGAGCAGAATTTAAAAATTGATTACAAGTGCAAAGAGCAATACAAAATAATACTGGCAGACAAGATTAAGAACAGGTCCAAAGCATTTTATGTTGATCCAGTAAAAGGATAAGACCCATTGGGGACCGATCTATGTGAAACCATGAGATGTTGTTTAATTTTAGTTTGGTGATGCAGCAAGGAAACAGGCCCTTCGGCCCACCGAGACTGCACCGACCAGCGATCCCCGCACACTAATGCTATCCTACAGACTAGGGACAATTTTACACATACACCAAGCCAAATTTACACATACACCAAGCCAATTAGTCCCCGCGTAGTCGAGGCCTCAGCTAGGTCACAGCGTTTTTTTTCCACATGCTGAAAAAGGTCGCCATGGAAAAGAAATCAATATTTTTTTACTCGTAGGTTTAGTCGAGGAAGATTATATTAGGTCGGCCTGCTTTCCCAGGTAAAGGCAATCGAGAGTAGTCGAAGGTAAAGCTCAATGAGAAACAAAAGTAAGTTTGAAAACCACATTTGGATAATTGCGAGCAATTAACTCCTTAGCGGATAGCCTCATACCTGAAGAAGGAAGTGCTGGTGCTGGAGAGGGTCCAGAGGAGGTTTACTAGAATAAACCCAGGAATGAGTGGGTTAACATATGATGAGCATTTGATGGCACTGGCCTCTACTCGCTGGAGTTCAGAAGGATGAGGGGCAGACCTCATTGAAACTTACTGAATCAATGAAAGGCCTGGATAGAGTGCATGAGGAGAGGATGTTTCCCCTAGTAGAAGAGTCTAGGATCAGAGGCCAGAACCTCAGAATAAAAGGACGTCGAGGAGGAATGTTGTTAGTCAGAGGATGGTGAATCTGTGGAATTCATTGACAAGTCAATGGACATTTTAAAGCATAGATTTCTACTCCACCATTCAATCATAACAATCATATCTCTCCCTCCCAAATCCATTCTCATGCATTCTCCCCATAACCCCCGACACCCGTATTAACCAAGAATCCTTCTATCTCTGCCTTAAAAATATCCATTGACTTGGCCTCCACAGCCGTGGCAAAGAATTCCACCGATTTACCACCCTTTGATGAGATAAATTCCCCCTTATCTCCTTCTTAAAAGAACGTCCTTTAATTCTGAGGCTGTGACCTCTGGTCCTAGACTCTCCCACTAGTGGAAACATCCACTCCACATCCCCTCTATCCAGGCCTTTCACTATTCAGTAAGTTCCAATGCGGTCCTCCCTCATCCTTTCAAAATCCAGCGAGTACAGGCCCAGTGCCGTCAAAAGCTCATGATATGTTAACCCACTAATTCCTGGGATAATTCTAGTAAACCTCCTCTGGACCCTCTCCAACGCCAGCAAAGCCTTCCTCGGATAAGGGGCCTATGGGAATATGTTGAGAAGAAGGCAGCTTCGAAGAAGGAAGGTTCGGTGTGAAAGACTATGGTCAGATCGGGGAGGGGAAGAACGAGGAATTTAAATGAGGATTTGTGTATCGGTTGAGTGAAACACACTGAAAAACAGCTGGAATGATTCTCTGTTACTAATTGGGTGAGAACCAATCCATCACGTTTGGCATTTTTTTCTTTAACTTTTCTCCAGTACTTTTCCCTCCCACCGCACCTTCCTTCGAATACTCTGGTGACAGCTTCTCATTGTTTGCGAATTGTTCTCTGATCTCTGCCTCCTTCTTCACAGTGCCTGAATTCGCTCAATG
Source organism: Amblyraja radiata (assembly GCF_010909765.2). NCBI lineage: Eukaryota > Metazoa > Chordata > Chondrichthyes > Rajiformes > Rajidae > Amblyraja > Amblyraja radiata. The sequence goes on along the minus strand of NC_045985.1, from coordinate 16,512,614 downwards.
CAGCCTGGCTTCCCCTCATCTTTCTCACCCTGAATCAGGAGGTCAATATAAGCCGGGGTGGACAACGGGTTTGGTTTCAGGGCTATTTTTTCAAGTCGTCTAATGCCCTGGGATAATTCTCGAATCAGCTCCAGAACTGTGTTCTCCACCTCAGCAAACTCCTGCTCAAGTAACTCCATAATCTTCTGCTGGCTCACCTTCTCACCGCATGCCTTCCCACACTTTTCCTTCAGTCTGTTGTACGTCCTCTTCTCCTTTTTTGTTACACAGACATACCTGTACTCTTCCCTCAGGTGTTTTAGCACACCGCACTTCCCCGGACAGACTTTACAATTTCCCCACCCATCCATTGATGTACACCAGTATTTGAAAATATAACCTGCAGACGGACAGGGGTCATGACAACTGTATTTACAAACCGTACAGTTGTTTACTAATGGAGCATTGCTGTCAAGTTTCCTCTTTTCTTTAACAGTCACATGGACCTCGTACTCAAAATCTTTATTTTCATCAAGTTTGGACTGGTTTTGGTTCAGAACTTGTTGGGATTTCTTGAGTTCCTCTAATTTGGTCAGCCCTGCTTGGATCAGCGTCTGCAACCCGGCCACTACAGACTCCAGCGGTCTACGTTCCTTCAGAACCTCTTTGGTCAGGCACAGGCTCATCGCCTGCATCATGCGCAGAGTAGTGAAGAACTTCATCATACTGTTTGTCCCCATCATCCAGAACATCTGGTCAAAGTCATTATCTTCTTCCCCGCTGTTGTCAGATCTTCCCTCGTCGCCAGAGGTCGGACGCTGGGCATAAATGGCAGAATTGTTAAACTTGAAGTGAACTGGCAATCCCTTTTTATCTTTGGGGCAGGGTACCTGGGCAGCTTTCAGTGCCTCCAGAACTGGGGGGCGCTGCCCGTCTGCGAACGTCACCATTATCTGAATGTTCTCCGCGATATCTTTGCCAAAAATGGAAAGGATGGAATCCAAGACATATTTCTGTGTCGGGGTCAGGCGAGCCAAGGAGGCTTGGACGATGAAACAGACCGCGTCGATCTGATCAATGCCCTGTGGGGAAGTGAAGAACTCGCGGATGTGGTCAATGATCTGTTCATCCCGGCTGATGCCCCTGGTGTCCCCGAATCCTGGCGTGTCGATGATAGTCAGAGAGCAGTCAATGTTATACCCTTCCTGGTGGTGGAGATGGTAGGCAGTGATGGAGGATGTCTGGCTCTCAGCCTGGGATTTTCCCGTCTCCTCCTGTATTAACTGGTATCTGAAGTTGTCCTCCCACTCGACGCCCAAGATGTAGTTGATCATCCCGTTGATGAGGGTTGTCTTTCCTGATCCAGTTGCCCCCAGCAACATAATTGTCTTCATCTTGTGCGTAGTGGTGGGCTTTCCTAAGAAGCATTTCACAAGTTGCTTGGACTGATTAAACACCTCCCTTTCTAGGTTGAGCTTGTAAATGGAAGGGCTTCCTCTGGATATTAATTGAGCTTGTTTGAGGAATTTCAGGGCAATTCTCTTTGGTCCGTCTGAATTATAGTGGCATTGTCTGTCTTTTGTCTGAACCTGCTCCCATGATCCGTCCAATGCATCCATCGAAGGTTCTTCCTTGTATTCTTTCCTGTATTGAAATACGTCGGCTCCAATCTGACTTGATCCGTCCCCGGACAGTGTTGGGCTGGGTGAATGATCCTGGAAGACCGGTTTACCAGGAGGACTTGTCGGCCGGGTGGAGACCTTGTAGATCTCACTGGCCTTGCTGACCCCTACCTTGGTCACTGCTCTGTATCGGATGTGATATTCCTGGTGTGGCTCCAACCCAGATATCGTGAAGGAGTGGGATGTGTCAGGTGTATCTAGTATTGTCCATTTCTCCTGCTGGCTACCTCGATACTCTATCTTGTAGCCCACAATCTCATCAGAACCATATGTGGGTGGCTCTAACTGCAGCGTCACACTGTCGTGTGTTGTCCCACTCGCTGTTGGTCTCTCAGGCTGAGACGGAGGTTCAAAGCAGCGGCTCCTCACAATCCCTCCCCCGTACAAGTAAATAGACGCACCCACGTTACTGTCATCCTGTGCGGATCCAACAAGGAATTTTACTTTCTCGTCACCACTGTTGGCTGTGGCAAAATCCAGGAACAGTCCGGATCGTTCCTTCATCTTCTCGGTTATGGATGATGAGTGAAACCAGCGCTCGCTGTGTTGTGTTGTACAGGTTCCGGCAGCAGGAGGTGGCATCTGCATTTTCTCTGCTGTGAGAGATCGGAGGTAGTTGATTGCCACCGTCAGGTAAAAATCCTCCTGATGCAGTGTTGTGAATGTGAAGCAGACCACGTAGTCTGTTACTGGACCCATCAACACTTTATGCAACTCTCTCCTTGATTTCACAACAAGTATGTCTTTCATTATCCTGAGGTAAAGTCCCACAACCATCATCCCCCATTCCTTGTCATCCAGCCATGTGGTCAGTGCTTGGTGTTTAAATGGTGACTGCTCCCTGTTCTTCAATATGTCCGCCAGCAACCCTTCCTCCTTCCCACCGCCACGAATGGACGGCAAAACTCTGGCTAAGGTCCCTTGGAAAACCAGTTTATACTGCAGACACTTCTTTTGGAATTGAAGTATCCTGTCCCTGATCTTGGGAAACTGAACTGCGACACTGTCTTTCATCATGTCATTGCACCTCATCACGGCCTCACTGAGCTGTTCCAGGACACACTGGCAGCGATTGACCAATCCCACGCTGATCTCCCTCACCAACTGAGCAGCTTTGGTGTCCAGTTTATTGAGAGGATGGAGCCAGACTGTGACGGGCACTGAATGTTCTCCACCTGGGCCCAGCAGGTGTGGGAGTGTTGCGTAGATATTGATGGCATCTCTGTAGGTGGTGGGATTGTTCTTCAATGAGAAGTCCCCGTAAAAGGTGCAGCTAAACTTCTCGGCCTGAGAGCTCTGTTCTTCTGTCATTTCTAGGGAGGCCTCTCCCTCAATCGCAATATGAGGGAGACATTTAATCATTACCTCCATGTTGCCCTGAATATTCTGTATGTTCTCTGCTGAAGAAGCCACTTGATCAAACACAAAGAAGGCCTGGGCCCCATACAACACTGCTGTAATGACATGGGTGGCTGAGCCCTCATCAAACACACTCGGGTAGGTAATATTCTGTCTCCCTAAGTGACTCATCGTCAGTTGTTCAAACCTGGTTGTTGCTTTGTACTGAAGGGTAACTCGTGCTTGTTGCTTTGATTCCTTCGTGTCTTTGAGATATTTTGCTGACCCTTTCACTGCCACTAACCCACCCAGGAAACTCGCCTTCAGTGACCCTGACACATTGAGGGCAGCGGCTTTCTTCTCCATGGAATCTGATGCAATGATGTGAAACTCAGTGCTGGGCTGGTCACGACGATCAAGGTTGCTCTGCAGTGTCTGCAAGTCCCACAGGGTGATGCCTACAGGATAAATCAGCGATCAAAACTGTTAATGTTGTGAAAATTACTCAAAGTGAATAATATTCCTTCAGTAGATTCAATCTCGGTACAGGATGTGTCTTGGGCTGAAAGTAAAGCACTCTACACTCACTGGACTGATCACATGAGCAATAGGTGCGGCTTGGTGACACAGCGTTAGAGTAGCTGCCTTACAGCGCTTACACCGCCAGAGACCTGGGTTCGATCCTGGCTACGGGTGCTGTCTGTGCAGAGTTTGTACGTTCTCCCCGTGACCGCGTGGGTTTTCTCCGAGATCTTCAATTTCCTCCCACACTCCAACGACGTACAGGTTTATAGGTTAACTAGCTTTGTAATTAGCTTTAACATTGTCCCTGGCGTGTGTGGGATCGGGTTAATGTGCAGGGATCGCTGGTCGATGCGAACTAGGTAGGCCGAAGGACCTGTTTCAGTGCTGTGTCTCTAAAACTAAACTAAACTAAAAATACATTGCGTTCTACAGTAATTCAGCGGGTCAGGAGGCAATTCTGGAGAACATGGATAGGCGATGATTTGGATCGTCTTCAAATATGCTGCAAATATCCAAGTTTAGTTTAGTTTAGAGATATGGCGCAGAAACAGGCCCTTCGGCCCATCGTGCCCGTGACAACCAGCGATCCCCGCATACTAGCACTATCCTACACACACTAGGAACAATTTACAATTTTATTAAGCCAATTAACCTACAAAGCTGTACATTCTTGGAGTGTGGGAGGTAAACCGGAGATCCCGGAGAAAACTCACGCAGGTCACGGGGAGAACGTACAAACTCTGTACAGACAGCACCCGTAGTCAGGATCGACCCTGGGTCTCTGGTACTGTAAGGCAGCAACTCTACCGCTGCGCCACCGTGCCATCCAAAATTCAATCCACTGTATAAACTGGACTATAACTGACAAAGTTGTGGTCACCATTGTGAGATTGGTCACCTGAACTTATGGCCCTGCATTGACCACCACTGTATCATAGAGTGATACAGCACTTTTAATAAGGGAGGGAATAACGGCAATAGAGAGGAAGGATATTGCGTTGAAGGATCAGGATAGTGAAACAGCTTGGGTACAGATAGAGAATAACAAGGGAAAAAAAACACTAGTGGGTGTAATTTATAGACCTCCAAATAGCTGTGACGCTGTTAGTCAGAACATAAATCTGCAAATAGTTGACGCATGTAAAAAGGGAACTGCTGTAATCATGGGGGACTTCAATTTTCATATTAATTGGGCAAACCAAACTGGGCAGGGTAGACTAGAGGAAGAGTTTATAGAATGTATTAGAGACGGGTTCCTAGAACAGTATGTCACAGAACCGACAAGGGGGGAGGCAATCTTGGATCTGGTCCTGTGTAATGAAGCAGGATTAATTAATAATGTCATAGTTAGGGACTCGTTGGGAACAAGTGACCACAATATGGTCGAATTCCATATTCAAATAGAAGGGGAGCAGGTTGAAACTCAGGCTAGGGTGCTTAGTCTAAATAAGGGGGATTATGAAGGTATGAGGAATGAGCTGATCAAAGTTGACTGGGATAGCAGACTCAAGAATAAGACGGTACATGAGCAGTGGTGTACGTTTAAGGGTCTACTGTATAACCTTCAAGAAAAATTTATTCCTATGAAGAAAAAAAGGGGTAAGGGTAAGAACAGTCAGCCATGGCTCAGTAAAACTATAAAGGATAGTATTCGGCTGAAGGCAAGGGCATATAAGGTAGCCAGAGATAGTGGGAGGGTAGAGGATTGGGAAGCATTTAAAGGTCAGCAAAAAATAACTAAGAGATTAATTAAGACGGGGAAAATAGACTATGAAAGGAATTTAGCGAACAACATAAAAACTAATAGTAAGAGTTTTTATAGCTATATAAAAAGAAAAAGGGTGGCTAAGGTGAACGTTGGTCCATTGGAGGGTGAGACTGGAGAGTTGTTGGTGGGGAACATGGAAATGGCAAAGGCATTAAACGAGTATTTGTATCAGTCTTCACCATAGAAGACACAAAAAATATTCCAACGCTGGATAAACAGGGGGCGGTAGGAATGGAGGAGCTAAATACTATTAAGATCACCAAGGAGGTGGTATTAGGGAAATTAATGAGACTGAAGGAGGATAAATCCCCTGGGCCTGATGGATTACATCCAAGGGTCTTGAGGGAGATAGCGGTGGGGATTGTGGATGCATTGGTGATAATTTTCCAAAACTCCCTGGAGGCAGGAACGGTCCCAGTGGATTGGAAAATGGCCAATGTAACACCTATATTTAAAAAAGGAAGTAAACAGAAGGCGGGTAACTATAGACCGGTTAGTCTAACATCGGTGGTGGGTAAAATGTTAGAGACAATTATTAAAGAAACACTAACGGGGCACTTGGATAAACATGACTTCATCGGACAGAACCAGCATGGTTTTGTGAAGGGGAAGTCCTGTTTAACGAATCTGCTCGAATTCTTTGAGGAAGTAACAACCCGGGTGGATAAAGGGGAACCGGTGGATGTGGTATACTTGGACTTCCAAAAGGCTTTTGACAAGGTGCCACATAAGAGACTATTGCTAAAAATAAAAAATTATGGGATTGGGGGTAATATATTAGCATGGGTAGAGGATTGGCTAACAAATAGGAAGCAGAGAGTGGGGATAAATGGTTCATACTCGGGATGGCAACCGGTAACTAGCGGGGTTCCGCAAGGGTCGGTGCTGGGACCCCAGTTGTTCACAATTTATATAAATGATTTGGAGGAGGGAACCAAGTGTAATATATCAAAATTTGCGGACGATACAAAAATGGGAGGAAAAGTAGGGGATGAGGAGGATAGGAAGAGTCTGCAAAAGGATATAGATAAGCTAGGTGAGTGGGCAACAACTTGGCAGATGAAGTTTAATACTAATAAATGTGAAGTCATTCACTTTGGGAAAAAAAATGATAGGGCAAGTTATTTTCTAAATGAGGAGGAGCTGCGTTGTAATGCAACGCAAAGGGATCTAGGGGTATTAGTACATGAATCACTAAAAGTTAGTATGCAGGTGCAGCAAGCAATCAGGAAGGCCAATGGAGTTTTGGCCTTTATTGCTAGGGGGATTGAGTATAAAAACACGGAGGTCTTGCTGCAGCTGTACACAGTATTAGTGAGACCACATTTGGAATACTGTGTACAGTTCTGGGGTCCATACTTAAGAAAGGATGTACTAGCCCTGGAGGCAGTGCAGCGAAGGTTTACAAGATTAATTCCTGCAATGAGGGGATTGACATATGAGGAAAGGTTAAGTAGGCTGGAACTCTACTCTTTGGAGTTTAGAAGAATGAGAGGCGATCTCATTGAAACATATAAGATCGTGAGGGGCCTTGATCGGGTGGATGCACCGAGGATGTTCCCAATGATCGGGGAAACTAGAACTAGGGGACATAGTTGCAGAATAAGGGGGGGCTCTTTTAAAACGGAGATGAGGAAGAACTTCTTCACCCAGAGGGTGGTTAATTTATGGAATTCACTGCCCCAGGGAGCAGTGGAAGCAGAAACTTTAAATATATTTAAGACTAAAATAGATGGTTTTTTAGCTGCCAAGGGGATAAGGGGCTACGGGGAGAGGGCAGGGATATGGACCTAGGTATGGTTAGTATAGTAAGACCTGAGTGATCTCCTGGACAAGTGTCGATCGCCTGGATTGGGGTTGGAGAGGAATTTCCCGGATTTTTTTCCCGAATTGGACCTGGGTTTTTATCCGGTTTTTTGCCTCTCCCAGGAGATCACGAGGTTTTTGGGGTGGAGAGGGGTGATAGCGGTATAAAGGGGAGGGTAGTGTCTTGTGTTCTGTGTCTTGTGTCTACTGTTTGTGGGTAAGTGTGTCTGTTTAGTGTTCAGCCATGAGCGAATGGCGGTGCGGGCTCGACGGACCTGGTGGTCTACTCTCGCACCTACTTTCTATGTTTCTATGTTTCTATGTAAAGATGCCTCTTGCCCACATTGTCAAGGAAGACTCTCTCTAACTTCTACAGGTGCACAGTAGAGAGCATGCTGACTGGTTGCATCGTGGCTTGGTTCGGCAATTTGAGCGCCCTGGAGAGGAAAAGACTACAAAACGTAGTAAACACTGCCCAGTCCATCATCGGCTCTGACCTTCCTTCCATCGAGGGGATTTATCGCAGTCGCTGCCTCAAAAAGGCTGGCAGTATCATCAAAGACCCACACCACCCTGGCCACACACTCATCTCCCTGCTACCTTCAGGTAGAAGGTACAGGAGCCTGAAGACTGCAATAACCAGGTTCAGGAATAGCTACTTCCCCTCAGCCATCAGGCTATTAAACCTGGCTCGGACAAAACTCTGATTATTAACAACCACTTTCTGCTATTTGCATTTTTTTTGCAGTTTATTTATTCATGTGTGTATATATTTATATCATGGTGTATGGACACATTTATCTGTACTGTAGTAAATGCCTTACTATTTTTCTGTGTGCTTAAGCAAAGCAAGAATTTCATTGTCCTATACAGGGACACATGACAATAAACTCACTTGAACTTGACAAACATGTGCCAATTACATTAGACCCACCTGCCTGCGTTTGGCCATACTCCTCCAAACCTGTCCTATCCATGTACCCGTTTAACTATCTTAACCGTTGGGATGGTCCCTGCCTCAACTACCTCCTCTGGTAGCTTGTTCCATACACCCATCACCCTGAAAAAGTTAACCCTCTGATTCCTATTGGATATTTTCCCCTTCACCTTAAACCTATGTCCTCTTGTCCTTGATTCCCCTACTCTGGGCAAGTGACTCTGTGCATCTACCCAATCTAGTCCTCTCATGATTGTACACACCTGAATAAGATCAGCCCTCATATCAACCCAGAGGCCATTTGAGAAAATCTTTCTTAAGTTGACATTCATTGAGTGGAAGGTATGTCTGAATCCCACCACAACCAGACAAGGGTCACCAACGACATAGATAGTGGTTCAGGAACCACTGAACCACTATCTACCTCGTTTGTGACCCTTGGACTACGCTTGTTCAGACTTTCCTGGCTTGCACTATACGTTATTCCCTTATGTCTTAGGGTTCACCTACTCTGGGCTCATGTGACTTCATGTTTTTTTGTGAAGTACCTGGGATCAAAGTTTCTGACCGGCAGTCGTACAGCATTCCCAACTGGAAAGGTCGGCCCAGAGCGGCCAGTTGCAAGAACTCACTCATCACTAAACCGGAAGTGGACACTCAACAAAATCCAGTGATCTGAAACAGAAATTGGAATAAAATATGAAAATGAAACCACTCGACGTACGGCTTTTTGAAGATGTGACCAAAAAGGTTTAGTTAAGAGATACAGTGCAGAAACAGGCCCTTCAGCTCGCTGAGTCCGTGCTGTCCACGATCCCCGCACACTAACATTACTAGGGACAATTTACATTTATACCAATCCAATTAACCTATAAACCTGTAAATCTTTGGAGTGTGGGAGGAAACCCAAAATCTCGGATAAAACCCACGCTGGTCACAGAGAGAACATACAAGCTCTGTACAGACAGCACCCATGGTCGGGATCAAACCCAGTGTAGATGTAGAGAGATGTTAACTATTGCACTGAGAATCACAGTATGTTTTTCTTGTGGATGAAGGCCATTCTGCACATTGAGTCCCTTCTAGCTCTTGGTCCTTCATTCGCACCTTGAAAATTCCTTCCTTTCAGGAAGAACATTTCAGCCACACATCAATCGTGGAATGTTGCCGACTAGCCCGCTCCAGACTGTAGGAGTACGTGCTGAGGGGTGCACTGAAGCTTGGTGCAGCCAACGTCAATGCTCCGTGGGGGAGGACCACTGTCTAGGGTCCTTCCGCTGCTGGATATTGGGGGCAGGGTCCGGTGGAGATACCCCTCAAATAAGGGAAGGGAAACAAGGTAATGATCACACGTGATAGGAGTTGAATTAGGCCATATGGCCCATCAAGTCTCCACCATTCTATCTTTCCCTAGTAACCCAATTCTCCTACCTTCTCCATATAACCTTTGATACCGTACTAATCAAGAATCTATCTCTGCCTTAAATATATCCACTGACTTTGCCTCCAGAGCCTTTGGTGGCAAAGAATTCCACAGATTCACCATCCTCTGATGAAAGAAATTCCTCCTCATTTCCTTGGTATAAGAACGTTCTTTAATTGCGTGACTGAGATATATTAAATTAAAATTTAAAATTTCTTTATTTATATAGCACAATTTTAGTCAACTTGCATTGACCCCAAAGTGCTTCACATAATTACATTCACACACACAGGCAAAGATGGGTGAAGTGTCTTGCCCAAGGACACACACAGGCAAAGGTGGGTGAAGTGTCTTGCCCAAGGACACAACGACAGTATGCACTCCAAGCGGGATTCGAACCAGCTACCTTCCGGTTGCCAGCCGAACACTTAGCCCATTGTGCCATCTGTCGATCAAACCCAGTGTAGATGTAGAGAGATGTTAACTATTGCACTGAGAATCACAGTATGTTTTTCTTTTGGATGAAGGCCATTCTGCACATTGAGTCCCTTCTAGCTCTTGGTCCTTCATTCGCACCTTGAAAATTCCTTCCTTTCAGGAAGAACATTTCAGCCACACATCAATCGTGGAATGATATATATCTACATAATAAATCAATATCTCCCCCCCCACCCTTCTGGATGTTACTAAAAAGGAAACGTGCATCCAAAGCAACAAGCGGAGCTGTGTTCAAACTGGAGCTTTTTAATTGGATTTCAAAAACAAAGTGAAATCTATTGAAACATAGGGGTGCACAACCTTTTATCCGAAAGCCTTGGGACCAGGCACTTTTCGTAATTCGGAATTTGTCGGCCTTCGGAATGGAAATTTTTTAGCGTAGATTTTAATGGCTGGCTCAGTGGTAGAATGCTCGGCTCATATCCGCAAGGTCGCGAGTTTGCGCCTTGATCCCGGCAGTTCCTCGGTCGCGAGTTTGAGGCTTCAATGTAGTTTTTTCTTGCAGAATAAATGTCTGTATGAAATGCAGTGTGTTGATTAAATTCCTGAATTTGTAAATGTGACCGCAGCATTGAATCACCTCTCGCACTCATGTCACCCTAGCGGGGCTACATGCCCTTAGTAGGTATGTTGCAAAGCCTACCTGAAGCGTCGTTGAAAATCTGTCGCTGCGGGTGTGCGCGATTTTGGCGCCGTTTAGAGGGGGGCGGGTTTAAAACGCGATTTTCTCTAGGCTGTTCAAATCGAAGATGTTCAGCCTAGTTAATTATTAACCAAAAATCGCTGGAAGACCCCGTCGCAAAAGCTATTATTAGTTTTAAAGGCCTCGTATAATAGTTATAGTAGTTTAAAAATCAATCTCTAAACCCGCGACCGCCAGCAACCGCAGGGTCCCATAGAGCAAACCACAGAAGGTATGTAGCTTATTTTTACATTAAAAAGGGCTTCTAAAGATCCCTTTATACAAAGTTTAATATTGCGAGTAGCTCATTTTGGGCCCATTATATCCCGCAGTATTTTTCTGGGCATTTGGGGCACAAATCTAGCGCAATGTGAACGTTCTAAACCAGCGCGTTCCACAGGATCCCACTGGAAAGCTGATTTAAATGGGCATTTATTTACAGCAATTGAACACTAAATTCCTTCCATTTGGTCTATAAATTAATGTGAATGAGATTTTAAAATCATGTTTTATTGTGAATTATTTGTGAATATTATTTGGACATTTAGGCTATTTAAAAATGTTAATCATTTATTAAGAAATGGATAGATGTTTAGATCTAGTAATTGAAGTCTGAAATTAGCTACAATTAGGTAACTAACTAATTATATGCTTTAATTTCAGGTCATCCAAGTAAGATTATTTTATATTTGTTTCAGAATGCTTCAATCTATGATAACTGAAAATTTCATTCAGTTCTCTTAATTTTTAAGAAAGTTATGGGCTTTTGACTGTTCACGATCACAGCTTTTTTGTTATGTCCATAGAAAATCAATAGGGAACAAGATGCTCATTTCCGAGTATGAAAATGGCCATAACTTTTTAAATACTTGAGATATGAAAGTGAATTAGGTGTCAAATTAAACTTATTTTTATGCTTTATCTGATGGGATAAATTACAGACTTGATTTTTAAAATCTCAAAATTTTGTAACATTGCTACCCTTAGGCGACATTTTCACACTCTTATATCCGTGTGCAGCAGAGGCGACGTGCGTTTGGCGCCAAACGTGAGCTTTGGTGAGCAGACGACATCCTGGAAAAAATGTCCGGTTTCTTCCAGGTAGGCGATATACCCTCCCGGGCAATATACCCTCCACTTCTCTTTTATGAAGGGGATTTAGTTCCCCTTTGTTCCAGGACCGACCGGAGGTTCTGCTGTCACCTCTGCGGGCCACCCTCGGTGAACGCTCACTCAACTTTGTCTTAGGATTCCTACTCTCCCGCGCAATATACCCTCACCTTCTCTTTTATGAATGGGGATTTAGTTCCCCTTTCTTCGAGGACCGACCGGAGGTTCCGCTGTCACCTCTGCGGGCCGCCCTCGGTGAACGTCCTGTCTCCCTGTCCCTGGGATAGTAGGGGGCGATCAAACAGCACAATACCCCCCCTCCAACTCCAGAGGAATCCGCTCCCCGATGGGCCGCTACGGCGACAAGTGGCACACCATCAGCTTCTGCCCCTACGGGGAGCGTGTTCCTCGAGTTGGAGCGGGGCTGGGCTGGAGTTGCTGATCTGGGATCTCCGTGCTTGCAGTGGGCCTGGGGGTCGGTGTCCCGATGAGGGGGCTGTGGGCGAACTGCCACTTGTCGCCGTAGCGGTCCATCGGGGAGCGGCTTCTGGTGGTCCTGATGTCTCCGGCCAGTTTGCAGTTTTCCTCTGTAGTTGGAACGGGGCTGGGCTGCTGCTGGCTGTGGGTCTCTGGGATCTCCGTGCTTGCTGGGGGTCGGTGTCCCGTTGGTCCTGACGTCTCCGGTGACTGGCACTGACCTGCTAGCATCGCCGACATGAAGACAGTGCATAGCCCCCGCGCCGGTGCAATGGGCGGGGAGCTGGAGAGGGGAGGGAAGGGGTCACACACATGGCCGGGAAGCAGAGGGGTGTAGGTGGGGTGAAACTGAAGGGAGCGACAATCTGCTGCTGCTGCCTGCCCGCTGAGTTAAAAAGTTCCCACGCAAGACTCACGATACACTGTGTATCGTGCTACCGTGGGAACTTTTTAACTCAGCGGGCAGGCAGCAGCATATTGTCAATTATTAACCCTCCCGCGCAATATACCCTCACCTTCTCTTTTATGAATGGGGATTTAGTTCCCCTTTCTTCGAGGACCGACCGGAGGTTCCGCTGTCACCTCTGCGGGCCGCCCTCGGTGAACGTTTTCAAGGACCTTTCTTCAAGGACCGAAAAAATGTCCGCTATTCGGAGGTTTTCGTTATTTGGATCTTCGGATAAAAGGTTGTGCACCTGTACTGAAGAGGGGTCTCGACCCAAAATGCCACCCATTCCTTCTCTCCAGAGATGGTACCTGACCCGCTGAATTATTCCAGTTTTTTGTTTAAACCAGCATCTGCAGTTCCTTCCTACCCATTCTCCATGGAAGTTTCAGAACTACAGGGTTAAGGGTGTACGGGCAGAGGTGCAGCTCATGCAAAAAATATGGGGAAACACGATAAGATGCCCAATTACCAAGTAAAATTGCAGAGAAAAACAAGTCTGTTCCAGGCATGATAAGGACCATTGAATTAAATGTGATGATGATGAAATAGGCATGGAATGTAACCTCCCTACAGGTATATAGGTATGGCTTTTGTATCGGACCTTTGAGTGGGACTGCGAGGGACAATGAGTATGCAACAATACTCGGGGTTGCTCTCCCACTCTGGCATGTGTAATAAAGAGGAATTGTTACAATCTTAAAGTGACTAATGTGGTTTGTTGTCTGGTAGGAATGGAATGGAACTATAATATCTAGAGGATGGAACTATAACATCCAGAGATGCCGTCCATCCCACTGAGTTACTCCAGCACCCTGTGTTTTACTTTTGGTGTAAACCAGCATCTGCAGTTCCTGCTGACGCATAATATGTACCCTAATCGCTCAAAGCCTTGCTGTTTCATGCTATAAAACCCAACATGCCTTCAATACTTGCTTTACCCGATTGTGGTCTACTGGAGACACTGCACAATGGTGCAGCGGTAGAGTTGCTGCCTTACAGCGCCACAGACTGATGTTCGATCCCATGTACAGGAGCTGTCTGTACGGAATTTACACATTCTCCCTGTGACCTGCGTGGGTTTTCTCCGGGTGCTGCAGTTTCCTACCACACTCCAAAGACGTGCGATTTTGTAGGTTAATTGGCTTTGGTAAAAGTTGTAAATTTTCCCTAGCCTTTGTAGGATAGTGCTAGTATACGGGGTGATCGCTGGTTGGCGGGCAGAAGAGCCCGTTTCCGCTCTGTATATCTAAACTAAACGAAAAATGTGCAGCTAATTATGGTGCAAAGTTTTGATCGTGACCCTGTGAAGTTACTGTACACTGAGACAAAGTATGAAACTAAAATGAATAGCGGGAGCGGAGAGAGGCGGCGATTAGTCGAGGCGCGGATTAGGTGTGTGATGGAGTTTAGTTCAGTTAAGGTGTGAGGTGAGGTGTGAGGTTTATTTGAGGGACGAGGTTTAGTGAGGTACTTTTTAAATCAAGGCAAGGTTTAGGTGGCAGGAGAAGTATGGCAGTGGGGTATTGTCAAGGTGAGGGGTTTAGTGAGGCGAGGGGATTTGTCGAGGTGTAAGTGTGTAGGTGAAAAGTGAGCGTAGGTGAGGTGAGGAGAAGTGGTTGTCTGAGCTCAGGAAGGGAGACCGAGGTGCTGCTGAAGGAAACGACCACTGCCTTCTGTGGCAGACAATTCCACAAATGCACAACTCTGGGTGATATAGTTTTTTCTCATCTCAGTGCTAGGTAAAGAGACATTTCCGGTAACATTTGTTGCAAAGATTTTTTTTGCTGTATGAGGCCATTTATTGAAACAAAAGATTATTAAGGGTTTGGACAGGCTAGAGGCAGGAAACATGTTTCCAATGCTGGGAGAGTCCAGAACCAGGGGCGACAGTTTAAGAATAAGGGGTAGGCCATTTAGGATAGAGATGAGGAAATATTTTTTCACACAGAGAGTTGTGAATCTCTGGAATTCTCTGCCTCAAAAGGCTGTGGAGGCCAATTCTCTGGAGGCTTTCAAGAGAGAGAGAGAGAGGTAGAGCTCTTAAAGATAGCAGAGTCAAGGGATATGGGGAGAAGCCAGGAATGGGGTACTGATTGTGGATGATCAACCTTGATCACAGTGAATGGCGGTGCTGGGTCGAAGACCCGAATGGCCTACTCCTGCACCTGTTGTCTATTGTTTATTTCATGAAATTATTTATTTTGGTGGTTATTTTACTGCTTATGTGTTAAAAAAATTCCAAGCTTCTGTTTAGTAAACTACCAGCAGAAAGCTTGAGAATCACTTTCAATTTATTGAAAATGCATGAGCTTCAGGGGGCGTTGCCGCTGGAACCCACCAGGGTTAGCCAGCCTCCTGGACTCCCGGCCAATACTTCCTACTTTTTATCTGGAGGTGAATATCATGCTTCGTCCACATTGCTTAAATTGTTTGGGTTTACTGTATGAGAAGCGGTTTAAAAAAATAATATTAATAATAGTGTAATTCATTACAAAATAATAGTTAAAATAACAATTGAAAGGTTATTAAAGTATCATGTAGGCTAGCTGTAAACCAAAATAAGTTCAAATTAAGTAGTTTAATTCCAAATATATTTAATATAAAATAATTATAAATAATTTAAAACACTATTAATGACAGTGGTTGTTACCCAGACCTCTTTGCTGGTTGCAAAGGGGCCCCCACAATAGTTCAAGCTGCAGGGCCCCAAAAATGTAGGTCCGCCACTGGGCAAAGGTCCATTGTTAGTGCTGTGGTCAGGATGAACCCATGCCTTTAGCACTAAAAAAACAACACACACACACAGATGGATACACACCCCGACTGTACAGATACCCTGATACATGAGCAGAACACAAAGTGCTGGAGGAACAGGCAGCATCTGGAAATGGACAGATGACATTTCGGGTCATAGAGTAATAGAATGTTACAGTGTGGAAACAGGCCCTTTGGACAAACTTGCCGACACCTGCTAACGTGTCCCAACTACACTAGTCCCACCTGCCTTCGTTTGGTCCATATCCCTCCAAACCTGTCCTATCCATGAACCCGTCTAAATGTTTCTTAAACAGTGGGACAGTCCCTGCCTCAACTACATCCTCCGGCAGTTCGTTCCATACACCCACCACCCTTTGTGTGAAAATGTCACCCCTCAGGTTCCCATTAAATCACCCCCCCCCCCCCCCCCCCCCACACACACACACACCTTAAATCTATAAAGTTATGTCTATAAAGACTTTAAATGATAGGAGCAAAATTAGGCAATTGGGACCATCAAGTCAACTCTGCCATTCAATCATGACTGATCTATCTCTCTCTCTCCTAACCCCATTCTCCTGCCTTTTCCTCATAACCCCTGACACCCGTGTTAACCCATATAAACCTATAAAGGTGCAGGAAGGAACTGCTGATGCTGGTTTAAACTGAAGATAGGCATAAAAAGCAGGGGTAACTCAGCGAGACAGGCAGCATCCCTGGATCGAAGGAATGGGAGATTTCAGGTGGAGACCCTTCAGACTGAGAGTCAGGGGAGAGGGAGACACAGAGCTAAGGAAGGTTAAGGTGTGACAACGAGACAAAAGGGGATGGAGTTCATGGAACATGTAGAATAGATCGTTAGCACCAAGGCAGAAATAAAATTAAACGGGGACAGACAGACTGGTCGGAGAACTGGGAAGGAGGGAGGGATGGTGAGCAAGGGTTACTTGAAGTTATCTAAGTTCCTCCTGACCTTTATACATAAAAAGCTGGATTAACTCAGCGGGACAGGCAACATCTCTGGAGAGAAGGAATGGGTGACGTTGCTGGTCGAGACCCTTTAGCTGAATATTCCCGCATGTTTCGTTTCTTGTCCATTCCTGGGACACGAACCTGCATCACTCACCGATCGAGGAAGCGACCGTCTGCAGCTGTAAGGGGATTGCAGAATTAGCGATGGGACGAATGGTCTTGCTTGGCGCTCCCCCCGGCACAATCAGTGCTGAGTGCAGACACAGACCGACCACAACCCCCGACGATAGGAGCTGAGATGTACCGGGACTCCTTTCAGCAAACACAAGAATTGGCTACAACGCCCGCGGCGATATCTGCAGAGAAAGGCTATTTATTCTCCAGTGATCTCCAAGCCGGAGATTGGAATGAATTCTATGAAAATACACTTTGACGTTTGGTCTTAATGTGCAGAAACGATGAACCTGACCACAAATGAGGGCGGTGCTCACCAGATGCAGGAAGCTGGCTTGTGAAGATAGGTTTTTTCAACTTTAAGTAACCCTTGCTTTGCCTCTCTCTGCGCCTACCTCACACCTCCCTCCCCAAATTACTGACTAATGCCACTATCCTGAGTGGTCACCGAAATGAGGAAAGACCTTTTCACCAAGACAGTTGCGAATCTGTGGAATTCTCTGCCACAGAAGGCAGTGGCCAATCCATTGGATTTCAAGAGAGAGTTAGAAGGGTCTTAACCCGAAACATCACCCATTCCTTCTCTCCAGAGATGCTGCCTGTCCCACTGAGTCACTCCCACCTTTTGGATCTATCTTCTGAGAGTTAAATTTAGCTCTTAGGGGTAACGGAATCAAGGGATATAGGGAGAAAGCAGGATCGCTGTACTGATTTTGGATGATCAGCCATGATAATATTGAATGGCAGTGCTGCCTCGAGGGGCTGAATGGCCTACTCCTGTACCTATTTTCTAGGTTTATATGTCCTTTTGATTAATTTGTGCAGGAAGGAACTGCAGAAGCTGGTTTACACTGAAGATAGACACAAAATGCTGGAGTTACTCAGTGGGACAGGGAGCATCTCTGGAGAGAAGGAATGGGTGGTGTTTCAGGTCGAGTCCTTTCTTCAGACTGAGAGTCAGGAGAGAGGGAGACACAGAGATAAAGAAGGGCAAGGTGTGAAAATTACATATCAAGTCAGGAAGGTGAAGTCACTGAAGAAGGGTCTCGACCCGAAACATCACCCATTCCTTCTCTCCAGACATGCTGCCTGTCCCGCTGAGTTACTCCAGCATTTTGTGGCTAACCGCAATTACATTTAGTTTAGAGATACAGCGCGGGAAACAGGCCCTTCAGCCCAGATCACCCCGTACATTAACACTATCCTACACACACGAGGGACAATTTACAATTATACCAAGCCAATTAGCCTACAAATCAGTATGTCTGTCATATGGGAGGAAACGAGCACCTGGAGAAAACCCACGCAGATCACAGGAAGAACGTACAAACTCTGTACAGACAGCACCAGTAGTCAGGATCAAACCTTGGTGTCTGGCGCAGGGGAGCAGCGACTCCACCATGCCACACATTTGTGTGGGTTCAATCACCCTCCACGTCCACAGTAATCAGTCGAGACTCAAGTTTCCTTCATCAGTTTTTTGGAGCACTGTGGTGCAGCGGTAGAGTTGCTGCCTCACAACGCCAGGGACCTGGGTTCAATCCTGACTACAGGTGCTGTCTGTACAGAGTTTGTATGATCTCCCCGTGACTGCATGGGTTTTCTCTGAGATCTACAGTCTCCTCCCACACTCCAGAGAAGTTCAGGTTTGTAGCTTAGTTAGCTTGGCATAAATGTAAATTGTCCCTAGTGTAAGGTGGTGTTAATGTGCGGGGGTTGCTGGACGGCAAACTCGGTACGCCGAAGGGCTTGTTTCCGTGCTGTATCTCTAAACTGACAAGAAACTAAACATAAGAAAGGAAACTAGCAGGAACCGCACAGTAGTTTGAACTAACATGCAGCCACAGAGTTCAGAAATTGCAGTGAAAAACAGACAGTGGATATTGGAACAAAATATAAATAAACTGCTGGAGGAAGTCTGCAGGAAGGAACTGCAGACGCCAGTTTACACCAAAGATAGACACAAACTTATTGAACAGCAAAAGGCCTGGATAGAGTGGATGTAGAGAGAGTGTTTCCACTTGAGGGAGAGTCACGGACCAGAAGGCACAGCCTCAGAATTCCTTTAGGAAGATGAGGAGGAATTTCTTTCGTCAGAAGGTGGTGAATCTGTGGAATCTATTGCCTCAGAGGGCTGTGGAGGCCGTCAATGGGTATTTCAAAGGCTGAGATAGATAGATTCTCAGTTTGTACGGGTGTCAGAGGATATGGGGAGAAGGCAGGAGAATAGGGTTTGGAGGGAGATAGATCAGCCATGATTGAATGGCGATGGGCCGAATGGCATAATTCTGCTTCTAGCACTTATGAACATGAACTTTAAAATACTGGGAACTTAGCAGGTCGGGCAGCATCTCTGGAGCCGTTGAGTCATAGAACATGCAAAACGGTCCTTTGGCCCAAGTTTCTCCCACCAGCCAACATTTCCCATCTGCTAGGCCTGTACTCGAGTGTAGAAGGATAAGGGGAACCTCATGGAAGGCCGGGATAGAGTGAATGTGGAGAGGATTGTAATGGCACATTTTCAACTTTTCCAGTGACCTCTTTTCCAGTTACCATTCATACATAGGTAGTGTTGGAGTGATCTTACACAGACCCAATAGAACAGATCTTCCGGTCGTTATTTCAAGTTTAGTTGGTTGTTTATTGAGGTAGTTGTACAAACAAAGGAATGAACGTACCAGGTTTTCCTAATTCTGCATGCAAGTCGTAGCTGGTTGCTCTGTCCCAGGTCTGGTGAAAACTGTATGCGCTCCCTCCTTGTGCCTTCCCCCTCTGCCCTTACACATACACCACCTTGTGCATCTAATGACCGCCCACAAGTGTCCAAAATAATACTGCAAGTTATATCTAAGCAAAATAATATGATATGCTGACAATAAACATAAATGGCTCCTACGCACCGGCCCCTAATTGTCCTACATATATAACAAAACAATTACCTAAACCAGTTGAAAGAATGAATGTGACGAGCAAAAGAACAGAAAGTGACCTAAGGACTTATTTTATGTACACAGCAGATGGCTGTAATCTACATTTCTCTGCCAGGGTCAGTGGGAGGAGATTCAATTGTGGCATGATGGCACAGCGGTAGAATTGCTGCCTTACAATGCCAGAGACCCGGGTTCGATACCGACTACGGGTGCTGTCCCCACGGAGTTTGGGTGTTCTCCCCATGACCCTGTGCATTTTCTGCGAAATCTTCGGTTTCCTCCCACACTCCAAAGACGTATAGGTTTGTAGGTTAATTGGTTTGAATAAGTGTAAATTGTTCCTAGTGTGTGTAGGATAGTGTTAGTGTGCAGGGATCGTTGGTCGGTGCTTACTCGGTGGGCAAAGGGCCTGTTTCCACCCCGTATCTCCAAACTAAACTAATTGTATTTTTCATAGGTGACTGGAAGAATATCCAAAGGGAAGGAGTGGGCAAAGGAGTGAGATTAGCTGGATTAAATAAAACAGTAAATTACTAATTGGCCAAAAGGCTTCCTTCGATGCGATAACATAGAAACATAGAAAATAGGTGCAGGAGTAGGCCATTCGGGCCTTCGAGCCTGCACCGCCATTCAATATGATCATGGCTGATCATCCAACTCAGTATCCTGTACCTGCCTTCTCTCCATACCCCCTGATCCCTTTAGCCACAAGGGCCACATCTAACTCCCTCTTAAATATAGCCAATGAACTGGCCTCAACTACCTTCTGCGGGAGATAATTCCACAGATTCACCACTCTCTGTGTGAAAAAAGTTTTCCTCATCTCGGTCCTAAAAGATTTCCCCTTTATCCTTAAACTGTGACCCCTTGTTCTGGACTTCCCCAACATCGGGAACAATCTTCCTGCATCTAGCCTGTCCAACCCCTTAAGAATTTTGTATGTTTCTATAAGATACCCCCTCAATCTTCTAAAGTCTAGCGAGTACAAACCGAGTCTATCCAGTCTTTCTTCATATGAAAGTCCTGACATCCCAGGAATCAGTCTGGTGAACCTTCTCTGTACTCCCTCTATGGCAAGAATATCTTTCCTCAGATTAGGAGACCAAAACTGTACGCAATACTCCAGGTGTGGTCTCACCAAGACCCTGTACAACTGCAGTAGAATCTCCCTGCTCCTATACTCAAATCCTTTTGCTATGAATGTTAACATACCATTCGCCTTCTTCACTGCCTGCTGCACCTGCATGCCTACTTTTAATGACTGGTGTACCATGACACCCAGGTCTCGTTGCATCTCCCCCTTTCCTAATCGGCCACCATTCAGATAATAATCTACTTTCCTGTTTTTGCCACCAAAGTGGATAACCTCACATTTATCCACATTATACTGCATCTGTCATGCATTTGCCCACTCACCCAGCCTATCCAGGTCACCTTGCAGCCTCCTAGCATCCTCCTCACAGCTAACACTGCCCCCCAGCTTCGTGTCATCCGCAAACTTGGAGATGTTGCATTCAATTCCCTCGTCCAAATCATTAATATATATCGTAAATAGCTGGGGTCCCAGAACTGAGCCTTGTGGTACCCCACTAGTCACTGCCTGCCATTGTGAAAAGGACCCGTTTACTCCTACTCTTTGCTTCCTGTCTGCCAGCCAGTTCTCTATCCACATCAATACTGAACCCCCAATACCGTGTGCTTTAAGTTTGTATACTAATCTCTTATGTGGGACCTTGTCGAAAGCCTTCTGAAAGTCCAGATATAACACATCCACTGGTTCTCCCTTATCCACTCTACTAGTTACATCCTCGAAAAATTCTATAAGATTCGTCAGACATGATTTACCCTTCATAAATCCATGCTGACTTTGTCCAATGATTTCACCACTTTCCAAATGTGCTGCTATCCCATCTTTAATAACTGATTCTAGCAGTTTCCCCACTACCGACGTTAGACTAACTGGTCTGTAATTCCCCGTTTTCTCTCTCCCTCCCTCCCTTTTTAAAAAGTGGTCTTACATTAGCTACCCTCCAATCCTCAGGAACTACTCCAGAATCTAAAGAGTTTTGAAAAATTATCACTAATGCATCCACTATTCCTGGGGCTACTTCCTTAAGTACTCTAGGATGCAGCCTATCTGGCCCTGGGGATTTATCGGCCTTTAATCCATTCAATTTACCTAACACCACTTCCCGGCTAACCTGGATTTCACTCAGTTCCTCCATCTCATTTGACCCCCGGTCCCCTGCTATTTCCGGCAGATTATTTATGTCTTCCTTAGTGAAGACAGAACCAAAGTAGTTATTCAATTGGTCTGCCATGTCCTTGTTCCCCATGATCAATTCACCCGTTTCTGACTGCAAGGGACCTACATTTGTTTTAACTAATCTTTTTCTCTTCACATATCTATAAAAGCTTTTGCAGTCAGTTTTTATGTTCCCTGCCAGTTTTCTTTCATAATCTATTTTCCCTTTCCTAATTAAGCCCTTTGTCCTCCTCTGCTGGTCTCTGAATTTCTCCCAGTCCTCTGGTAGGCTGCTTTTTCTGGCTAATTTGTACGCTTCATCTTTTGTTTTGATACTATCCCTGATTTCCCTTGTTATCCACGGATGCACTACCTTCCCCGATATATTTTTTTGCCAAACTGGGATGAACAATTGTTGTAGTTCATCCATGCAGTCTTTAAATGCCTTCCATTGCATATCCACCGTCAACCCATTAAGAATCAATCGCCAGTCTATCTTGGCCAATTCACGTCTCATACCCTCAAAGTTACCTTTCTTTAAGTTCAGGACCCTTGTTTCTGAATTAACGATGTCACTCTCCATCCTAATGAAGAACTCAACCATATTATGGTCACTCTTGCCCAAGGGGCACGCACAACAAGACTGCTAACTAACCCTTCCTCATTACTCAATACCCAGTCTAGAATAGCCTGCTCTCTCGTTGGTTCCTCTACATGTTGGTTTAGAAAACTATCCCGCATACATTCCAAGAAATCCACTTCCTCAGCACCCTTGCCAATTTGATTTACCCAATCTATATGTAGATTGAAGTCACCCATTATAACTGTTTTACCTTTGTTGCACGCATTTCTAATTTCCTGTTTGATGCCATCCCCAACTCCACTACTACTGTTAGGTGGCCTGTACACAATTCCCACTAGCGTTTTCTGCCCCTTAGTGTTTCGCAGCTCTACCCATATCGATTCCACATCCTCAAAGCTAATGTCCTTCCTTTCTATTGCGTTAATCTGCTCTCTAACCAGCAACGCTACCCCACCTCCTTTCCCCTTCTGTCTATCCCTCCTGAATATTGAATATCCCTGGATGTTGAGCTCCCAGCCTTGGTCACCCTGGAGCCATGTCTCCGTGATCCCAACTATATCATAGTCGTTAATAGCTATCTGCACATTCAACTCATCCACCTTATTACGAATGCTCCGTGCATTGAGACACAAAGCCTTCAGGCTTGTTTTTACAACACTCTTACCCCTTATACTATTATGCTGAAAAGTGGCCCTTTTTGATTCCTGGATTTGCCGGCCTGCCACTTTTACTTTTCACCTTGCTACCTATTGCTTCTACCCTCATTTTACACCCCTCTGTCTCTACGCTCACACATTTAAGAAACCCTTTCCCTTTAACTCCATCCTCCACTATCCCATTCGACTCCCCACCCCCCTTATTCAGTTTAAAACCACCCGTGTAGCAGTGGCAAACCTGCCTGCCAGAATGCTGGTCCCACACCTGTTAAGATGCAATCCGTCCCTTTTGTACAGTTCCCCCTTACCCCAAAACAGATCCCAGTGATCTAAGAATCTAAATCCCTGCCCCGTGCACCAGTTCCTCAGCCACACGTTCAGGTCCCGTATCTCCCTGTTCCTGCTCTCGCCAGCACGAGGAACTGGAAGCAAACCGGAGATAACAACCCTGGAGGTCCTGCTTTTCAGCATTTTTCCGAGCTCTCTAAAGTCACGCTGCAGAATATTCATCCCCTTCTTTCCGACATCGTTTGTGCCGACATGCACTACCACTTCCGGATGTTCACCTTCGATCTTGAGGATTTTCTGCACCCTGTCCGTGACATCCTGGATCCTGGCACCAGGAAGGCAGCACACCATCCTCGCATCCCGTCTGTTGCCGCAGAAACCCCTGTCCGTACCTCTCACAATGGAGTCTCCCACTACAATGGTGTTGCCTGCCTTAGGCCTTTTTGGTTCTGGCTCAACAGCCCTATTCGTATCGCAAGCCAGTACGCCGGTTAGTGTAAACACGTCTTCTGTCCCGACAGCTTCTAAGTGGGTGAACCTGTTCACAAGAGGTACAACACCCGGGGACGTTGGCATTCCATGCTTCCCTCCCTTTCTCACTGTCTTCCACCTTCTCTCTTCCAGTACCTTAGGTGTAACAATCGTACTGTAGGACTTGTCGAGGAACGACTCCGTTTCTCGGACGAACCGGAGGTCATCCACTTGCTTCTCCAGTTCCCCAACACGGCCCTTCAGGAGCTCTACCTGGATGCACTTCTCGCATTTGTAGCAGCCAGAGGCACCAGCGGTGTCCTTGACCTCCCACATACTGCAAGCATCGCACTGAATCAGCTTGCCTGACATCTCCTTCTTTCGTCTCTACCTCTCAAGCGTATTGCGTGGTCTCCTCTCCTCAGCGAAGACTCTCGAGCCAAAGACTCACAGGGCACTTCCCTCACAAGGCCGCTCACTCACTGCCGCTCGCTAAGAGCCGTCTTGCTTAATTGACTGATAAATTGCCTGATTTACCAATTTACAAACCAAATTCCTCAGTTTTCAACTGTTTTCCCGGCACTGACTCACTTCTCTCCTGCCACTTGGGCTAGAGCCAATCATAGAAACATAGAAACATAGAAATTAGGTGCAGGAGTAGGCCATTCGGCCCTTCGAGCCTGCACCGCCATTCAATATGATCATGGCTGATCATCCAACTCAGTATCCCGTACCTGCCTTCTCTCCATACCCTCTGATCCCCTTAGCCACAAGGGCCACATCTAACTCCCTCTTAAATATAGCCAATGAACTGGCCTTCGACTACCCTCTGTGGCAGGGAGTTCCAGAGATTCACCACTCTCTGTGTGAAAAAAGTTCTTCTCATCTCGGTTTTAAAGGATTTCCCCCTTATCCTTAAGCTGTGACCCCTTGTCCTGGACTTCCCCAACATCGGGAGCAATCTTCCCGCATCTAGCCTGTCCAACCCCTTAAGAATTTTGTAAGTTTCTATAAGATCCCCTCTCAATCTCCTAAATTCTAGAGAGTATAAACCAAGTCTATCCAGTCTTTCTTCATAAGACAGTCCTGACATCCCAGGAATCAGCCTGGTGAACCTTCTCTGCACTCCCTCTATGGCAATAATGTCCTTCCTCAGATTTGGAGACCAAAACTGTACGCAATACTCCAGGTGGGGTCTCACCAAGACCCTGTACAACTGCAGTAGAACCTCCCTGCTCCTATACTCAAATCCTTTTGCTATGAAAGCTAACATACCATTCGCTTTCTTCACTGCCTGCTGCACCTGCATGCCCACTTTCAATGACTGGTGTACCATGACACCCAGGTCTCGCTGCTTCTCCCCTTTTCCTAGTCGGCCACCATTTAGATAATAGTCTGCTTTCCTGTTTTTGCCACCAAAATGGATAACCTCACATTTATCCACATTATACTGCATCTGCCAAACATTTGCCCACTCACCCAGCCTATCCAAGTCACCTTGCAGTCTCCTAGCATCCTCCTCACAGCTAACACTGCCCCCCAGCTTAGTGTCATCCGCAAACTTGGAGATATTGCCTTCAATTCCCTCATCCAGATCATTAATATATATTGTAAATAGCTGGGGTCCCAGCACTGAGCCTTGCGGTACCCCACTAGTCACTGCCTGCCATTGTGAAAAGGACCCGTTTACTCCTACTCTTTGCTTCCTGTTTACCAGCCAGTTCTCTATCCACATCAATACTGAACCCCCAATGCCGTGTGCTTTAAGTTTGTAAACTAATCTCTTATGTGGGACCTTGTCGAAAGCCTTCTGGAAGTCCAGATACACCACATCCACTGTTTCTCACCTATCCACGCTACTAGTTACATCCTCGAAGAATTCTATAAGATTCGTCAGACATGATTTACCTTTTGTAAATCCATGCTGGCTTTGTCCAATGATTTCACCACTTTCCAAATGTGCTGCTATCCCATCTTTAATAACTGACTCTAGCAGTTTCCCCACTACCGATGTTAGACTAACTGGTCTGTAATTCCCCGTTTTCTCTCTCCCTCCCTTCTTAAAAAGTGGGGTTACGTTTGCTACCCGCCAATCCTCAGGAACTACTCCAGAATCTAAAGAGTTTTGAAAGATTATTACTAATGCATCCACTATTTCTGGAGCTACTTCCTTAAGTACTCTGGGATGCAGCCTATCTGGCCCTGGGGATTTATCGGCCTTTAATCCATTTAATTTACCCAACACCACTTCCCGGCTAACCTGGATTTCACTCAATTCCTCCAACTCCTGTGACCCGCGGTCCCCTGCTATTTCCGGCAGATTATTTATGTCTTCCTTAGTGAAGACGGAACCAAAGTAGTTATTCAATTGGTCCGCCATATCCTTGTTCCCCATGATCAACTCACCCAAATCTACAGCAGTTCTGAGTAAAGTCTGCCTGTGCTTGGCTTCCTCTTTTCAACTGTTTTCACCCCTCTGACTCACTTCTCTCCTCCCACTCGGGCTAGAGCCAATCAGTCGTATCTCTTGCTAAGCTCCTGCTGCTGTTGCTCCCAAAACTACAGCAGTTCTGAGTAAAGTCTGCCTGTGCTTGGCTACTACTTTCCAACTGTTTTCACCCCTCTGACTCACTTCTCTCCTCCCACTCGGGCTAGAGCCAATCAGTCGTATCTCTTGCTAAACTCCTGCTGCTGTTGCTCCCAAATCTACAGCAGAACTATATTAACTCAGCTCATGTCTATCTATTACGGTGCTGATTTACACAGGTTGTATTCAATAGCCCACCAATAGAAAGTGTTCACAAAGATTATCCCAAAATAATTAATGAAAGATTACCATGAAGAATTAAATTGTAATCTTGCTTGATGGAGCTGATGGGAATTTTGGCGATACAGGTATAAGTTCCACAGTCACTGACCAAACTACATGTGATAACAAGTGTGCTGTTCTCTTCTGTAAGTTGGTGATGCTGGAAAATTCCCCCTCCATCTTTCCACCATTGATACTCAGTAGGATTTCCAGTGATGTCACATCTGAGA
Source organism: Amblyraja radiata (assembly GCF_010909765.2). Lineage (NCBI taxonomy): Eukaryota > Metazoa > Chordata > Chondrichthyes > Rajiformes > Rajidae > Amblyraja > Amblyraja radiata. The sequence continues at coordinate 16,485,826 of NC_045985.1, read as the reverse complement.
TTGATGAGGAATCCCAAGGATCTGTTGTCTGTCAATATCGAAACATTTGACAGTTTTTCTGTAGAAGAAAAAATTGTTGCTGAACTATAATATTCCTGCCTTGATTCAGAATGAATTCCTGCCCAATAACATTGCACCAAATGTGTACAAATGGACTTGAATTTCTTTCTGTTCATATACACAAAGATATATATACAAATATAGAAATTAAGAGCAGGATTTGTATTTCAACCGAAGCCTGAATTGCCATTGAATGAGATCATGACTTATTGTAACCTGAACTCCACATTCCTGTCTACGCACAGTACCAATATACCCCGTGCTTATTCATTACCTACTCAGTTGTCTTAACAATATTAAAAAACTCAAATCCTCAACCTCAAAAGGGAAAATAGATGCACAGAGACCCAGTTCCCTGAGCTTGGTAACAGGTTTAAAGATGATGATGTTCGATTCAGAGCTGTAGTCTATGAACAACAGGCTGACGTATGTGTTTTTATTCTTTAAGTGGTCCAGTGCAGAGTGCAGAGCCAGCGAGATCTCACCCCATGTTGATATATTGTAGTGGTGCGCAAATAGCAATGGGTCCAGGTTCTTGCCAAGGTAGGTCTTGATATGACCCATAACCAACGTCTCAAATCACTTCTTCACCATGGACCTTAGAACCACTGGTCAGTGGTCATTGAGGCACTTCTGAATTGCTCTATCACCTTGCTCTTATGACTGCCCTTTGAAAGCAGGTGGGAACCTCAAACCTCAGTAATGAGAGGTTGAAGATGTCCGCAAAATCTCCCGACAGTTGGTCCACGCGTTTTGAGAATGTAACCACGTACACCATCAGGTCCAGATGCTTTCCGAGGGTTAATGAGATCGGAGAGTCCTGTTACACAGCTACTCAACATCAACCTCAACAAGGACCTCGTCACCAAGACTTGAGGGCCTGAGCTATAGGGAGAGGTTGGGCAGGCTAGGACTTTATTCCTTGGAGCGCGGGAAGATGAGGTGTGATCTTATAGAGGTGTCTCTGATCATAGGGTAGGTGCAGAGATTTTTACCCAGAGTAGACGAATCAAGAACCAGAGGACATGGGTTTAAGGTGATAAGAGAAAGATTTAATACATGCTTGAGGGGTGACCACAGAAGGTGGTGTGTGTATGGAACGAGCTGCTAGAGGTGATAGATGAGGCAGGTACTATAACAGCATTTAAAATACATATGGGCAGGTACATGGGGAGGAAAGGTTATGGGCCAAACGCGGGCAGTCGGGACTAGTATAGATGGGGCATCATGGCAGATGGGCATGTTGTCTCTCTGGTCATTGCCTCAGGACCTCATTGCTGGTGAGTTCCTTCTTTCTCCAGAGATGTCCTTAATCCTGGCATGGTACAGTTGCTCTCTGTCTCTGCTGCAGATACCATTGCATGTTCTCTTAAACATGCCACCCTGTCACCACTACATTATTCTTTCCACCCTCCACTTGCATGGTCGTAAGTCCTCACCCTCATCCAAACATGAGCACGATCCCGAGGAGGGGTATTTCTCCACGACCACCCTCTGCATCTCTCCACCTGCCCCTTCATCACTTTAGTTTAGTTTAGAGATACAGCGCAGAAACAGGCCCTTCAGCCCACCAAGTGCGGGCCGACCAGCGATCACCCCGCACACTAACATAATCCTACACACACTAGGGACAATTTACAATCATATCAAGCCAATGAGCCTACAAACCATTTTCCTCTACAGATGCTGCCTGTTCCAGCAGCACTTTGTGTTCTGCTCATGTATCAGGGTATCTACAGTGGGGATGTGTATCCATCTGTGTGTGTGTTGTTGCTTTAGTGCTAAAGGCAGGGGATCATCCTGACCACAGCACTACAGTTACTCCACAGGGACCTGATCAGAACTTTGCACCATAATTAGCTGAACACTATGTTTGTTTAGTTTAGACATGCAGCGCGGAAACAGGCCCTTCGGCCTGCCAACCAGTGATCACCCTATACACGAGCACTATCCTACACATGGTAGGGCCAACGTGCAATTTTTACTGAAGCCAATTAACCTACAAACTCCCAGGTCTTAGGAGTGTGGGAGGAAACGGAGCACCCGGGGAAAACCCACGCAGATCATGGGGAGAACGTGCAAACTTCGTACAGACAGCAGCTGTAATAATGATCAAACCCGCGTCTCTGGCACTGTAGGCAGCAAATGCACTGCTGCGCCACAATGTTGCCCCAGTCGTACCATCCTGTCACTGACTACTAATCCTTTGCCCTTCCTTAAATCATATCGTCATTGTTATCTTCCTATTTCACCACTCTGTTCCCTCTGGAGATTACTGTAACTGACTGCTCTATTTACAGCAATTTTGATCAGAATGTGCTGAGAAATCATGTGATATTTTTTTCTTGCATAAAGGGAGTAACAACCAGACACTAGTATTGAGGCCTGTAAACATTTTATTTCATTTTATGAAGCAAATATTTGTTTGATTACTGAACACGTACAAAATAAAGCAGGGAAAGAGATTACTTGGTTCTGGAAGAGATGTGTAGCTTCTAACTGGGGCTGCACTTCATTTAGTTGTATCCTTATTGGGCTGGATGTAGAAAAGGGAAACACAAGGATTGAGAAAGGCCGAAGAATGCAAGTTGAATTAACAAAAATAAATTTGGGGCTTTATTAACCGATTAACAAAGGTAGGAACTTATGCTGACCCAGGTCAGCTGGGGTATTGTGCCTTATTCTGGGCTCCATAAAGTGTACAGGGAGGATGTTTAGTATAGTTTCGAGATACAGCACGGGAAACAAGCCTCTCGGCCCAACACGCCCGCACCGACCAGCGAATCCCTGCACATTAACACTACCCTACACACACTAGGGACAATTTTACATTTCCATTTATACCAAGCCAATTATCCTACAAATCTGTAGGTGTGTAGGTCTTTGGGATGTGGGAGGAAACCGAAGATCTCGGAGAAAACCCACGCAGGTCACGGAGAGAATATACAAACTCCGCACAGACAGCACCCGTAGTCAAGATCGAACCTGGGTCTCTAGCGCTGTAAAACAGTAGCTCTACCGCTGCGCCACCATGCCGCCCTATTCTTCTATTTCCCTCTAATGACTGTAATCTCTCCCGCTGCCCCAGTCTCGGTAATCTCTCCCACTGCCCAACTCTCCGTCACCTCTCCTGTTGCACCACTACCTCTCTCTCTCTCCATGATCTCTCTACCACTCTCTCTGTTCCTCTCCATGAACTCTCTCCGTTATTCAGACACCGCTCGCCTCTCATCACCTTTGCTTTCCTCTCTCTGCTGCTGACCCTGCCCCCTCTCTGTCATCCCTCACCCTCTTGAGAAGGTATTTAGACAGAAAGAGAGGGAGATGGCGGAGAGAAAGAGGAATGAGAGATAGGCTTTGTGTATGGCAGAGATTCATACTGTTGATGAGTAACGTGCAGGAAGTTTGGATAGCAAATGTGGTCCCTTTATTCAAGAAGGGTAGCAGGGATAAACCAGGTAATTTCAGGGCTCTGAAGCTAATGTCAATCATAGAGAAGACTAGACTAAGTGGGACCCGTTGGGTCCCATGTTCACACAGGCGGGCTGGTCCCCCAACGCAATATTCCACCTCCACACCAATTCCAATATTGGTGGTCACTGGGGGGGGGGCTTTTTGGAGCACTAGTAGGGGTACTGTGGGCTGAAGGGACTGGTTAGTATGGACATTGTGGGCCAAATGGATTCTTGGGGTGGCAGCTCAGTCACTCAAGCCTGATGTGCTGGCAGCTCACTAACAGCTGGTGGGCTAGCAGTTGAATCACGGCTATTCCTTGAAATTCCATTTCAAGCAGGGTGCAAGGCCACCGAATTCAAGTGCAGATTCATAAACTTCAAGCAGGGTGCAGGGCCACCAAACTCTAGTGCAGTTTCCTGCCATTTCAAGCAGGGTGCAAGGCCACCAAATTCAAGTGCAGTTTCATGCCATTTCAAGCAGGGTGCAAGGCCACAAATTAAGTGCAGTTTCATGCCACTTTTAGCAGGGTGCAAGGCCACCAATTCAAGTGCAGTTTCATGCCATTTCAAGCAGGGTGCAAGGCCACCAATTAAGTGCAGTTTCATGCCACTTTTAGCAGGATGCAAGGCCACCAAATTCAAGTGCAGTTTCATGCCATTTCAAGCAGGGTGCAAGGCCACCAATTAAGTGCAGTTTCATGCCACTTTTAGCAGGGTGCAAGGCCACCAATTCAAGTGCAGTTCATGTCAATTCAAGCAGAGTGCAAGGCCATCAAATGCTAGTGCTGTTTCATGCCATTTCAAGCAGAGTGCAAGACAACCAAATTGAAGTTCAGTTTCATACAATTTCAAGCAGGGTGCAAGGCCACCACATTCAAATGCAGTTTCATAACATTTCAAGCAGGGTGAAACCACCATAAAACCACACAAAACACCACATAAACACCACACTCATAGTTCAGTAGACATTCAGTGTGTTCAGTTGATTCACAACCTCTCTCCCTCCACCTTGCAGAGACTGAGCCACATCCACACTTACAGGTTTTATAATCGCTCCCCCTCCAACTGGAAGGGGCATGGCCTTCATGGCGTGATTGACAGGAAATAGATTTTTGGCCGTGCAGCCTTTCAAAGCAGTTACCACCAGCAACAGCCTTTTTTTTGCCGTGCAGCCTTTCAAAGCCGTTACCACAGCCAACAACAGCCATTTATTTTTGCAGTGGCAGCCTTTCAAAGCAGTTACCACCACGACCAACAGCCATTTTTTTTGCAGTGCAGCCTTTTAAAGCAGTTACCCCCACCAACAACAGCCATTATTTTTGCAATGCAGCATTTCAAAGCAACCATATTTTCATTTTCAATCCACATTAAGGGCACTCATAGTTGAGTAGATATGTGTTCAGTATTATTCAGAGCTCAGAGAGACATGACCCTCTCGCTTCCTCCATCCTGCAGAGACTGAGTGAGGCACACCACTTCCGGGTTTCATAGTCCCTCCCCGTCCCACCAGCAGGGGCTGCAGAGAGAATGGCAAAATGTTTTAAAACATTAATATCTCTCTGATTTTTCATCGATGGCAAAAATCATCTGGCCCAGTCCGGCGGAGGTGGGCTCTGAGCCAGGTGGCCAAAAATGACGGCCGTAAATAGTGGCATTCTCTCGGAAATCACATCGCAGTGAGTCCAAAGCGGTCCAGATCTTACTTTTAGTAATGTAGACTAGACTAAGTGGAACCCGTTGGGTCCCATGTTCACACGGGAGGGCTGGTCCTCCAACGCAATATTCCACCTCTCCACCAATTCTAATATTAGTGGCCAGTGGCCAGTGGCGGGGGGGGGGGGGGGGGCTTTCTGGAGTGCTAGTATGGGTGTTGTGGCCTGAAGGGACAGGCTTACAGAGGGCTAGTATGGACATTGTGGGCCGAATGGATTCTTGGGCTGGCGGCTCAGTCACTCAAGCATGTTGTGCTGGCAGCTCACTCACTCACGGCTGGTGGGCTGACAGTTGACTCACGGCTATTCCGTTTCAAGCAGGGTGCAAGGCCACCAAATTCAAGTGCAGTTTCATACCATTTCAAGCAAGGTGCAAGGCCACTGAAGACAGCGAGTCGTGACCTCTCCCTCCTCCATCTTGCAGAGACTGAGCCACGCCCACTCTTCTGGGTTTATAGTCCCTCCCCCCTCCCACCAGAAGGGGGTGGCCTTCATGGCGGGATTGACAGGAGAGAGAATCTCAACATTTTTTAAACACTAATAAATCTTTTATTTTTCATCGATGGGAAAAATCCTCATCACCTGATGAGCGGAGGGGGATTCCGAGTAAGATGGCCAAAAATCACAGCCATATGTGATAGCGCTTTTTCTAAAATCAATATAAAGCGCAAACAGGAAGTGGTCAAGTTAGACTTTTAATTATAAAGAAGGCAAGGCAACTTTAATTAGGCAAGGCAACTTAAATTAGGCATGGCAGTTTCATACCATTTCAAGCAGGGTGCAAGGCCACCAAATTCAAGTGCAGTTTCATACCATTTCAAGCAAGGTGCAAGGCCACTGAAGACAGCGAGTCGTGACCTCTCCCTCCTCCATCTTGCAGAGACTGAGCCACGCCCACTCTTCTGGGTTTATAGTCCCTCCCCCCTCCCACCAGAAGGGGGTGGCCTTCATGGCGGGATTGACAGGAGAGAGAATCTCAACATTTTTTAAACACTAATAAATCTTTTATTTTTCATCGATGGGAAAAATCTTCATCACCTGATGAGCGGAGGGGGATACCGAGTAAGATGGCCAAAAATCACAGCCATATGTGATAGCGCTTTTTCTAAAATCAATATAAAGCGCAAACAGGAAGTGGTCAAGATTAGACTTTTAATTATAAAGAAGGCAAGGCAACTTTAATTAGGCAAGGCAACTTAAATTAGGCATGGCAACTTAAATTAGGCAAGGCAACTTTAATTAGGCAAGGCAACTTTAATTAGGCAACACAGCTTTAGCATTTCCAAACCAAAGGCAACACAGCTTTAGCATTTCCAAACCAAAGGCAACACAGCTTTAGCATTTCCAAACCAAAGGCAACACAGCTTTAGCATTTCCAAACCAAAGACAACACAGCTTTAGCATTTCCAAACCAAAGGCAACACAGCTTTAGCATTTCCAAACGATATTTTCAAACCACATTAATGGCACTGAGAGGTCAGTAAAACCACTCACAGTTTAGTAGACATGTGTTCAATATTATTCACAGCTCAGACTGAGAGGCGTGACCCTCTCGCTCCCCCAATGTTGCAGAGACTGACTGAGGCACTCAACACTTCCGGGTTTTATAGTCCCTCCGGAAGGTGCGTGGCCTTCTGGAGAGAGAATCTCAACATTTTTTTAAACACTAATAACTCTTTTATTTTTCATCAATGGGAAAAATCCTCTTGTTCTGCGCAGCAGAGGGGGGCTCTGAGTAAGATGGCCATAAATCGCAGCCGTAAGTGGCATCGTTTTTTCTAAAATCAATACACAGAACAACAGCAAGTGGTCAAGATCAGACTTTTAGTAATATAGATATGGGGAAGTAAAGCTGAGGCACAGGACTGCTGTACACTTGCACTGCGGGAAGAGATTTGTTTGGAGAAGCATTTGTTTCGAAAGGACTAGAATACAAAAAAGATGGGTGTAATGATAAGGCTTTATATGGTGTTGGTGAAACCACATTTGGATAATTGCGAGCAATTATCTCCTTAGCAGATAGCCTCTTATGTGCAGAAGGGTGTGCTGGTGTTGGAGGGTCTAGATGGGTCTCAACCCGAAATGTCACCCATTCCTTTTCTCCGGGGATGCTGCCGTCCCGCTGAAGGTGGAATTCTTTGCCCAGCCAATGGAAATTTTTAAAGGCAGCTTCGAGGAAGGAAGGTTCGGTGTGAAAGGCTATTGGAAGATGGGGGAGAAGAAGGACGAGGAATTAGAATGAGGATTTGTGTATCGGTTGAGTGAAACACACTGGAAAACAGCTGGAATGTTTCTCAGTTATTTCTTGGAAGAGAACCAATCCATCATGTTTGGCATTTTTTTCTTTAACTTTTCTCCAGTACTTTTCCCTCCCGCCGCTCCTTCATTCGAATACTCTGGTGACAGCTTCTCGTTGTTTCCGATCTTTTCTCTGAACTCTGCCTTCTTCTTCACAGCGGTCAGTGCCTCAATTCGCTCAATGTAGCCAGGCTTTGCCTCATTTTTCTCAGCCTGAATCAGGAGGTCAATGTAAGCCGGGGTGGACAACGAGTTTGGTCTCAGGGCTATTTCTTCAAGTCGTCTCGTGCTCTGGGATAATTTTTGAATCAAATCCAGAACTGTATTCTCCACCTCAGTAAATTCCTGCTCAAGTGACTCCATAACCTTCTGCAGGCTCATCTTCTCACCGTATGCCTTCTCATACTTTTTCTTCAGTTTGTTGTACGACCTCTTCTCCTTTTTTGTTACACAGACATACCTGTACTTTTCCCTTCGGTGTTTTCGTGAGGCGCACTTCCCCGGACAGACTACACAATTTCCCCACCAGTCCATTGATGAACACCAGTATTTGTAAATATAACCTGCATACGTACAGGGGTCGTGACAACTGTATTCACAAACCGTACAGTTGTTTACTAATGGAGCATCGCTGCCAAGTTTCCTCTTTTCTTTAACAGTCACATCGACCTCGTACTCAAAGTCTTTATTTTCTTCCAGGTTGGACTGGTTTTGTTTCAGAACTTGTTGGGTTTTCTTGAGCTCCTCTAATTTGGTCAGCCCTGCTTGGATCAGAGTCTGCAACCCGGCCACTACAGACTCCAGCTGTCTACATTCCTTCAGATCCTCTCTGGTCAGGCACAGGCTCCTCGCCTGCATCGTGCTCAGAGCTGCGAAGAACTTCTTCATACTGTTTGTCCCCATCTTCCACAACACCTGGTTAAAGTCATTATTCTCTTCCCCGCTATCGTCAGATCTCCCCTCGTCACCAGAGGTCGGACACTGGGCATAAATGGCAGAATTGTTAAACTTGAAGTGTACTGGCAATCCCTTTTTGTCTTTGGGGCAGGGAACCTGGGCGGCTTTCAGGACCTCCAGAACTGGGGGGCGCTGCCCGTCCGCGAACGTCACCATTATCTGAATGTTCTCCGCAACATCTTTGCCAAAAATGGAAAGGATGAATCCAAGACATATTTCTGTGTCGGGGTCAGGCGAGCCAAGGAGGCTTGGACGATGAAACAGACCGCGCCGATCTGATCAACGCCCTGTGGGGAAGTGAAGAACTCACGGATGTGGTCAATGATCTGTTGATCCCGGCTGATGCCCCTGGTGTCCCCGAACCCTGGCGTGTCGATGATAGTCAGAGAGCAGTCGATGTTAAACCCTACCTGGTGGTGGAGATGGTAGGCAGTGATGGAGGAGGTCTGGCTCTCAGCCTGAGATTTTCCCGTCTCCTCCTGTACTAACTGGTATCTGAAGTTGTCCCCCCACTCCACGCCCAAGATGTAGTTGATCATCCCGTTGATGAGGGTTGTCTTTCCTGATCCAGTTGCCCCCAGCACCATAATTATCTTCATCTTGTGCGTAGTGGTGGGCTTTCCTAAGGAGCATTTCACAAGCTGCTCGGACTGATTAAACACCTCCCTTTCTAGGTTGAGCTTGTAAATGGAAGGGTTTCCTCTGGATATTAATTGAGCTTGTTCGAGAAGTTTCAGGGCAATTCTCTTTGGTCTGTGTGAACTATCGTGGCATTGTCTGTCTTTTGTCTGAAGCTGCTCCCATGATCCGTCCAATGCATCCCTTGAAGGTTCTTCCTTGTATTCATTCCTGTATTGAAACAGGTCGGCTCCAATCTGACTTGATCCGTCATTGGACAGTGTTGGGTTGGGTGAACGATCCTGGAAGACCGGTTTACCAGGAGGACTTGTCGGCCGGGTGGAGATCTTGTAGATCTCACTGGCCTTGCTGACCCCTACCTTGGTCACTGCTCTGTATCGGAGTGGGATGTGTCAGGTGTATCTGGTATTGTCCATTTCTCCTGCTGGCTACCTCGATACTCTACCTTGTAGCCCACAATCTGATCAGAACCACATGTGGGTGGCTCTAACTGCAGCGTCACACTGTCATGTGTTGTCCCATTCGCTGTTGGTCTCTCAGGCTGAGACGGTGGTTCAAAGCAGCGGCTCCCTCCCCCATACAGGTAAATAGACGCACCCACGTTACTGTCATCCTGTGCGGATCCAACAAGGAATTTTACTTTTTCGTCACCACTGTTGGCTGTGACAAATTCCAGGAACAATTTGGACCGTTTCTTCATCTTCTCGGTTATGGACAATGAGCGAAACCAGGGCTCGCTGTGTTGTGTTGTACTGGCTCCGGCAGCAGGAGGTGGCATCTGCATTTTCTCTACTGTGAGAGATTGGAGGTAGTTGATTGCCTCCGTCAGGTAGAAATCCTCCTGATGCAGTGTTGTGAATGTGAAGCAGACCACGTAGTCTGTTACTGGACCCATCAACACTTCAGGCAACTCTCTCCTTGATTTCACAACAGGTATGTCTTTCATTATCCTGAGGCAAAGTCCCACAACCATCATCTCCCATTCCTTGTCATCCAGCCATGCGGTCAGTGCTTGGTGTTCAAATGGTGACTGCTCCCTGTTCTTCAGTATGTCCGTCAGCAACCCTTCCTCCTTCCCACCGCCCCGAATGGACGGCAAAACTCTGGCTAAGGTCCTTTGGAAAACCAGTTTGTACTTCGGACAAATCTCTCGGAATTGAAGGATCCTGTCGTGGATCTCAGGAAACTGAACTGCAACACTGTCTTTCATCAGGTCATTGCACCTCATCACGGCCTCACTGAGCTGTTCCAGTACACACTGGCAGCGATTGACCAGTCCCATGCTGATCTCACTCACCAGCTGTGCAGCTTTTGAGTCGAGTTTATTGAGAGGATAGAGGCAGACAGAGTAGGGCAATGAATGTTCTCCACCTGAGCCCAGGAGTTTTGGGAGTGTTGCGTAGATACTAATGGCATCTTGAAAGGTGGTGGGAAAGCTTCAACGAGAAGTCTCCGTAAAAGGTGCAGCTAAATTTCTTGGTATCAGACTTTTGATCTTCTGTCATTTCTAGGGAGGCCACTCCCTCAATCGCAATCGTAGGGAGAATATTAATCATTACCTCCATGTTGCCCTGAATATGCTGTATGTTCTCAGCTGAAGAAGCCATTTGGTCAAACACAAAGAAGGCCTGGGCCCCATACAGCACTGCTGTAATGACATGGGTGACTGAGCCCTCATCAAACACACTCGGGTAGGTAATATTCTGTCTTCCTAATTGACTCATCGTCAGTTGTTCAAACCTGGTTGTGGTTTTATACTGAAGGGTAACTCGTGCTTGTTGCTTTGATTCCTTCGTGTCTCTGAGATATTTTGCTGACCCTTTCACCTTCACTAACCCACTCAGGAAACTCGCTTTCAGTGATGCTGACACATTGAGGGCAGCGGCTTTCTTCTCCATGGAGTCTGATGCAATGATGTGAATCTCAGTGCTGGGCTGGTAATGACGGTCAAGGTTGTTCTGCAGTGTCTGCAAGTCCCACAGGGTGATGCCAACAGAATTTTAAAAAAATGATCAACACTGTAAACTTGAGGGAAGCCTGAATATTGTCCAGGACCTGCTGAGGCTGGCACCTCACCTGTGATCTCTGCCTGGCTCCCTAGCTCTCTCCTCCCTGGTCTCCCATTGTCATTTGCAAAACATCAACTTGCCATGGGATCTATCCATTGTTAGACACACTGAGACATTCTCTCTCATAATAAAATTACCTGGAATTTTACTGCCAGAATAACTAATTTTTACAGCCAGGTACATCTCATTAGTGAATACGGACCACTTCTATTTATTTCTAACTCCATAAACAGTTTTTAGTTTAATGGACCCTAATCTTTTATCAGGTTACTCTCCTGTCCTTAATCTATATTCTATTAAAACTGAGTGTGTATGTGTGTGTTTGTGGGTGTATGTCAGATTCGGCCTTTGATTCCTTGGTCCGCCAAAACCACACGCTGAAACTCCGTGATTTTTTTCCATTTCGCTAGCTAATTCACTTTTCCATTCACTCATGCACTCCTCAAAACATTTGGGCATTTTTATGTACACATTTGTTAATAAAACCCTCCCCCCCCCCCCCCCCCGCACTCATTTTGTCGCCTCCTGCTGGCCAGCGACCTTCACGGCTGCTGCCGCCCGGCTCTGCTCGAAAAACGCCAACATTTTTCCCAACCGCTGGTGCTCGGCCCGGCTCTGCCACGCTACCTCAAGCCAAACATCGGATGTTCAACCGCTACTTTTCGCCCTCGGGCGAAAAGCAGCGGGGGAACAACCAGCGTGACAGAGCCGGCGTGTCAGAAGCGCCAAGGATGCGAGGCCTCACAGTCTCTGATGGGGCCATTTTCACAGACTTTACCATCAGCGGCAGGGACAACTTCGGAGTGGCTCCGTTAATGCATTCATTCCACAGTGAGTTCAGTTCAGTAACAACACTCCGCCTCCCTCCCCCCCTCCCCCCCCTCTCCCCCCTCCTCCCCCATCATTCCTTGCATGATTTTACATATTTGGCTAATAAAATAATTACAATTACAATTCCTATCATACGATCTCCTATATCCAACCTTCATTACACCTTGATGTCCAAGGTCCAGTGGAATGAGTGTTGTTACCTTTCCGCTTCATGGGAACACTTTGTCCTGAATGACTCTCACTAACCTGCAAGTAGCTGTTCCCCAGTCTACTTTATGCCAGGTGATGCCTATATATTGGTTCAGAGAGTCATAGAGCCAGAATAACTTGGCCTGACCAACGTACTCCACCCAAGCTAGTCCCAGTTGAGGCACATAACACACTATGTGCAATTCATGTACCTGCGAAAGTATCTTTTAAATGCTGTTGTAGCTACCTCTTCTGGCAGCTCGTTCCATGTACCCACCACCCTTTGAATGAAAAAGATGCCCCTCAAGTTCATATTAAATCTTACCCCCCTCGCACGTTAAACTTATGCCCTCTGGTTCTTCATTCCCCTACTTTGCATCTATGCATTCATCCTATCTCTTCTGATGATTTTATACTCGTCTATAAGATTACCCCTCAGACTCATAGCCTGCCCAACCTCTCTCCATAGCTCAGGCCCTCAGGTGCTGGCAACAACGTCATAAATTTTCTCTGCACTCTTTCCAGCTTAATGACATCCTTCCTGTAGCAGGGCGACCAAAGCTGAACACTATACTCTAAATATGGTCTCACCAACGTATTGTACAACTGTAACAACATCCCAACTCCTATACTCAATACCTTGGTTGATGAAAATGAATGGACCAAAACCTGTCTTGAACACCTTGATGCTAGCTTCAGGGAACTATGTACTGTTAGATCTCCATTCTCCAACATTCCCAAGGGTTTCACCATTCACTGTGTGGATTCTGCTCTGGTTTAACTTCCCAAAACAACAAGTGGCAATGATATAAAATCAGCCTTATTGTTTCACCTAATTCACACACTATGCTTATCCCATTGCAAAACTGCACTGACACAGAGTTGTGGTCACCAACGTGAGATTGGTCACCTGAACCCATGGCTCTGCATTGACCACCTCTGATTCATGTAATAACATTCCAGTACCTGGGAACAGACTGTCTGATCGGCAATCGTACAGCATTCCCAACTGGAAAGGGCGACCCAGAGCGGACAGTTGCAAGAGATCACTCATCACTAAACCAGATGTGGAGACTCAGGAAATGTCAGTGATCTGAAACAGAAAGAGGAATAAAATATGACCAGCTGAAACCAGTCAGCACACTCTGGAGATGGATATCTGAAAGACAGCTCACAATCAATAAAACCTCACCCTTATTAGTTCACTAAATCCTCTGTGACTGCAGATCTTTGGTTAGGCTGCATTTGGAGAATTGGATACAGTTCTGGTCGTGCCAATACAGGAATCGTAGGGATGCTTTAGGGAAGGTGCAGAGAAGGTTTGCCAGAATAATAGACACGGAAAACTGGAGTAACTCAAGGGTTCTGACAGCATCTCAGGAGAAAATAGGTGATGTTTCAGCTCCTTCTTCAGACTGAGAGTCAGGGGAAAGGGAAACTAGAGATATAGACAATGATATAGAACAAATGAATGAAAGATATGCAAAAAAGTAAAGGAAACAGGCCATTGTTAGCTGTGGGCCAGATGAAAATGAGTTACAGACGAATTCCCAACCAAACCACCTCCCCAGGTACCTTCCCCTGCAACCACAGGAAATGAAACACCTGTCCCGAAAGCTCCTCTCTCGACTCTGTCCAGGGACCCTGACAGTCCTTCTAGGTTAGGCAGACGTTCACTTGCACCTCCTCCAATCTTATAATAGGGTAAGACAATCAGAAGCTATTTCTAAGAATGGAAATATCAAATACTAGAGGGCATAGCTTTAAGGTGAGGGGACAAAGTTTAAAGGGACCTGTAACAAAGTTTTTTTGCACAGAGGGTGGTGGTTGCCTGGAATGCATTGTCGGGTGGGGACAGAGGCAGATACAATACTGGCATTTGAGACTTTTAGAGACGCACATGGATATGGATTATGTGAAGGCAGATAAGAGTTGGTTTTGGCATTATGTTTGGCACAGACATTGTGGGCCAAAGGGCCTGTTGCTGTGCTGTACTGTTCTATGTTCTATCTGTCCACTCACAAGGCCCATCTACACTAGATGGTCTGGACTGTGGACGGGTGTGCAGACAGAGCCACACTTGGATATAAATACCTAATTTGAAGTAGGAAGTGTGTGTTGGGTATTAATGCTTCTTTGCCAGGCTCCTTAACTCTTTATTCCCAGTTCCTTTCCCACAGATCAGAAACCTTTCTCAAATTGCCCAACAAAGGTAGGTACAGTGAAATCAATAGCTCTCTCTTTACATACACTAAGATCATTATATCTGTGTCTTTATAAACAATGGGATCAGTTATGCTGACCCTATTACAGTGAGATGTGCATCTTGTGCGTTGAACCTTCTTGTGCATTTGGAACAGCAGCGTAAAAGACTCTCCAGCTGATCTTGTCCCTGAGATCCATCCATTGCCCCCGACCTGCGGACTTCCCACATGCCAGCTGGTATTGCATCTCCTCAGATCCAGTCCCAGTTACCCACAGAAGTGGTATTCTACCCAAAACAACTTCCCCATCCTCCGTGCCAATTGCCGTCCTTTCGCCAGCCTCACTTTCCTCTCATGACCCCGAGTGATGTAATGCTGAGGTTCTATCAGGCGCTGGTCAGGCTGCATTTGGAGTACTGTGATCAAATCTGGGCCCCATATCTGAGAAAGAATGTGCTGACTCTGGAGTGGGTCCAGAGAAGATTTACAAGTATTCCAGGAATGTGGGTTAGCATATGATGAGCATTTGACAGCAATGCGCCTCTACTCGCTTGACTTTAAAAGGTTGAGGGGGTACCTCATTGAAACATACAGAATAATGAAAGGCATAGGTAGAGTGGATGTGGAAAGGATTGGTCTCGGACCAGAGGTCATAGCCTCAGAATTAAAGGACATTCTTTTAGAAAGGAGGTGAGGAGGAACTTCTTTAGTCAGGCGGTAGTTAATCTGTGGAACTCATTGCCAAGGAGGGCTGTGGAGGGTAAGGCAGATATTTTTAAGGCAGAGATAGACAAACTCTTGATTAGAACGAGTGCCAAGGGTGATGAGAACACAGGAAAATTTGATTAGGAGGCAGAAATCTGCCATGATTGAATGGCATAGACTCGATGGGCCGAATAGCCTAATTCTACTATAACTTGTGAACTTGTTGTTCCAAAACTACATGTTCCCCTCACACGAAGTCTCTCTGAACCTCCCTGGCCAGGTTTCCATTTCAGTCACAGAATCGAAACTCACCAGATTCCTCTTAGCCAAGTGCATGATGAAACACTTCCCCATATTAAATTCCATTTGTCCATTCACTCACTCAGTCTCTCTGTATTATATTGCAGAGTCAATACATCCTCATCGCCACATGATCTCCGTACTATGGTCTGAAGTTTGCTCACCACACAATAGGAAAGGTATGATCCATGGCGAGGATGAAGAAGAGATATCCTGGGACATTATGTGGGTGTTAGGAGGGACAGAGATTGGATAGAAAGTGAAGTGATCTGCACTGGTCAGCACAGAATATCTGATCCTACAGCCCTCAGGACGGCTGTTGGGGAGAGGAGACAATTGCCCACCTCGTCGCAGAGAGTGATTTCAGATTCTGATGCAAGGGCACCTTGTCACAGTTCATCCCTAACAGCCCCATAACAGAGGACTCTGATTCATGAGATGTACCCACTGACACATTGAAGTGCTAGTGGAAAATCATCAACTCGGTGAAAGACACTCTGGTCTGCACAAAATCTTTTGACCCCCCAGCACCACGAGATTTCCATCAGGGAATGTTGCTGACTGGGCCATTCCAGACTGTAGGAGTACGTGCTGCTGAGGCACACACTGAAGCTCAGTGAGGCCAACGGCAAGGCTCTGTGGGGGAGGACCACAGTCTAGGATCTGTCTGCTTTGGGGCACAGGGGGGAGGTCACAATCTGCTGGAGACACCCCCGAACCAAGGGAAGGGATAATACTCCAGGTATTTACACGATAATACACTCGTGGCAAAGGTGACTTCTTTAAAGCTAGTTGCAAATACACTAACTGTGAAATTACTGTATAGAGTTTTGCACAATTTCTGCTCTGTATATATTATTTATTCTGAATAAAGTTTATATTTTAAATAAAGAAAATCACCCGCCCACTAAAGTCTGCAGGCATGAACCTCTTGTAACTCCATTCCACCTGTTGCTCTGGGCTACCGAGTGTGTCCACGGGGCTCTCATGTTTGTCCAAGACATCTGCATGGGTAAATTGTTGTTCAACAGGAAATCTCCATCTTAAACAACAAGACCGAGATCAATGCAAGCCCGTGTTCTAACTGGTGGCTTTTTGGGATCGCAAAAGCAACATAAAATCAGCTGAAGCAAAATATACAAGGTAGACACAAAGGAACTACAGATGCTGGAACATTAAATTAACCTCACTGGAATGACCACAAGCCTTGCACTGGATGCTCTGATGTACCGAGATGCCTGGAGCACATACTAGAGTTGACCAATGCCAGCTGCGATATCTGCAGAGAAAGCATATTTTGAACTTGTTCAAGGATTGCAGTGGGTTCCTCATTCTAGGCTGGAATGGAGAAGGGCAAATATTTTTGCAGTTTCAGTCTTAGTTTTCCCAGAAACACAGAACAACCGATCATGAGCATCAGACCACAAAAGTGCAAAATGAGGGCAGTTTGTGTGATGTACAGTGGGAGATACAGCAAGCTAATGGCAGAGTTGCATGGGCACAATTGCCCTTCACAGCTATAGTAATCATTCAAGTTCCATGCTTCACTGGAGGCACAAGGAACTGCAGTTGCTGGCTTGCAAAAAGGAACACAAAGCGCTGGAGTAACTAGGTGGGTCAGGCAGTATCTCCAGAACATAAATATGTGATGTTTGGGGTCGGGATCCTTCTTCAAACTAAACATAACGTCTGCATGGATAAATTGTTGTTCAACAGGAAACCTCCATCTGAAACAACAAGACCGAGATCAATGCAGGCCCGTGTTCTAACTGGTGGCTTTTTGGGATCGCAAAAGCAACATAAAATCAGCTGAAGCAAAATATACAAGGTAGACACAAAGGAACTACAGATGCTGGAACATTAAAAAAAAAAAAAGACACAGTGCTGGAGTAGCTAAACTGGTCAGGCAGTATCTCCGAAGAACATAAATAGGTGACGTTTGGGGTCAGGTCCCTTTTTCAAGCTAAATATAACATGTATCCTCGGTGTTCACAGGCCTGCTATTTGCTGATATAAAACGGAACACACCTTCAAAATCTGTTTTTATCTATTTTATGTTCAGAAATGTGCAGGTAATTATGGTGCAATGTTCTGATCACGTTGTCACTGTGTGGAATGACTACACTGTAGTGCACTATCAGTGCTGTGGTCAGGATGAACCCCTGCCTTTAGCACTCAGAAAATCACCACATACATAGCTGGATACACACCCTGATATACTATGAGCAGAACACAAAGTGCTTTTGCTCAAGATTCCTGCATATTTAGTTTCTTGAGTCTCTCTTGTTCATGAATCTGGTTCACTCATCGATCAAGGAAGCGACCGTCTGCAGTTGTAAGGGGATTGCAGCGTTGGCGACGGGAAGAATGGTCTCACTGGGCACAGTCAGAGCTGGGTACAGAGCCAGAACCTCACTGGAATCACCACAAGCCTTGCACTGGGTGCTCTGATGTACCGAGATGCCTGGAGCAAATACTAGAGTTGACCAATGCCAGCTGCGATATCTGCAGAGAAAGCATATTTTGAACTTGTTCAAGGATTGCAGTGGGTTCCTCATTCTAGGCTGGAATGGAGAAGGGCAAATATTTTTGCAGTTTCAGTCTTAGATTTCCCAGAAACACAGAACAACCGATCATGAGCATCAGACCACAAAAGTGCTAAATGAGTGCAGATTGTGTGATGTACAGTGGGAGATACAGCAAGCTAATGGCAGAGTTGCATGGGCACAATTACCCTTCACAGCTATAGTAATCATTCAAGTTCCATGCTTTACTGGAGGCACAAGGAACTGCAGTTGCTGGCTTGCAAAAAGAGACACAAAGCACTGGAGTAACTAGGTGGGACAGGCAGTATCTCCAGAACATAAATATGTGATGTTTGGGGTCGGGATCCTTCTTCAAACTAAACATAACGTCTGTATGGGTAAATTGTTGTTCAACAGGAAACCTCCATCTGAAACAACAAGACCGAGATCAATGCAGGCCCGTGTTTTAACTGGTGGCTTTTTGGGATCGCAAAAGCAACATAAAATCAGCTGAAGCAAAATATACAAGGTAGACACAAAGGAACTACAGATGCTGGAACATTTTTTTAAAAAAGACACAGTGCTGGAGTAACTAAGCTGGTCAGGCAGTATCTCCGAAGAACATAAATAGGTGACGTTTGGGGTCAGGTCCCTTTTTCAAGCTAAATATAACATGTATCCTCGGTGTTCACAGGCCTGCTATTTGCTGATATAAAACGGAACACACCTTCAAAATCTGTTTTTATCTATTTTATGTTCAGAAATGTGCAGCTAATTATGGTGCAATGTTCTGATCACGTTGTCAATGTGTGAATGTACTGTACACTGAGGCGAGGGTCCATTGTTAGTGCTGTGGTCAGGATGAACCCCTGCCATTAGCATTCATAAAACCAACACACTCAGAGCTGAATACACTCCCGCACTGTACAGATAGCCTGAGACATGAGCAGAACACAAAGTGCTGGAGGAACAGGCAGCATCTGTGGAGGGAAATGGACAGACGACATTTCGGGTCGGGACCCTCCTACAGTGAGTTGCTCCAATGCTTCTTTTGCTCAAGATTCCTGCATGTTTAGTTTCTTGAGTCTCTCTGGGGTGTGAATCTGTTTCACTCACCGATCAAGGAAGCGACCGTCTGCAGTTGTAAGGGGATTGCAGCGTTGGTGACGGGACACATGGTCTCACTGGGCACAGTCAATGCTGAGTACAGAGCCAGAACCTCACTGGACTGACCACAAGCCTTGCACTGGGTGCCCTGATGTACCGAGATGCCTGGAGCAAATACTAGAGTTGACTCCAATGCCAGCAGCAATACCTGCAGAGAAAGGACATTCTGAACTTCAAGAGTTGTAGTGGGTTCCTCGTTCTAGACTGGAATGGAGAAGGGCAGTTTGGTCTGAGTTTTCCCAGAAACACGGAACAACCAATCACGAGCATCAGACCACAAAAGCGCCAAATGAGGTCAGTTTGTGTGATGTACTGTGCGAGATACAGCTAATGGTAGAGTTGTGTGGCAACAGTTACCCTTCACAGCTACAGTAATAATCACTCAAGCTTCAAGTTCCATGCTTCACTGGAGACACAAGGAACTGCAGTTGCTGGCTTGCAAAAAAAGACACAAAACTCTGGAGTAAAGGGCCTGTCCCACTTACGAGGTAATTCACAAATTCTCCCGAGTTTTCCCCTGATTCAAACTCGCAGAATGTTTGTAAGGAGGCCGAGGAGTTCGTAGATATATCGTAACGGCTTGTTATGCTAGCCATAAGTACGCGGGGCATCAGGTAAGTCGGGACCTTTTTCCAGCCCGATGAAAAATGTCCACGAGGAAAAAAAAATAGTCGGGATGAAAAAAATTGCAACTTTTTACTCGTAGTTAGTTCGTGGACAGACCGTGAGGGTAGTCGTGGGTAATCGTAGATTTTCGTGGGTACTCGTAGCTGGGCAGCTGGACAGAGGAAAAAAGGTGAGTGAAAAAAAAGCTTAAGTCAATATCAGCGCGTGATCTCTGTCACTCCAGTTCGTGAGCATATTCGTGGAAGATCATAGAGTTCGCAGATTACCAAAATCTTGATTTTATTTTGGTCCTTTAAACTCGGCAGAGGTTTTGGATTAAGTTGTGAAAGTGGGACAGGCCCTTTACTAAGCAGGTCAGGCAGCATCTCGGAACACATGTGCCAGCCATGACTGCCCACAGACAGCCTAATACATGCACTGAGCTGCTGACCCTAACTGAGCAGCAAACAGCAGCTTGGCCCATTACGTTTCCGTGTTGAATGGAAAGACGTTTGGGAGACCTGCAGGGTAAGTTTCATCTTAAACACAAGAGGATGGTGAGTGCCTAGAATGAGCTGGCAGGGCTGGTAGTAGAGGCAGATACGACAGTGGCATTTAAGAAGCTTTTCGATAGGCACATGGATATGCAGGAAATGGAGGGATATGAATCTTATGCAGTTTAATCTGGAATCATGTTCAACAAGGACATTGTGGGACAAAGGGCAAGTTCCTGTGCTGTATGTGCTATTAGAAGCCTTATTTTCCATTACCATCTGGTATATTGTACATCCAACAAATGAAGTGCTTGGAGAGATAGGGAATGGCAAAAATCTCCTGTCCGCTCTTCAGACAATGGAGTCACCCACCACTAGGGCTCTGCCCAATGTCGGTCTCGCCGGTTAAGTTCCATCTCTAGGATAGAAGCCACCGACGTGTCTGCCACTCGGACTGGAAACATCATCACCCCGGACAGTTCCCAAGAGGGCGTACCTGTTTTCATTATGCACAGCCATCTGGGTCTTCTGCACTCCACGATTACCACCCTTTCTCTCCATCACACACCTTGGTTCTTCCCGTAATCTCGGCGTGACTACCTCACTGTAGGTCCTGTCCAGAAAACTCTCGTTTTCCCGGATGGCCCTGAGGTCATCCAGCTGCTTCTCCAGTGCCCCAACACAGTCCTTTAGGAGCTGAAGTTGGACGCACTTGCCACAGTTGTAGCGGCCAGAGGCTCCATCCGTGTCCCTGGGTTCCCACATTCTGCAAGCCTCACACTGTCTCATCTACCCCGACATGTGTTCACCGCGTTCCGTCCTCTCCAGCTTTATACGTAGTCTTCTCCCCTCAGCCTCCTCGAAGACTCTTGAGCCAAAGGCTCACACTTTACTCACAGAGCACTTCCCTCACGAGGCCACTCCCTCACTGCCGCTCCCTAAGAGCCATCTTGCTTATATTGACTGATAAATTGCCTAATTTACCAATTTACAAACCAAATTCCTCAGTTTTCACCTGTTTTCCCCCTCTGACTCACTTCTAACTCTCCTCCCACTCGGGCTAGAGCCAATCAGTGCTTTTTCCTGCTTCTCTTTGTCGCTGTTTCTTCAAAATCTATGGGAGCTCTGAGTTCTCAGGAGATTCTGTGGCGGCAGACTAGATGCGAGGATGGTCTGTTGCCTCCCTGGTGCCAGGATTCAGGATATCACGAGCCGAATTCTGAACATCCTCGAGAGAGAGAGAGAAGGTGAACAGCCGGCAGTAGTTGTGCCCGTAGGCACAAACGACATCGGGAAGAAGAGGAAGGAGGTTCTCCAACATGACTTCGGAAACTTGGGAAGAAGACTGAAATGCCGGACTTCTAGGGTGGTTATCTCTGGATTGCTTCCAGTACCACGTGCTAGTGAGGACAGGAACAGGGAGATAGGGGATCTGAATGTGTGGCTGAGGGGCTGGTGCAGGGAGCAAGGATTTAGATTTATAGACCACTGGGATCTCTTCTGGGGTAGGGGTGACCTGTACAAAAGGGACGGGTTACACCTTAACTGGAGGGGGACCAACATTCTGGCAGGCAGGTTTGCTAGGGCTACACGTGTGGGTTTAAACTAAATAGTACCACACACCTAGCGCCCCCCCCCCCCCTACCCCGTACCAGATCCTTGCACCTTCAAAATCACACTTGATGGTGAAGGAAACAAAAGATTGGTCAGGCCAGTCGAAGCAGAACATGACCTCACTCTTCCTGAGTATGACTGGCTGCCGATGCCAACTCAAACAGGTGGCAGATGCTGATCACTGCGGACCGACTGTGGATCCGATCAAAAGACGGCAGCATGGTCCATGTGCAGGGAGGTTTTGACCCGAGTAATCCCACTGCCTGGCAATGTCAGTAATGTTATGCTCTCGTCTTTCCCGATGGATTTGGCAAATGGGTCTATACAGCATACAAACAAGATGCGAGAGTGGGCTACTCTACCTGACTCCAGACATGAAGCTATCCATTTATCACCCATTGATCTGGACAGTACCACAGATATCAGTGTAGAGCAGTTGGATCTCATTCATGATTCCTTCCACAAACCCCAAATTGGAGAGCACGTCCATCATGTACGTGTACGATATCCTGACAAAAGCCATCTCCTGATCCAAGCTGACCAGGCAGGCATCCACCCCTCTGTCCTGCATGTAGGCATTGGTATCCCTGTGTAGGGCCAGGCTGCCTGAGATTTTGCTGCCAGGTACAGCACAGGTTTGATCCAGGTGGATCAACTGTCCTGGAACAGACTTAACCCACTTTGCGATGGCCTTGACCAGGATCCTATAGTCTACATTTAGCAGCGAGATGGGTCTCCAGTTCTTAATCTCATTCATCACCCCCTTATACTTATAGATGAGGGTGATGCTGCCCTTCCTCATGGAGTCCAACATGTTGCCCACCCAGTCCCATAGAGCAGAGTACAACTCAGTCGGTAAGCCATCTCTTCTGGGAGTTATATTTGAGTCAAACGAAGGGATGGAGCCAGTCAGTTCCTCCAGGGTTAGCGGTTGGTCCAGACTCTCTCACTTGTGTCCTCCAAGAACTCCGTGATGGTGGATGGGAAGTTCTGGGAGGCTGTGTTGTCTGTGACCCTTCTGTCATATAGAATGGTACAGAAGGACCTGCAGATCCTCAACATGTCCATCTAGAAGGATGTTACCAAGACATCCTCTTCCTTAAGGCTGTGGATCAGCAACCTGTGAACCTTTTGAACAAAGAAACGTGGGCATGTCTCATGCTGCTCCACGGAGCAGACTCTGGATTGGAAGACTCTGAGGTGAAGAGTCAAACTTACTGGCCCATCTCTCTTAGTTCCTCTTTCACATCCACCACTCTTGCTGCAATTCTGTCTGGAGTGGCCACAATTCCCTCAGATTCTGTCTTGCTTTCTGAACATGTTTGTGGATGAAGAACATTTTGGTGTTCTCCTTGGTTGCTTCCCACCAGTGTATCGGGGAGTCAAAAGGGGCCTTCACAGTTCTCCAACCTGCATAGTCCCCCTTTAGTTCCTCCATCTTTGCTGTGATTAGCAATTTGATGTTTAACTTCCACTGTCTTGTGGTCCTGTCGGTGATTGAACCACCGGCCAGGACGTCACCAGCAGCGGTGGGATCTGTTGTAGTACAACCAAGATTCAAGATTCAAGATTATTTAATGACCACACAGTCAAGCTGGTGGAATTCATGTTCAGTACAGGATTTTACACAATAAGCTGATTCCAGTCATGCAGACATACAGTTTGTGGTACAGAAGAACACAGTAAGCAGAACATAACATAACATAAAACAGTTAAAACATAAACCAGCAGCTTGTTCCACACGGGTGAAACGAACACATTGATGAGCAGCGGTGAGCCATGGTACATTACATCCACCACGAGGAGACACCACCAAACCACATTCCCAATTTCAGTGATCGAGAAGTTCCCATCTGACAGCAGAATCCCTTGGCCGAAAGGTCGAGTCATTGTTCCCGAACATACCGACAGTCCGTGGGGCCACCATTGCGACCGACTCAGATAACTGCAGAGGTGACAACCCCACTCTTGTAGAAAAGTTACGTCTGCCTTGGCCGTGGCCAGGTACTGCAAGGCATTGACATACTGTCAGTTTTACCTCCATTGTCCTTTTGGAGTTTTCTGAGCCCTCATGCCCACAGGTTTAATGAACTACATCACTGTTTCTGGGTTCAGGTACTGGGTGTTATCTCCCGTAGGAAGAGGGGTTTCCTCTGGCAAACCTGGTGGTGTTGCTGGGGGGAGATCCCTCCTCATTCTTTCCTCTTCTGATAGCTCCTGACACTCCATCAGATGGAGCTGGGTTGCAATGGACAGATCACTGCTCCCGGTCCTCCCCGAGATGAGGTGCAACAGGCACATTTATCCCCTCACCTGTGCCTGTCAGTTGGCTGTCATTTTCATTCCTGACCTCTGAGTTTTTCCCCTTCCTCCATCGTTGGCCTCTTGAATTTGATTCATCCTCTGACGAGGAGAGGTTGTTAGCATTCATCTGTGGCAGGAATCCTTTCATGCCAGTGCCATTTCTGCCAATTGCTTTTTAGGTAGCACCTTCTCTTGCTTTTCCTTTTCACCTCCATCTGCCATGCCCCTTGTTCTTCCCCAAATTCCTCTTCCATCGACTATCCCTCCTTGAGAGGGGTCTGAGGGCCCCTGTACGGAGTTTGGGTGCTCAAAGTGGTCAGGCTATCCTTACTCCTCCTTGTCTCTGATTCTGTTGGGGTCCCGGCAGTGGTATGGGGTGGGTCGACATCCTTGGGGCTGTTGCCAATTGCCCCTCTTATCAACTGTGCTTCGGTGCAGGCTCTTTTAGGACAGGCCTTTGCAGTCTTTAGCCTCATGGCCTTCCTGCTTGCAGTTCCTACACTGACACAGTGGTGTCAGAGACCTTGGTTCAATCCTAACCGAGTGCTGCCTGCAGAGAGTATGGATTTTAAACAGGTGCTCTGGTTTCCTCCCACATTCCAAAGACGTTCAGGTGTATTGGTTAATTGGTTTCATTACGTTGTAAAATTGTCCCTAGTGTGTATAAGTTAGTGTATGGGGTTATCGCTGATAGGAGTGGATTAGGAAGGCCTAAGGTCCTCTTTCTGCACTTTATCTCTAAAGTCTAAATGACTGCATTGCATGTCTGGGTTTGGTGCTTCTGCAAGATACCGAGCTGTCCTGTATATGTCATGAACCCTTGGTCTCTCCGATAGCAAACAATGAGGGAGGGTGGATGATGGCTCCTTTGTCATCCACACTCCGCTTTACCTTCACCTGCTGCTTGCTTGTCCAGATCCAGAACCTGTTCTTCACCTAGTTTCTTACCCGCTTGACGTAACGATCCAGGATGGTGAGGTCATGCATGACCGGCACATGTGGGTTGAACATGTGCAATATAACCACACAATGGTTCAATGGTTTCTTTATTATAACGTGTACCAAGGTACAGCAGAATACCTTTGTTGCATACAGATCCGCAAGGCTGTCACCATACATACAGGGCAGTATGATGGTGTAGTGGTGGAGCGACTGCTTTACTGTGACAGAGACCCGGGTTCGATCCTGAGTACAGGGGAGCGAAAAAAATGTTGAGCTGGATAGAATTGTCCAAAGAAGCAAGGATCCACCTCTGGCAAATTGATGAGAAAAGACACAACACTTGATCTTGGACAAAAGGCCGTCATGATGGTGAAGTTGTAGATTTGTTGCCTAACAGCGCCAGTGACCCAGGTTCCATCGTGACCTCGGGTGCTGTCTGTAGGAAGTTTGTACATTCTCCCCGTGACCTGCATAGGTTTTCTCTGGGTGTTTTGGTTCCCTCCCACACTTCAAAGACCGACAGATTTGTAGGTTAATTGGCCATGGTCAAATGGTAAATTGTCCTTAGTGCGTGTAGGATAGCGTTAGTGTGCTGGGATTGCTGGTCGGCGCAGATTCATTGGGCCGCAGGCAGACACAAAATGCTGGTGTAATTCAGCGGGACACACAGCATCTCTGTTAAGAAGGAATGGGTGACGTTTCGGGTCGAGACCCTTCTTCAGACTGGTCTCAACCCGAAACGTCACCCATTCCTTCTCTTGAGATACTGCCCATCCTGCTGAGTTACTCCAGCATTTTGTACCTACCTTTGATTTAAACCAGCATCGGCAGTTCTTTCCTGCACACGTTGGGCCGAAGGCCCTGTTTCTGCGCTGTATCTCTAAACTACTGTCCACAAGGTTTCTCCCATTCCCAGCTTGAGAAAGACTCCCAAACCAACGAGAAACCCCCTCTATGTTTAAAAGGCACGTAACAGGGAGACCAACAGACTTTCCAGGCTCATTACGCCACCAATCGACGCACTCCCATGGCACATTCCAGGCGTGTCACGTGGTCAGTGGGGGGGGGGGGGAGCGCTCCATGTGCGACATGTGACCAGTCAGCTGTCCCTAAACCTCCCCCACTCGGCTCTGTCCAGGGACCACGACAGTCCTTTCTAGTGAGCAGAGGTTCACTTGCACCTCCCCCAAACCTCATCCACTGTATCTGCTGTTCGAGCTGTGCACTCGGGTGGCACCATCGGGTTTGGCAGCCTCGCCCAGCAGCTGTCTGTCTTTTCACCCTTTTTTGTTATTTTTATATGTCTAAAAGATTGTTTTAAAGGTTTCTTAGTCTTATTTAGGTGGGTGGTGGGGGAAAGGGGGAAAGCATTTCCAAGTCACTACCTGGTCGTAGATGCGTCTTTTCTCTGAGTCGCATCACCACCCCCCCCCCCCCCCCCCCCCGGCCCCCCGAAGCTTGCCAACTGGATTGGCACGGCCTTTCCTGCCGGAGACTGGCCAGAGCTTCAGCAGCGGGCGCAGCGCTGAATTCCTTCGCAGAGCAACGCCTTACCAGTGTTCATATGTTGAAGTTCCGGAGTGTTGGGCCTGCTGATTAACACCATGGAGCTGTGGTTTGCGGAGCTCTAGTTTGGGCGACGCTGACTTTAACATCGCGGAGTCCTGGGATGTTTTGCCGAGGGTCGCCAGTGTTGGAGCTCCGCCCAGCTTGGTCTGTGGACATTGGGAGCAGCGGTCTCCGGTAGGAAGCGGCCGATTTGGAAACTTCAAGCCGCGAGTGTGTTCTTCCGCTCCGACGCTGGACTGTCGATCATCCCGGCGAGAGGACTTGAACATCGGGCTGCCCGTAGCGGCGACTGCAGAGGGCTCAAAGACCCTGACCACGGGTGAACAAAGAGGAAGCTGACTGAACTTTATTGCCTTCCCTCACAGTGGAAAACGTTGGGGATGTTAATGTTAAATTCTATCGAGCATTGTGTTCTTTTTATTCGTATGGCTGTATGTTAACTCAAATCTCACTGTATCAATTGGTGCACGTGACAATAAATGGTACTTCAACTTGAACTTGACAGTTATACATCGGCGAGACCAGACGTAGACTGGGCAATCGTTTTGCTGACACCTCCGCTCAGTCCGCCTGAAAATACGTGATCGCCCGGTTGCCAAACACTTTAACTCCCCCTCCAATTCCCACACTGACCTTTCTGTCTGGCAGGGGCAGAAATCGCTATCAAAACATGGGGGGGGGGGGGGGGGGGGGCTATGACACACACACGGCTTCGGCCGTGGACCCTGTGGACAGTAACATCGGGAGCTGACCTGCTTGGTAACCAACTCCGAACTCCAGCAGCAGCAGCTTCGTCCACCCCGAATCGCGGGGGCTTCATCGGCCGGCGGGAGCTTCAACATCGGGAGCCTCAATCGCCTCGATGCAGCAGTTGATTTAAGCCGCGCCAGGCAATGAAAGGCCCCGCGAACTGACCGGTTCCAGCGTCAGGTGATAGAAAGCGTCTGATACCCGCTTGAATCTTTCAAAAGCTACAATGTGATAATAACACAAACAAATAAAACTGAAGCAAATAAAGGCAAACAGAAGAAACCAACCTGGAAGGAAGGGAGAGAGAGAGAGAGATGGAAAAACATACTAAACGACGTGAGGGATTTACCTACAAGCCAGCAGGAAACCCATTTGACCAGATTCCTTAATGACCTGACTCGTTTAAATCCGATACCCGTTTTAATCTTTTAATCCACCAATTCATCAATTAGTTCAAATGGTAATTGTATCCACATCAGACAGCTTTGGAAGGTCAAAACACATTTGTGAACATCATGTTAATACAGTATTAATAGAGGACTAGACCAAGTGCAGACCCGTTGGGTCTGGTCCCCCAATGGTGTGATCCCCCAACCCAATATTCGTCCAATGGAACTGAAGCCGTTCCCAAATGTAAGATTCCAGCACTCCCCTGCCTCCCTCAGCAGTGGATTTAAAAAAAAATCAAATTGCACCTCCTCTGCTGCTGCAGCAGTGAAAGGTTCAGAGTATTCCTGTCTTGCAAGTTTGTTTCGAAGTGTGTTGGAAGCTGTTTCGAAGTGTGTTGGAAGCTGATAGGAAGGAGCAGCCGTCAACAAATCAAAAGGCAGAAAGTCAACGAATCAAAAGGCAGACAGGCAGCCGGACGGACAGATGTCGGACGGATGGGGCGAGAGTTTTATAGAATAATAGATAGATAGATAGATAGATATTTAACAAACGCTTAACAGTGACACCCCCACTGCCTCGCGGAAAGCGGAGAGTTTAATAGTTGTTTTTCAACGAATTTCAAAATCCGGATTACTAAACATGGGGGGGGGGAGGGATTGTCCCCATCTCTCAAACCACGGAGCGGACGTGTCTCTCAGATTACTCCTCAGATTCCTATTAAATCTTTTCCCCTTCACCTTGAACCCATGTCCTCCGGTCCTCGATTCCCCTACTCTGGGCAAGAGACTCTGTGCGCCTACCTGATCTACTCCTCTCATGATTTTATACACATCTATAAGATCACCCCCTCATCCTCCTGCGCTCCAAGGAATAGAGTAGGTATGTTCCAAAACTTACCTTCAACGGCGCTGCAGTTCTGTCGCTGCCCGTGTGCGCGACTTTGGCTCCTTTGAGAGGGGGGCGGGTTTAAAACGCGATTTTCTCTAGGCTATTGAAATCGAGGATGTTCAGCCTACTTAGTTGCTGATGAAAATCA
The DNA here is from genome assembly GCF_010909765.2 of Amblyraja radiata. Taxonomy (NCBI): domain Eukaryota; kingdom Metazoa; phylum Chordata; class Chondrichthyes; order Rajiformes; family Rajidae; genus Amblyraja; species Amblyraja radiata. The sequence goes on along the minus strand of NC_045985.1, from coordinate 16,457,010 downwards.
CTGCGACATTAGTTTGCTGCAGCTATTTTTAAACTAAATTGGTTTTATTTAATTGTTATAGTAGGTTAAAAAATCATCCTCTAAAGCCGCGACCGCCGACAACGGATGGATCTCATGTAGGGCACAAGGCAAGGTAGGCTGTTTATTTTACATTAAAAAGCGCTTCTTAAGATCCCTTTTATACAAAATCTTATGTTGCGAGTAGCTGATTTGGGGGTCCATTGAATCCCGCAGTATTTCTCTGGGCATATGGGGTACAAATTCACTGCAATGGGAACGTTCCAACCATCGCGTTCCACAGGATCCCACTCGAAAGCTGATTTAAATGGCCATTAATTTACAGCAATTGAACACTAAATTCCTTCCATTTGGCTTATAATTAATGTCAATGAGATGTTTTATTGTGAATTCTTGTGTGAATGTTCTTTGGACACTTAGGCTATTTAAAAAATGTTAATCTTTCTTTAAGAAATGGATAGATGTTTAGATCTAGTAATTGAATTTTGGAATTAGCTACAATTGGGTAACTAACTAATGATACGCTTTAATTTCAGGTCATCCAAGATTGTTTAATATTGTTTCAGAATGCTTCAATCTAAAATAACTGAACATTTCTTTCAGTTCTCTTAATTTTTAATAAAGTTACTAGACTAAGTGGGACCCGTTGGGTCCCAGCATCACACAGGTGGGCTGGACACCCAACACATATTTCACCTCTCCACCAATTCTAATATTGCTGGCCAGTTGGGGGGGGGGGGGGTTTCTGTTGCGCTAGTATGAGTGTTGTGGGCCGAAGGTACTGATTTCCAGAGGGCTTGTATGGAGTTTGTGGGCCAAATGGATTTTTAGGCTGGCAGCAACAGTCATAGAAACATAGAAATTAGGTGCAGGAGTAGGCCATTCGGCCCTTCGAGCCTGCACCGCCATTCAATATGATCAGGGCTGATCATCCAACTCAGTATCCCGTACCTGCCTTCTCTCCATACCCTCTGATCCCCTTAGCCACAAGGGCCACATCTAACTCCCTCTTAAATATAGCCAATGAACGGCCCGACTACCCTCTGTGGCAGGGAGTTCCAGAGATTCACCACTCTCTGTGTGAAAAAAGTTCTTCTCATCTCGGTTTTAAAGGATTTCCCCCTTATCCTTAAGCTGTGACCCCTTGTCTGGACTTCCCAACATCGGGAGCAATCTTCCTGCATCTAGCCTGTCCAACCCCTTAAGAATTTTGTAAGTTCTATAAGATCCCCTCTCAATCTCCTAAATTCTAGAGAGTATAAACCAAGTCTATCCAGTCTTTCTTCATAAGACAGTCCTGACATCCCAGGAATCAGTCTGGTGAACCTTCTCTGCACTCCCTCTATGGCAATAATGTCCCTTCCTCAGATTTGGAGACCAAAACTGTACGCAATACTCCAGGTGTGGTCTCACCAAGACCCTGTACAACTGCAGTAGAACCTCCCTGTCCTATACTCAAATCCTTTTGCTATGAAAGCTAACATACCATTTCGCTTTCTTCACTGCCTGCTGCACCTGCATGCCCACTTTCAATGACTGGTGTACCATGACACCCAGGTCTCGCTGCATCTCCCTTTTCCTAGTCGGCCACCATTTAGATAATAGTCTGCTTCCTGTTTTTGCCACCAAAATGGATAACCTCACATTTATCCACATTATACTGCATCTGCTAAACATTTGCCCACTCACCCAGCCTATCCAGTCACCTTGCAGTCTCCTAGCATCCTCCTCACAGCTAACACAGCTATCCCATCTTAATAACGACGATGAGAGAGGGTAGAGTTGTGGACAGTGTGAGTGAGTGAGTGAGTGAGGGGCAGATGGAGGGGCCACGTTAGTTACCGGCAGCGACGCTTCTTCACACTCAATGACGCCATGAGCGGCCGCGCGGGAGCGGTGACCGTTGGCCACTTACAGCCCCGCCCTTCACGTGACGTGGGTTAGACGGGGCGGCCGTTGCTGTTCCCCCGCCCCATCATGTGACTGGGGTTGGTTGGTCGGAGCGACCTACCTTGCTGTCCCCGTCACGTGGCGAGCGGACTGAGGGGCGTGTGGTCATTGAAGCCCCGACACGTGACGTGGGTGGGGAGTGAGGGGGTGTCGGACGGTCACGTGCCTAATGCGGCGGCTGTCCCCATCACGTGACGACCCCAGGAGCGCCCGTTGCTGCCCCTCCCCCCCCACAATGCAGCGCGATGAGCGGGGTTGGGCCGGTCGGTGAAGCGCCTCCCTCCCTCGCAGCGGGGTTTCATTCAGTCTGAAGAAGCGTCGCCGCCGGGAACGTCGCCCGTCCACACTGTCCCACAAACATAGTATCTCTGGTCCACAACTCTCTCATCACGTGTCGAGGATGGAACCGGCCACTCCCGCCCCCTGATGGCGGCACATGATGACAGGCGCAGCGAGAGGGAGAGGGGTCGCTCCCGTCCCCGCAGCTCTTGACCAGCCCGACCGCGCTCCCGCTCGGCCCGCTGCGAGGGAGGGAAGGAGGGAGGCGCTCCAAGCCAAAGATTATAGCCCCTCTTTAATCTTTGCTACAAGCGAGGCACTTGACCGACCGACCAACCAACCCGCCCTCGATCGTCACGCAGCATTTGGGGGGGAGGGGCATCAACGGCCGCTCCCGGGGCCACGTGACGGGGACAGCGATGGGCGCCCACATTCGGTCCATGACCGTCCGACCCACCACTTCGCCACCGGATGGGGCTTCAACCTATGATCTTTTGCTTCAACGGCC